>NW_023604972.1:70112652-70660152 GCF_014898055.3 Talpa occidentalis
CAATAATTGTTCTAATTTCTTTGAAGAATGACATTGAAATTTTGATTGGAATAGCATTGAATCTGTATATTGCTTTTGGAAGGATGGCCATTTTAATAATGTTTATTCTTCCAATCCATGAGCAGGGGATGTCTTTCCATTTCTTTGTGTCTTCTTCTATTTCTTTAACAGTGTTTTATAGTTTTCTTTGTATAGGTCCTTTACCTCTTTTGTTAGATTTATTCCCAAATATTTGATTTTTTTTGTTTCAATAACGAAAGGGATGGTTTTTTGATTTCTTCTTCTTCGATTTATTGTTTGTGTATAGGAAGGCTACTGACTTTTGCGTGTTGATTTTGTATCCTGCCACTTTACTGAACTGATTGATGAGTTGAATTAGTTTTTCTGTGGACTTTTTGGGGTTCTCTATGTATATTATCATATCATCTGCAAATAGTGATAGTTTGACTTCTTCTTTTCCTATTTGGATTCCTTGGATGTCTTTCTCTTGTCTTATTGCTCTGGCTAGGACTTCCAGTATTATATTGAAAAGCAGTGGGAGAGTGGACATCCTTGTCTTGTTCCAGATCTTAATGGAATTGCTTTCAGCTTTTCACCATTGAGAATGATACTGGCTGTTGGCTTGTCATAGATGGCCTTTATGAATGTTGAGGTATGTTCCTTGTATCCCAAGAATTTCAAGGCTGTTATCATCTGAATGGGTGTTTGCACTTTGTCAAAAGCTTTCGTCAGCATCTATTGATATTATCATATGGTTTTTATATTTCTGTTTGTTGATGTGTTGGATAACATTGATGGATTTTCGGATGTTAAACCATGCCTTGTGTCCCTGGAATGAATCCTACTTGGTCGTGGTGAAGTATCTTATGGATGCATGTTGGATTCTGATAGCTTAAAATTTTATTGAGGATTTTTGCATCAGTGTTTCATTAGGGAGATTGGCCCTGTAGTTGGTTCCTTTTTGTGTTGTCCTTGTTTGGTTTTGGTATTAGTGTAATGTTGGCTTCATAGAACGTGTTGGGTGGGTGTTTGTCCTTCCTTCTCAATTTTTGGAAGAGTTTGTGAAGGATAGGCACTAATTCGTCTCTGAATGTTTGGTAGAATTCATTTGTAAATCCATCAGGTCCCGGGCTTTTGTTTTTGGGGGGAGGTTTTTGATTACCATTTCAATTTCGCTGCTTGTAATTGGTCTGTTTTAGGTGTTCCTATTTCTTCTTTATCTAGCTTTGGGTGATTGTAGAGTTGTAGGAATTTGTCCATCTCCTCTAGATTGTTAAACTTGTTTCCATATAACTGTTCATAGTAGTTACTGATTATTCTTTTGATTTCTGCTGTGTCCGTTGTGATTTCTCCTCTTTCATTGATGATCCTGTTTATTTGTGCTTTCTCCCTTTTTTCCTTTGTGAGCCTGGCTAGGGGTTTGTCTATTTTATTGATTTTTTCAAAGAACCAGCTCTTGGTTTCATTGATCTTTTGGATTTTTTTTTAGTTTCAATTTCATTTATTTCTGCTTTTGTTTTTATTATTTCTTTTCTTCTACTGGTTTTGGGGTTTTTTTTTGTTGTTCTTTTTCTAGATCTTTGAGCTTCGAGATTAGGTTTGTTTCTTTGAGTTCTTTCTTGTTTCTTGATGTGAGCTTCTATTGCTATATATTTTTCCTCTTATTACTGCTTTTGGCTGCATCCCATACATTTAGGATATTGGTGTCCTCCTTGTCGTTCAATTCAAAGAATTTTTTAATTTCTTCTTTGATCTCCTCATTAGTCCAGTGGTCTTCCAGTAGTGTGGTTTTTAATCTCCATGAGGTAGGAAGGTTCCTTGCCTTCTTTTTATGGTTTGTTTCTAGTTTGATGCCTTCATGGTCAGAAAAGATGGTTGAATGATTTCAATCTTTGTGATTCTGTTGATGTTTTGTCTGTGGCCCCAGTATGTGATCGATCCTGGAGAATGATCTGTGTGCGCTTGAGAAAAATGTGTACTCCGTTTTTTTGGGGTTTAGTGTTTCTATAGATGTCTGTTAAGCCCAATTGCTCTAGGTCCTTATTTAGAGCTTTGGTTTCTTTACTTATTTTTTGTCTTGGGATCTATCCATTGTTGATAGTGGTGTGTTGAAGTCTCCCACTACGTATGTGTTTTCTCTGATGTCTGTTTTCAGAGAGGATAACAGTTGTCTGATATATTTTGGTGCTCCTTCGTTTGGTGAGTATATGTTAATGAGTGTTATTTCTTCTTGAAGTATTGTCCCCTTGATCATAATGTAGTGACCATTGGGGTCTCTTTATCTTTTTGAGTTTGAAATCTGTTTTACTGATATAAGTATAGCTGTTCCTGCTTTCTTTTTTGGTCCATTTGCTTGTAGGATTGTTTTCCATCCTTTAACTTTGAGCCTATTTTTATCTTTTGTAGCTAAATGTGTTTCCTGGAGACAGCAAAAGGTTGTGTTTTGTTTCTTAATCCAGGCTGCAACTCTGTGTCTTTTTATTGAAGAGTTTAGTCCATTTACATTTAGAGTTAATATTGATATGTTAGCATCTGTATTTGCCATTGTATTTGTCTTTCCTTTGATTTTATTTATTTATTCTTTTAATAACTTTTTTTTTTCTTTTTGGGCCTTCTTTCATTGTTATTCGTCCCTCTGAGGTTCTGGCTTTAGGACTCCTTGTAGTATTTTTTGGAGTGGGGGTTTAGTTGCAATGAAATTCCGGAGTTTCTGTTTGTCTGGGAAGGTCCATATTCTTTCTTCAAAGAGAAAGGAGAGCTTTGCGGGATAGAGAATTCTTGGTTGGCATCTGTTTTCTTGGAGTCTGTTGACTATGTCCCCCCATTCTCTCCTTGCCCGTAGTGTTTCTTCGGAGAAGTCTGATGTCAGCCTGATTGGTTTTCCTTTGAATGTTATCTGTTTCTTCCCTCTTGTCAGCTTCATTATTTTTTCCTTGTCCTGGATTCTTGGGAGCTTTACTATTACGTGTCTTGCTGTGTTTTTCCTTTCGTCGTGGAAGTTTGGTGTTCTTCTTGCTTCTTGTATATCAATTTTCAGCTCCTTCTTCACATTTGGGAAGTTCTCTTCAATTATCTCTTTGAATATTTTCTCTGTTCCTACATCTCTCTCCTCTCCTTCTGGTATTCCTATAACTCTTATATTTCCTTTCCTCATGGAGTCAGATAGTTCCCGAAGTCTTTCTTCGTTCTTTTTCCTTCGTACTTCTCTTTCCTTTTCTGTTTTGGTTTTTTTTATTTCTGTGTCTTCAAGAGTACTTATTCGTTCTTCCATTTCGTCTATTCTGCTTTCATTGCTTTTCCCAGAATTCTTTAGTTCTTCCATTAATTCTTTGATCTCCTGCATTTCTTTTACTTCCCTCTTTAGGGACTCAATTTCATTCTTCTGACCATTGTTTTCCCTCTCTAGGGACTCAATTGCATTCTTCTGATCGTTGATTATTTTTCCCTTATCATTGTTTTCCTTTATGACTTCTGTCAGTTTTTTAATCACGGCAATTTTAAATTCTCTTTCTGGAAGGCTCAGAAGTTCTTCCAAGTTACTGTCGTTGCAATCTGGGGGCTGCTTTTCTTTTTGTGGTGTGCTTTTTCCCTGGGGAGTTGCTAGGTTGCGTGTGGTTCTTCTCCTCCCTACTGTCTGTTTTCTAATTTGCCGTATGCATTGGGACACTGTGTAGTTGGGACTGGCCGGCATCTTGGGTGAGCTTCTCTGCTCTCCTCTGGTTCCTCCAGGAGTCATCTGTCAGTTTCAAGCAGTCTTTACTGGAGAAAGGTCCCTGTTCTAAAATGCCGATGTGGGGACACACTCCCCTGTGCGCCTGGTCTGCCCCGGCGGTGGGTTCCTGCTCCCCCTCTGGGCTTGGACTGCAGGCCAGAGGGGGTCTGGCGTGGGCGAACTTCCCCCGCTCACCTCTGGCTCCTGAGGAAGCGTTCTGCAGGTAGTCTTTACTGAAGAAATGTCCCTATTCTATAATGGTGATGTGGGGCACACTCTTCTGCGCGCTTGGTCTGCCCCGGCTGTGGGTGCTCGCTCTCCCTGTGGGCTCAGACTACTTGTTCGGAAGGGGCCGGCGTGGGCTAACTCCCAGCTGGCCACTGGCTCCTCTAGGCGCCTCTGCTGGCTTCAAGTCGCTAGGTGGCACCAGAGATCTCTCCTGGAGCCCTTGGGGAGCTGATTTTCCACCCCGTGGGACAGGGAATAGAGCGGGAATGGTAGGGTAAGCCTCAACGGCTTTGGGGTGCTGTGTCTGCCTTGTGCCCCACCGTCGTGGGGAACCCACGCCCCTAGTTTCATGCCCCGGGTGTCAGTTCCAAAGCCCTCAGTTCCAGGACTCAGGCTGTAGCCCAGTTCAGTGGCGCGGGCATGGCGCCTTTTGAATCCCGTTCCCGTGCCTGGGCGCCTGGGCCTGCTCACTCAGTGAGGGCCTCTGCACGTCTCCCCGCAAGCCTAGGTCGCAGGCGCAGGGACTTGGGCAGCTGCGATCTGGATCCGCGTTTGCTTTTCAACTGCACTGCTTTTCCGAGCGCGATCCCGATTCCCATCTGCACTTGGTTTTCCAGCGCGCTGCTGTTCCGCGCAATCCTGACCGCGATCCGCGCCTGTTTTTCCAGCGCGCTTCCTTTCTGTGCAAGCTTACCAGGCGGCCCGGGTCTGTGTGCTGGTGCTGGGCTCCTCCCTGGGGGCGGGGTCTCTCTTCAATGGCGCCCGGAGACGTTCGCTCACCGCCGTGGCGGATTCTGCAGGGTTCTCCACAGCTCCCGTTCACGGGGTGTGGTGGCTGCAATAGTTCCTTTCCACTCACAGTCCCGCTTGCTGCGTTGTTTGTTCTTGTGGGTCGTTTTGGTTTGTTGTTTTCCTCCTCTCTGCTGGTCGGAGAGTGCCGCCTCTGTGGGCGGGGGAGGGGAGCAGGGTTCTGCGCTTCCCTCCCTTCTAGTCCTCTTTTATGGCAACTTTCTTCTTCGGGCAGTTTGCTGGCGTCACCCGTTTATCTTCCGTGTCCCACTTCTCACTGGGACCTGCCGCTTTTCCTCTCTATTAACTTTTTTTAATATGGAGATCTTACTCGCAGCGTCTCCTCGCCGCCATGTTAGCATTGTCCAGTTGGGCTATTTAAAATATTTACTTTCTTCTGACACTTTGACTAACTTTTGAAAATCTATTGTATTGCCTAAAGATGCAGATTGCTTTATATATTTTTGTGGATTTTCATAGCAGTGATTATAAAATGGCTTTTCTTGCTCTTCTTGCTGATACATGATCTCAGATCACCTTTAAAGTGTATGTCAGTGCCAAAGCAAGTATTTTTAAATATATGGAAATTCCAGGTATTTATTAGCACTCCGAATTTGCAGATAATCATCAGACAGGGTATGACTCCATTGTGTCAAAGCATAGTTAGCCTGGACTAACCTCCCTAGATGGAGCTTACTACAAAAAGTATCCCTCCTTTGTGTTTATGTAGCACAGATGAGTTCTTGAAGAGTCTACCTTAAAAAGTACAAAAGGGAGGGCCTCCCCTGTTGGCGCAGTGGTTGAGCCCCGGGTTCGGTTTGTTCCCCGGCTGCTGGCGAGGATCCCACCAAAAAAAAAAAAAAAAAGTACATAAGGGATTGGAGGAAATTCATGATGATAATAGGTAAGCAAAAAACAGGGACAAATAATAGGCTGTTCTTTTCATTTCCTATCTCCTGATGGGTATGTTTAATTGTAAAGAATTACTAACTTTAAAAGGGATTAGAGTAACAGGAATATTTATTTAGGAATAAAGATAATTCTGAAAAAATACAGAAAAAGCACATCCAAAGAGCAGTTACCACCTCTGGAGCTATGATCACTAAGAACAAGCCCACCCCACCCCAGGGCTAAGATCCATCTACATCAAGATGGCACAGCTGTGGCTCACTGGATAGCAGTGAAAGCACTGTAATGTACTAGCAGAACTTACATACTAGAAATCATCCTGTGGTATGTCCAGGGAAGCTATTCATAGTTAGATAACTAACTGGAAGCACTCTGCTGCAGAACTGTTCAGGGTGGATGCTGAGGGACGCTGCTGGCACTGGGTGCTGCTCACTTTGTGCATTAGAAGAGCTAGAGTCTGGAGACGCTGTGTACACTGCAGGAGTCTGGTGCTAGAGAAAGCCTCATGCTACAGAAACCTGTTAAGCAAGCACAGGGATCAGAGCAGAGCCCTTTTCCTCCTGCAATGTCCTTTCTGCAATCTCCCTGAACAAAGCTTAGTGTACTGATATCTGTCATAGGGAAAATATTTAAATGGTCCAAAGCCATTTTGACAGAGCTAACAAAAACAATGAATTTGAATGTGAGGAACTATAATTATCAGTTGCAACAATTCATCCCTCTAAGAACTAGATTCCATATATACATACATATTTGAACATATCTACTTCTACCTAATAAGTTACAGCTACTTTCACAAATGAAGACGTTTTTACCCTTCCTCTAAAATGAACAGATGAACAGTCCCAAGAGTCATTACATTGATCACTGGTTATATTAATTCCTCCATAAATTCAGTCAGCCACACTGAATATTCTCTAATACAAAGGTTAAATTAGAAAGTTAGGTGCTTTATGAAATAAAAATGGAAAGTAGAAAAAGGAAATGGTCAGCAGATAAAAATAAACATACATATAGCAAACAAATAAACATGCAAAAAGCTACTAGTCCTTGTTTCTGTATTTGGTTCCAAGGCCATGGTAGATAGCTCTGGTTTCCTTCCATAACCCATTATTATTCCATATTTTCCTTGTCCTTATCCCAAACCTGTTTTCTAAAAGAGCCTGTGCTCTCAATCACTCTGCCATTTTTGACTGCTGCTACAGTTTTCTGTAACAGTACCATTGGGTAGAGAAGTTCTAAGAAATATACACTTAAGCTGAGATGATCATGGGCGGAACACTGATATGTAAGAGTGTGCTACTTCCGCTGGCTGAACGAAGCAATGAGAGATGTGGTTATTCAACCAGATGTCCCTATTTAAAGTTTCAAAATCCTGTTCTTTAACCAATCAGTGATAAAAAATTTTGAGAAAGTTTACAAGACTGAGAATTACTGGGGCCTCCCTGATGGTACAAGGGGTTAAGAACAGCACTATGAAGCTATCCGCAGCTACTGCAGCAAGAATTCCATCCCCTGCCAGAGAGGTGACCACCATGTCACAGCAGATCTCTCCTGACCTGCCTGCTGCTCCCCTCAGCAGGGTATTTCAGTCAATCCACTTGTTCTGTTCCCCACTCTGTCTCTGGTGAATCCTCTCACCACCCCCCACCCCACACACACACCTCTGGCCTGTACCCTAGTTCTTGTATGCATAAATAAATAAATTAAAAAAAAAAAAGACTGGGAATTACTGTTTTAATGGTTTTGCACCCAGTTAAATTATATTTTATATCATGAAGTTCTGTAGTTCTCATTATTTTGCCCTGAGAGGTAATGGGCCTAAGTTTATTATTTTCTCTTTGTAAGTACAAGGACACTCAAAAGAATATATCCGACATCACAATTTTTATAGTCATAAATTCTGCTAAAAAGTAAAGTGCAGGGCCTTCCCCGTGGCGCAGCGGTTGAGCGCTGGGTTGTGAAGCTGCCCACAGCCTCTGCAGCGCCGGTTCAATCCCCAGCTGCTCCCCGGCCACCGGAGGAGGGTCCCACATGGCGCGCAGACCTCTCCTGCCGCCCGCTGCTCCCCTCAGCAGTGTACCTCGGTCCTTCTGCCTGCTCTGCTCCCTGCTCTGGCTCTGGTGAATTCTCTCACCCTCCCGCTCTTCTGACTGTACCCAGTGCTTGTATAAATAATAAATAATAAATAAATAAATAAATAAATAAATAAATAAATAAATAAATAAATAAATAAAATGAAAATAAATAAATCTTTAAAAAATAATAAAATAAAAAGTAAAGTGCAGTAGCCACCAGGCTCTCAAGATTCATCCTGTAGTTGGCACTTAATTGTAGTCAACCACATTGATCATTTGATTAATTGTGATGCCACTGGTTGGTCGAACCCTGTTCTTACTGGGAAGGATCTAAACCCTGAGCTCAAACCTGAAGGCCAACCAGAATAGTTCCAAAACATTATTCTTGTTTCATGGGAGCATACCTGATACTAATTTGTATCAGCCTGGGCTTAGTCACAAGAAACAATTATTTGTAAAGAATTATTAAGTATAACATGAAATTAGAATCTGAGGGATTAGGTAGAGGAAATTAAACTAAAGACTATAGGAAGAGCAGGTTTAAGGAAAAGTATTAAGACTTAAATATAGTACTCAGCTTCCCCATTCTCCAGGGCTGAGATCTAGACTCTGTTGGGGAAGACATAGCCTTGGCTCTTTAAAAAAAAAAAAGTGTGTGTGCTAATTACTATTCTGGCATATCTGGATGGAAATCTGTCCATTAGAACTTAGCAAACTCTTCCTTCTGGCATGCTAGAGAAACCATTCACAGGGAGATAAATAATTAGAAGTACTCTACTACAAAACCAACTAAGATGAGTGCTAAGGAAGCGGTTGGCCACCTTACCCTGCAACTGGTCACACATTGAAGAAACTGCAAGTGCTTCAATGCTGGAGAAGCCACTAAATACTGGAGGATCCTGGTGTGGGAAAAGCCATCTGTGGTGTAGAAACCGCAAATGGGAAAGCCTTGCACACTGCAGAGCGCTATCCAGTAAACCCTCCTAAACCCAGAAGCTAAGTCCTTTCCTCCTGTGATATCTCTGTAGTGTTCTCTAATGATAAAACTTAGCAGCATTTTAGCTGACAAGAAGAGTATTTAAAAGGCCCAGATCTGATTATACAGAGCAGAAATGATAGGTGAATTGGGAGCTGAAAGGCAGTAATCCAATTATTGGGTCACTAGCTTTCTTTTTGCAATATCCAGAGTTAAATTTGGTGTTCAATATTATTAACTGTATTTACGAATTCTTGTCATTTTGTTTTCTCCATTTTTAGTTTCTTTGCTTTGTTCTTTGCCCTATCATTTATTGTAAGTCATCTAGTATCCATTTTAGAAAGATATTATTGGCTATATCCTAAAGTGATACAGAAGCTTAATTGCCATCCAAGACAGCGCAATTCTAACTGTCAGGCAGAATTTTCATTCAGTCTGAAAGATTGAATTTATTTTTCACAGTATATTTATTGTGATAACATGTTCATGACATAAAATTTACCTCTAACCATTTTTGAGCATTCCATTAACTGGAATGAAATACATTCATATTGTAAACCATAACTCCCCATTGTCTACTTTCCCTTGCCCCTGGCATCATCATTTCAAAAACTGCCTTACGCAAGGGACTGTGGTGATGGATCAAGAGTGCTGTGGTGGTAGGAGAACTACAGGAACTACAGCTGTGGGGAGAAATCAAATACTGTACAAAAATTAACTATGTAAGAAAATGAATTTTTAAAAAAATTAAAAAAAAACTGCATTAGTGTTGATCTTTTCTGGTCTCTATTTCTGTTCTTGTCATTGTTACTTCTTTCATTCTGCCAACTCTGGCCTTGGCCTTAGTTTGTTCTTCTTTTTCTAGTTTCATGAAGTGTTAAGATGTCTTTTTTTTTCTTAATGCAGGTGTTTGTTGCTATAAAAGACTTTCCTAGAACTGCTTTTACTTATTTCCATGTTTTGGTATATTGTATTTCTATTTTTTGTTTCAAGATACTTTTAGGTTTCACTTTTGATTACTCACTTTGTTCAGAAGTGTGTTGTCTAATTTGTAGTTCTTTGTGAATCTTTGCGATTTCTTCCTGTTAATTTTAGTATCTTCTCATTTTTGGTTGGAAAAAATATTTAGTATGGCTTTTAGCCTTCTTAAATTTGCTTACAAATGTTTTTAACCTGTTGTTGATCCATCTTGGAGAATACTCTATATGTACTTGAGAAGAATATGTATTCTGCTGTTGCTGTATAAGATGTGTATTTGTCTGTTAGGCCCATCTTATCAAAAATGTAATTCAAGGGCCTCCATGGTGGTGCAAGGGGTGGTGCAAGTCTTGGCAGCCAGTGCCGCACGAGTTCAGTCCCTGGCCAGGGAGCTAAGCCACATGGTGCAACAGACCTCTCCTCTTTCACCCGCTGCTCCCCTCAGCAGTGTATTTCAGTCAGTCCGCCTGTTCTGCTGCTCCCCATTCTGTCTCTGGTGAATCCTCTCACCCTCCTGCATCTCTGGCCTACACCCCAGCTCTTGTATGCGTAAATAATCTTTAAAAAAATGTATTTCAAGTCCAGTGTTCCTTTTTTTTATTTTCTCTGGATAACATGCCCATTGTTAAAAGTAAAGTATTGGTGTCCTTTACTGCTACTCTATTATTGTCTAATCTCATTGGAGATCTTTTTATTTGCTTAATATATTTTGGTGCTCCAATATTGTGTGATATTTATTTATGATTATTATATATTCATAATGATTATGAGTAATACTTTGTCTCTTGTCACTGTTTTGGCTTAAAGTCTATTTTGTCTGATATAATTGTAACTATCCATGACTGCTTTTAGTTTCCATTTGCATGGAATATTTTTGTCCACCCCTTTTCTTTGAGCCTATATGTGTCCTTAAAGCTGAGATGAGTTTTGTAGGCAGTCTACAACTGGATCTTATTTTTTAATCCATCCATCCACTATATGCCTTTGATTGAAAGTTTAGTACACTTACATTTAGAGTAATTATTGTTCCATAAGGACTTACTAATGCCATCAGATGTTTTCTAGTTCCTTTGTTCCTCTTGCTGCTTTCTTTTGTGTCTCTAATGTAGAATTTTTTTCTGCTTGCTGTGAGGCTTACTTAAAACATCTTTCATTGTACAGATACACTGTTTGATTATATACAATAATGCTTAACTTTGATTATATACAAAAAGTCTGCTCTTTTATTTCCCCCTTTTATATTTTTGATATCACAGTTTGCCTGTTTTTATATTGTATATTAATTGACTATTGTAGCTGTAGTTATTTTTAATAATCTTGTATTTTAAGTTGAGTTAAATGATGGATACTTGAGTTGGCCCCTCCTTTTGGGTCTTGTGATATAGGCACACTTTGGAGATGTTGCAGGTTGGGTTCCATACCACTGCAACAAAGCACATATCTCAATAAAGTAAGTTACATTAGATTTTTGGTTCTCAGTGCATATAAAAGTTATGTATACACTATACTATAGTCTATTAAATATGCAGTAGCATTATGTTTATAAAAAAGAACAATGTATACACATTAATTTAAAAAATTAATGGGCTCCCCGGTGGCGCAGCGGTTGAGCGCTGGTTGCGAAGCTGCCCGCGGCCTCTGCAGCGCCGGTTCAATCCCCGGCTGCTCCCCGGCCACCAGTGGAGGGTCCCACATGGTGCGCAGACCTCTCCTGCCGCCCGCTGCTCCCCTCAGCAGTGTACTTCGGTCCTTCTGCCTGCTCTGCTCCCGCTCTGGCTCTGGTGAATTCTCTCACCCTCCCGCGCTTCTGACTGTACCCAGTGCATGTATAACAAATAAATAAAGAAAAAAAAAAAAAAAAAAAACATGCCTCTATAAAAAAAAAAAAATAAATAAAAAAATAAAAAATTATTGCTAAAATGTGCTAACCGTCTGTACCATTAATGGTGAGTCATAATGTTTCTGATGGTAGAGGGTCTTGTAAAGGAACACAATATCTGTGGTGCACAAATAAAATGAAACACAGTAAAATGAGGTATGCCTACTTACAGTTCTAATCTAGTTATAGCCAGATGTGTTAATTGGGCTAGAAAAAGAATGAGGGTTACTCATATGGTTTGATGATCTGGTGGTCTTTCCATCCTTGTTAGAATAGTAACTTTATACAGACATTTGGACCCCTAAATGAAGTTCACGGCCCAGATAACCTGGTAATACTAATGAACTGGTAAAATTGGACTCCAAAAGAGGTAACTGCTCTTTTGAAATTATAAATATGTTGGGCATGTAGATCACCTTTAAAACAAGGAACATTTTTGTTGTACATGTGGAAGTTGAGACCCCTTTTGTTTTTTTGTTGGTGTGATGTGATGATGATTCTTTTTGGAAGGAGACAAAAGGGCAAAAGACTGAAGCAAAAGAAATTAACAGGAAGAAAACAGTAGTGGATACAGTGTTATACCCCTTCAAAAATAATTTTCTACTTCTCTGTTACTCTTTTTCTAGTGTTTTTTAACAAAGAGCTGACTTTTCTTTTTCAGACTGCCTTAGCACATTTAGAGTCTCTTGCAGTGGATGTTGAGGTGGCCAATCCACCAGCCAGTAAGGAGAGCATTGATGGTCTTCCAGAGACCCTTGTTCTTGAAGATCACACTGGTAAGGGCAAAGTTGATCTTGAATCTCAAATAACACATTGCATGTTTGTGTATGTTACCAGTGCACCTAGAAGAAAAATGCTATTAGAAACTTTGATTACATTCTGGCAAAAAATATTTTTTAATTTGTCATTTGTTAGGCTGGGAGAGATGTTCTACAAAAGCAATGTTCACTAAATTCCAAATTGTCATGTATTAGGCAGAAACATGTTTTCCACTTGTTTTATCAAATTCTGGTTCTTTCTGTCTTTTATAGGTATCATCTATGAATTAATATATTTATTTTTAATTTTATCAAAATTGAGCCATATGTGATTGATAGCTCAATTTATGTGTTGTTTTCAGCTATTGGTCAGGAACAGTGCTGTCCAATCTGTTGCAGCGAGTATATTAAGGATGATATAGCAACAGAGTTACCTTGTCACCATTTCTTTCACAAACCTTGTGTCTCAATTTGGCTACAAAAGGTAAGTGTTAGATTTACTTTTTTAAAATTAATACTGAGTTTCTCATAGAAGTTAATGATAACCTTACTATCTTTTAAGCTAATTTTGTTTAGCTACATTCTTGTACTGTCTTTTAATTGTGTTAAAAAGTATATTAAAAAAAAAACAGATCTTTACTCATATCCCTGAAATTGAATGTTCTCAAAAAGTATCTCAATCACAGAAGCCTTACTTTGTTCTACTCAGAGTTCTATAACAATATGCAGATACTCTGCTGATATAGATTGGTATCTCTGAAAATGTGTATGACAAAGATTTAATGACCTGTCATGTACCTCCTGTACATGACGTATTTTCCTGTTCATGTTTTCATCCTTAGCATTTGCCCTACAATTTTTAAGTATATTGGAATAATTTATGAGAAAAAGCTTTACTATAATCTCTCTGTGAACTTTGTTTTTGCATAAAGGATATTTACATCTGTTCAGTTAGAATCACTTTCCCAACTTTTTTCTTATGGTTATAGCTGCCTCTTTTTCCTACAACCACGCCTTTTCCAGCTCTGTTCCTTCCTCCTCTCTCCTTCCTCCCTTCTCCCTCCCCTCTTTTCCCATCTCTCTCTCTCTCTCTCTCACTCTCTCTCTCTCTTTTTTTTTTTGCTGTTTCTCCCCTCTATTTCTTCTTCATCTTTGTCAGACGCTACTTAAAATCTCTAAACTCCACTGCAGAAGTGTTCACTATTCCTTTATAAAATCTAAAGTTTGTGCCTTGACTTTTAAGGACTTCTATGATTTAACACCCAGCCTCTCTCTTCATATTTACCCTCTCTATACATTTGCTTACCTATGCATAACCTAATGTAACCTTCTCCCAAGTACCGTAATCTGTAAGATAAGTAGGTCCAGCTTAAATTACTTCTTTTTGTCCTTGATGTTGCCATAACCCCTTTCTTTAAACTCCCACAATAATATCAGACTTCAGATATTCTCATATTTGTATATTTGCTATATACCTTGCACTGCTAAATGATTTCTTGTGTTTTTTCCCATTTAATCCTCACAGTATTCTAGGACATATTGGTGTTGTTACTCCCATTTTCCATTGCTCTTACTTTGTTCAGGTTTACACCGTTAGTATGTGGTTGATTGAGACCAGACTCGTCTGACTCAGACATTGCTATCAGGGTCCATCTGTATGGCAAGAGTACAATAAATACTCAATAAATTTAACACTTTGCATTGTAACTACTATGTATATTGTATAGCACTGAATTGTCATTGACTTTGTGGTAACCCAAGGTTATAATCGCTAGTCTCTCTCAGGAAACAGCTTAGTGTGAAGCAAAGCCTTTCCTCTGGAGAGAAAGTTCCTAAGTACAAATCTTTGTTAACTTCAACAGACTGATTTCTTCATCCTGCTTTCTATCAGGGAGAACTCTTTGGGCAGAAGATCAGATTTGCAAGGGTAAAATCTATCAACAGATACGGTCTTAAAATGTTATACTCCCAATTACAGCTACTTTCCCTAGCCAGCCTTTCCTCTCAGATGTGGTTGATTTGATTATCATTTAGAATTCACCCAGATAACTCTTATCACTTTGAAAAGAGATAGAAAGACTTATAAATGCTTATAATTGACTTATAAAGAAGGTCTGAGTTCTATCTGTTTGACAAATCTGTTACACTAAAGTGAAACTAAGTATGGTACTTGTGCTGGAGGTCCTCAGAGACTGATGTGAAATACATATGTGAATTAATTGGGATTGTTGTTTCTCTAGTATAAGTATCATAGATTAAATAATAATCCAAGTCTGATGAGGCAGTGCTCTGTGACTCCTTGCACACCCTCACTAGCCACACCAACACAGAGGCAGGAAGTGTAGTTGACTTTTAATTAATGTGAGAGATGAGTGAGCTAAAAAATCGAAAAATGTTTCAGCAACAGTGTTTACTCTCAAGGAAATTGAGTCTGATACGGATGAATCAAAAATAGCATCAAAATTTTGCCTTTCAGTGTTGTGTGGGCTTGAAGTAAATTTGTTTTTGTTTTAAAGTTATTTGATTGTTTTTAAAATAATGCCACATTGTTTTTTATTATGATACTTTTGTGGCAGTTAAAACCTTTTATTTTCCCTGAGTTTGTTTTTTTTTTTAATCCCTCCAGTCAGGAACATGCCCTGTGTGCCGCCGTCATTTCCCACCTGCTGTTATTGAAGCCTCTGCAGCTGCTCCCCCTGAGCCTGATCATGATGCCCCACCTTCAAATGACAGTACTGCAGAAGCCTCCTAAACTTTAAACTTGAAGGAGATCAGTCTATCAAAGTAAATCTGCAAATTCCTTCTAAATCTGATGTGCAAATAATTATATATAAATATATTAAATGCTATGTATAGTCTATGCCATAGTTTAGAAAGAGAATATTAACCTTTCTAAACTAAATTTAGGTTTGCAGAAAGTACTAAACATTTCAAGTTGAATGTTGAAGCAGTGCATCCATTTTCTTTAGTTGAATCTGTTGATATTAACTGTAAAGTCAAGCTTATCAATTAAATCTCCCCAGAAGAAATAATCATCTTTGTGGCACACATTATTGGTTTTGTCTGAAGTACTGCCACTAAGTGATTATAATTGAGCTCTCCTATTTGCATCAAATGTGAAGACTGTGATCGCAACAGTGGTAAAATTTGGTTTCGTTGGAAATAAAAAGAATTCCAAAGCATGCTTTCTCACTGGTCCCTTTGCTTTTGCTACATCAAAATCTTTTGGCTCATAATATTGAGTGGTTTTTTAGGAAGGTGTCTATTCTCCCTTCTTTGTTTAAAATTAGGACTTTTTTGAATGCCAAACAGGCTAAAATTCTGAGTAGAGCATCACAAAATTTTAAAAACCTTAAATGTAATAATACTCCTGAAATGGTTAGGTAGTAAAATAAATTATTTTTTTAATTGGTGAGTGTGCTTAAAGGAAGAGGAATAACACATACAAATGCTTTACGATGGCTGGTGCTTTCAGGGAAGGCTGGTAAAGCACATGAACAACCAGTATGCTCAGAGCTCAGCATATGAGATGAAGTAGATGACTTTATGAAATACTTCTATTTGGTTAAAATATATATGCGAATGTGTATGTGACGGACACTCATGTTACACTTGTTTAATAAATATTAGACATAGTTTAAGGTAATTTTTTTTTGAAATATTTTGGAAAGTATGAAAATGATAAAATGTTTAAATGCTCATTCTGTTGTATCCTAAAAGGAATTCTAAATCCTTAGAAAACTAGGTTAATTGTACTAACTTGTATAAAGCATAAAATTTATGAGGTAAAGGACAGATTGACCATACCTTTTTATACCATATCTAAACCTTACTATTACAATTTATCTCTTTAAAGTATTTCTGAACAATGATTGTTCATGCTACATTATTAGTATTTCTTTCTTTACCCTAATTTATTTTGCTAAAATTATTCACCTGGAACTAAGATAAAAACAGGTAGATTAAATTAAGCCAGATTAAGCCATGGTAAGAAAGGTATAGATGATATGACTAACCTAGTGACACTATGAACAGAACTGAATATGTAACATAGTTTCTTTTTTATTTTCTTTTCTCTAAGAGATTAAAAAAGAACCTGGTCTCTCATACCTACTAAAAGCATTCTGTTCACAGACGTCTATAAAAGTGAGAAAATTGGCTATCCATATTATTTTTTATGGAAATTTGATTCACAGGGTTATCTTTGTAATTTTATAACCCCAAATAAAGATTGCTCTGTTTTTAGGTGATCATACCCAGTAAGCAAGTATGTACAAATATGGGTGTAATATTTAACTTACAGATGTGATTTGATAGCAACACCAGAGGATGATGGGTATTAAAACATGCATTTGAGCAAGAAAAAAAGCACTTAGTGAGTGTACATCCATCCAAGCAGTACATCTATAATTTCATTTGTACACATAAAAGGAATATTTATGTGCTTTCCCAAATGCAAAATTATACTTTATTTGTATAATTTCTCTTGAATATTTATATTCCATCTCTTTTCTCCATTCTTTAAAATAAATGAATTTTCACCGTTGGCACATTTGAGGCTTAATATAACACTTGCATTCTAATTTTTGCATATATTGTAAATGTGTCTGGTATTTACAGCAAAATACTGTGTATCCTTTTATGGGTAAAACAAAACTGAACATTGCATGCACGTAATGTGGTGACTTTGTAATTTAGGGGTTCTCGGGGGCTTCTGTGACTTTGGAAATGCTTATATTCAGGCCTTAATGTTGCATTAGCTAGCATGTTTTCCTTCTGATGTATATAGTCACTGTTGTATAAACTAATCTTTGCTTGTTTTCTACTCTGTGATCTTTCCATACCGTATTTCATTGATCAGTTAGTGTCAAGGAGTCAAATCAGATTAAAATAATTCTCATATGTATATTGTGGAAATTTGTGGTTAGTGTGATTTTGTTTGGTTCCTATTTGTTTGTTTCCAGAAATCTGTGGCTAGCGTGACTTTTTGTTTGTTTTGTTTGTTTGTTTGTTTGTATGTTTGTTTGTTTTCTTTAACTAATATTGGTCAGTTGTGACACTTAGTGGTTAAACTGACATTACTGCAGATTTCTCAGTAATAAAACCACACATTATATTTAGGCAGTATTAATGGACCTTGGTTTTTTTCTCCTAGATAGCAGCTGTCCCAAAGAGAATATATCTTCTTTGTCTGGTAAGATTTAGCTACTAATGCCAGTTGTTGAGAGGTTATGGTTCCAAACTCAACCAGCAGTGTTGAGAGCTGAAGTTAAGATAGCTGTTGTACTTTTTGATTTCCATCTGTTACTATCCTTCATTCTTGGCTCCCCACTATTTAAAAACAGCTGCTATGAAGAAAAAAAAGTTGAATTAGAGTTGGCTTAAACATTTTTTATAAAAAGATGCTTGAGGTTTTAGGATTTTCATTGTAACAGGTTGATATAAGCTGAGACTGACAAGTTGGAACACAAATACTGTTCTATCACATCTTGGATCTTTTTGAAAAAGTTGAGACTATATGAAGGTAAATTAGAAATAAGTATGAATATAACTATTGTTTCTCTCATTTCTTTATATATATGTTAAGTGACTGGACCTAATTATTTTTTTAACATTTTCTTATTTCTTGTAATATGAATGCTGATATTTAAAGGTAGATCCTATGTGGTTTTCTTTTGTTTCTTAATTGTTTATCTCTAAGCTAACTCTTTAAGATTATTTGTGATCTGGATTTATATATAAGCTGTTAAATATATATGAACTGTTTAAATGGATGCAAGTTTTTGAGAAGCCCAGGTCTAAATGTAACGATTGGTCTATTGTTCTACAATCCCAATCCATCATTTTCCATGTAAATCATAAAGAATAAACAGGATATACTCAGTGGTCTTTTCTAATATTTAATTGTGCAATTATATCATTTTTGTAATATAATCCCTGGAGATTTAGAGTTAATGATAAAGAACACAGCTCTTAAAGAAATCTGGAATCTGCTACAGAGCACATGGGTTTTATAGTCCTTGAACTTAGAAGGCCCTTTGCAAGCCAGTTGTACAGAAGTGGTCAATGGACTTCCTTCTGGAAGGGCTCTGAAGGCGTAGTCTCTGTCCTGTCCTGCCTAATGATTTTCGCAATCCTCTGGATTCAGCAGAACCTGGTTTCCACACTGACTAAGGACTACAAAGAACCTCAAAGTTCCAGGACAGAGTCCTGCTGCTCTTCAGTGGGTTTCCCCAAATCAAGTGTGGAGGATCATCAAATTTAACTGTTGTGATTGCTAAAGGGTTCAAAGATCACACCCATTTCAAAAGGGTATAATGAATGCTGATAGTTATGCCCACATCAAATAAGAAAATTATTCATTTTGTTTAGAAGCTTTAGAAAGTTAAGAATTTTCATTCTCCATTCCCAGAATAAACACATATGTGAGAAAAATACAGTGTTAGAGCTAGAAACAATGGTACATCTCTTCTTTTGGACCCAAATCCTTTTATAATTATGTTGTACATGATTTTCTTCCAACCCCTGCTTCCAGAATTAGAGCCATTCAGCACTGCTACCTACAAGGGATGAACTTCATTGTTAGCAGAATGTCACTCACATTTCCCTATAAAAAGCACCCATGTGAAACTAGACAAAGAGGTCTCATCTCTTCTGTGTGGCCACCTCTTCTGTCTTCTCTCAGGCTTCCCACTTTTCTCTGCGTTTACAAGACATCTCTCCCAGACCAGCCTATGAATGACTTCTTCAATTTTTAAAATGTTGCTCAGAACTAAATACAATTCTTAGGTGGGTTAACTAGATTTGGCATTGAGGCCAAATTCAAAATTTTTCTTATATGACTATCATAACTGGTATATGTTAATATTATCATCAGCATTTCAAGGCAAACACCTCACAACATCATCTCTTCCTGAACTTCACAGGGGCTGCAGGTAAGCCAAGTCCACTTGTAATAATAACTTACCCAGTTTCTTAAACTAATTAAAGGACTACATTCATCATTACTAAATTTAGCTTATTAAGGTCTCTTTGAATTTTGATTCTTTCTCAGCGTTATGACAGTTACAATTTTGATGAATCATGCCTTTGATAGTCATTTTGTGCAAGTTATTGATATGAAACAGAAATACCTTCTTCAGAACGCTGTTAGATAGACTGACCTCCAGGTGTGTCAGTATTGTACCTCCAGGTACAGTTATTGAAGCAGCTATCAACCACTTACATGCTCATGTTTCTATCTTTCCTAGAAGGAAACTGTAAGAAATTTTGTCATGTTTGACTGGCAGGGTTTGCACTGTCTGTGGAAGTAGCCCAGCCTGCTAATATATTAAACCAACAAAGAAAATTAGCTGGAAATGCCTCATCGTTAGTGAAACCATACTGCTATCTTTTCCAAGTACTCATCTGTTTATTAATCTGCCCTAGAATTCAGTAAATTGTCAATGTCATTCTTTTATAACTTTTGAAATATCCTTTTCCATCTCAGAAAAATAAGATATTTAAATTAACATGACCTTGACAGGTCACTTAATCACTGCACTTTTGTTTTCTCTCTAATGAACCTAAATGATAGGCTCAGTACTACTATTTATGCACAGATAAAGTTTTGAAAAAAATGTTCTTTGTTGATACACAAAGTCATGGAAATATGCTTGTTTTCTGTTGCTTTTTGATATCAACACTATCTTTTAGGGTTGATGAATATTTCAGATGAAAATCTTGAAAGCATCATAATTCTCAGGAGTTGAGAGAATTTGGAACTTCATTAAATCAAAAGAACTAAAAGTTAATAGTTTTACTAAAAAGGCTCCATTCCTGTATGTGCTAATTTAGTCCATCTTGTGTTCTTAAGTTTATAATCAATGTAGTGTTTTGTTTTTTTTTAAGATTTATTTATTTATTTATACAAGCACTGGGTACAGTCAGAAGCGCAGGAGGTTGAGAGAATTCACCAGAGCCAGACTGGGGAACAGAACAGGCAGACTGACCAAACACACTGCTGAGCGGAGCAGCAGGCGAGACAGAAGAGGTCTGTCGTGCCATGTGGGACCCTTGCCGGTGGCCAGGGATGGAACCGGCACTGCAGAGGCTACGGGCAGCTTCGCAACCCAGCGCTCAATCACTGCACCACCAGGGGAGGCCCTCAATGCAGTTTTTATAATAAAAATAAGAGGGGAAAGGTCTATACATTTTCAGAACAGTATTACCTGTTAGTGTTATGCAATCTGTATAATCTGCCAGTCATTTAATTTCTTTTTCTTTGACTGTAACAGCTTTCTTAATAGTAAGAGTCACTTATAAGCTTGTTTTTACATTTTAAGAATAGTTCCCATGTAGAAAGTACTATTAGACACTTTTAAAGCTAATTGTCATAATGAATCTGCAAGGTAGGTTGTATTTTCCCAATTTTGCAAATAAGAGGCCCAGTGCTCGCCAGAGAGCCTTGGTTCTTAGGCAAGAGCCTGAGGACTCTTCCACTTCTTGCCACTGTTCTGCATAGCAACAGCCTCGCCTATATTAATAGTTAAGGACATTGTTTGTGTTGCAGTCTGATTTTAAGAATGGAGTGAAAATGAGCTTCATTCAAATATCTGAAAAATATTTTGTTAGCTTTTGCTTGCCATACTGTTTTTGCCAAATTGTTACAGACATTTTTGCCCTACGTAATACATTGCTAACCAAAATTTTCACGCCCTGGGCAATGACGTTCATTGGTCATTATTAAGATCTGAGGAGAACTTCCTATCTTTGCCTGATAATTTGAGATCTTTAAATTGTCCTGCATATCCGTGAGAGGTGGTGGCATTTTATTACCTTTCCAACCAGTGAAATCTCACTAATGCAGACATCTATCTATATGCCACTAGATACCCTTTTCAAAAGTCTTTTGGACTTTCCAGAAATCTTGGTTTCCTTAAGAAGGATATTCAACTGCCACAATTGTAAACATCCCAAACAATAGAGAACTTACCCTAAATTATTTCATCAGTAGAAATACACATTGGATAAAGGGTTTCTTTTTTATTTCAATCCTTAAATGTTACTTTAAATTTAAGCAGTGTCATAGTTCTGTTTGTCTGTTTTATTCCCATTTTCTTGTTAAAAGAATGCTGCATTGCAGCTATTCTAAGGATTTCCACTATCTGCCATCACATAGAACAATCTCTGGCCCCAACAAATAAAATAATTCCTCTTCTTGACCTGGAGCAAGGCTCTCTCAGCCCTATATTGCAGTTCTCTAGGCTCGGTACCATTACAGAATGTCGGTCTTAAATTCTTATTAAAGGCAAAGGAGGATAGAGATGGAGAGTTTACACAACTTTGTCTGGAGAGCAAATTCTAGCCTAGATTGGATGATGAGTGAAGCACAAGTGGACACCTTGGCTATGACCCACGCTTGAGTAAAGAGCACCTGAAAGATTTTTTAAATTTTCTAAATAAAAATTTTATGAAAATAATGTACTGGGACGTGTCAGCCTGGCATGCCCCTTGAATCTACTAAATATCTTCACCAAACCCATCAAATAGATGCCCATCTTGAGCTGCGGTCCCTTGAACAAATGATTATCAGGTGCCTGTTTTGACAAAACTATAAACAAGATAGCCAAAATCTAGGCCTCTTGCAGTGTCCTCTGTAGCAAGGACGCTATTACTTATTTTCCTTAGAGCAACTGGGTTCACTATATAGGAAGTGTTTCATCTTGGCCTTAACATTTTTGGGGTTACCCAGGCTGGATATCCAAAGCAAAGAGAATGATTGAGCCCGCCATGGTGACTAGCTACCAGCAACTCTCTCTAACACAGAGGATCTATTTGCTACAGGTAAATCTGAATATCTCTTAGGAGCTTATGTGTCTATGGCCCCCGGCAGATCATGGTGTCTCACAACCAGGGAAGTTTCGAAAGAATGTTTTTTACAGGTGGAGCTAAGTAGACTAGAGAGAAACCGAACTTAAGATTGTTTCAACTTATTTTCCTGTGCTATATTTTTATTAGTTTCTCTCTGTGCTCTGAGGCATTTATATATAGCATCCAATGGGTTTTTACTCCAAAAATGGAACATAAAGTGTACTGTTCTGACACACTGCTTTCCTGCTGGCCATGTCGCCTCTAGTGCAAGGTATTACTTAAGTTCTGGTAAGAGTGCTAGTGGACCAGGGTTACCACAACCTACAAGTTGACTTGGGCTTCACAAAGAGTAAGCACCACCGTCATGTCATATCTGCTTATTCAGAATAACACAACAGCTGGTGGGTGAACCAGATACGAAACCACTCTGGGCAGCAAGGGTGTGAGGCGCTCTGCACACACATGTGCTAGGTCAACCTCTGCCTGACTGCAGCGGTGCCCGGTGTATAAAGGTGCTGGGTCTGAGTAAGGCTTGCTCAGTGAGAGCAGGGTTGTTGCACGGTCTCTGGGTTCCCTCCCTACTGAATTGCCATATAGGCATTTTTCCCCTCAAAATAAGACCCCAAAAGCCCTTTAGACCAGATTTAATCTGCACGTAGGTGAAACTAAGGAGGAGGCAGGGTAGAAGAAAGCTGTGGCAGACAGTGTCAATCTACCCATCACAGCTGATCTGTTTGAAAAAATCCTTCTCGTCGTTCAGAGTTAATAAACTAACAGGCTCCATGGATTCAGAAAGAATGTCTGAGACACCCTGATCATAGACAAAGGATTTTATTTCTACTGCACAATAGGCAGTGTGAGCTTCATAATTGGATCTTTTCTGCTGCCCCCCTGTATCTGGGGGATGATGTGGAGGTTGGCCCTGGGGGATGCTGCACACACAACTGAGTTTGTGACGGTAGATGAGGAAATTCCAGTTTTGGAAACCCTGGCCATATAAGGGTGCTCCCGTCAAGCCTGCCTAGCCTTTGTCCCAGAGTAAGGCATGGTTTCCTTGGCCAGGAAACAAATCTATCCTCTGACATGAGAGTAGGAGGGGCATAACAGATCTGACTTTTCTGTATAAATGTCTTTGAAAAGGTACTACAGAACAAAGCTGGCAGTGTCGCTTGCTCAGAAGAAATATAGAACGCAGGAAACTCATTGAATTATCTCCCAACACTGTTCCTGCTAAAAGTATGGGACAATGCAGGTTACAAGCCCCATCCTCCAGCCACAGCTGATGAGTAAATTGGTAGGCACCAGACTCAAAGCCCACCCACTGAGAGTTGGCCAGTGACCAGGTGCAGACCCAACAGGTCCTCTCACCAATGTATTTTGGGAAATAAGGTTCCCAATCGGAACTGGGAGCTAAAGCGAAGTGTTGCATGAGGAGGGGTATTAGAGTTGTGGGCAGTCATGTGCTAAAATGAAGAAACAGGAAGTAAGAACAGTTAGAAACTAGGAATGGTACAAGATAAGAGTGGATTTAAGAGGGGAAGCGGCAGCAGAGCTCCTTACTGGTGAACACTAGGGTGTAAGCAGTCATCCCTCTGTCCTTTCTTGAATCCTCTTACCCTTCAATTGCCATCTACCCACAACACCAAACATAGACATCCAACATAACACATACATAGGCCATCATTGCAAAGAATCCCAGTGAGCCTATTTTATTAAATAAACACACAGAACAGAAGAGATGCAGGAAGATATGGGAAGGTGAGAGTAAATTAGCTGAAGTTGAGAGCTAGCTATACACCACAAAATTTTACAGGTAGTTTTTATATGTTGTGTTAGCTCATCATCACAAAAATCCACACAGGTAAGCTATTATAATTTCAAGAAGTAGCTTCAAGGGTCACATACCTAGTGAAAAAGGGAGTCAGGATTCTAGATGAATGTTATTTTGCCTCCTGCATAGGTAAGTGAGTTAACTAACACTCAAGGTTAGTATGAATGCAATACATTTCAGCAACACTCTATTAGTTCTTGCAGAGTAAACTCAAAGGTCAAAAGCCCTTTGTAATATTTCAATGGCAATGAAAGCACCCAATATTTGAAATAATTACTCAGAAGTTAGTAACTACCTGTATTAATAATCTCAAGAGAATACACCACAGAGGCTGAAGAGCTAACAAATTTATCCTCCTCCCTTAAAAAAAAAAAATGAACTCCACAGATGTAAAAGTTCATATCACTTTCAAGTTCAATGCAAAGAAATTAATGCTTCCACCATGTTTCTCTCCTTAGTGTGGATATCCCCTATGGTATGCAGTGTCAGCACTGTCACCTGTAAATAAGTATAAACAGTGATGTGGGCAAAGGAGCCTGTTGTATTCCTACTGACTGGTAAGACCTGGAAAATAGGTTGTGATAAGAGTTAATGTCAAGTCCCCACTGTTATGGTAAATGCACTCCACATAGTCTTGTTTTATCCTAACTGATTTCTATCCAGACAGCTAATCCTCTTGGTTAATGTCCAGAATCTCATTACCTCTAGAAACAGATATCCCAGAGCTGGAGAGCATTGCCAAAGCAACAAGGTAGAAAATGCATGTCTATTTATAGACCGTGGACTCCTTGTACTTAGAATTAATTTTAAAAAGTAATATACTACGTCCCTTTAGAAGGAGGCTGTGGCTTGCCCAAGATCACATGGCAGAAAATGATGGAGCTGAGTCTTGAATACAGATCTTCTGACTATAAACACACCCACTGTGCCAAATGCTGTGCTCCTGCCCTTTTTTTTTTTTTTTTTAACCTATACCCAGAGCAATCTGCTGGTGAGTTAGAGGAACAGGCTTGGTTACATTGGAAATAGGTTGTACTTACCCACAAATCTGCCTCATGCATAGGTACATAGCTGCCAGCAGACAGAGTGGGAAAATAATGAGAAACTATGAGTTCCTATTTTTCTACTTCCCTTTTGAGTGGAGAGGTTGGGAGAGGGAGACTGAAATACAGTTAGAGATAGAAAGTTAGAGCTAGAGGTAGCCCTCAGTCCCAAGACTGCCTGCCTGTATCTATGCAGTATGCAGGCATCTTTTAACAAACTGTTCTTTTAAATGCAGCTCGCTCTTCCCACTTGTGTCTGTGTAGGAGTCTTCTCCTTTCCATTTTCTAATAAACCTGTCCTTTTAAAATATTTAAAAAAAAATAGAAAAGTAGAGTTAGAGAACAGAACGGAAGAGAAGAACTGGAATGAGATAGAAAATGAAAGCAAATGTCAGTAGTTTCCAGCTTCAGCAATTGACAACTTCTCAATAGGTTTTTGGCACACCAATATTAAACTTTTAAAGGATTTTACAATAGAAATGTCAATACTTCAGAAACTTTTTTTTAAAGATTTATTTATATAAGAACTGGGGTACAGGCCAGATGCGTGGGAGGGTGAGAGGATTCACCAGAGACAGAGCAGGGAACAGAACAGGCAGGCTGACAAAATACACTGCTGAGGGGAGCAGCGGGCGAGGCAAGAGAGGTCTGTTCCACAATGTGGGATTCTCGCCAGCCGGCCGGGATCGAGCTCATGCTGTAGAGGCTGTGGACAGCTTCACAGTGCAGCACTCAACCGCCTGCACCACCAGGGAGGCCCTACTTTAGAAACATTTGAATAACATTTCAAAATCATGAGAAAATAAAAGACTGTAACAGAGCCCCATATACCCATCATCTATCTGTAGTGAATTTGACAATTTAAGAATTATTAACATTTTACCACATTGGAAAAAAAAATACACATAGGTATATCTATAAGTTTATAATAATTGTTTTTCTTCTCAAAAGGACAATACCTCTTAGGAAATTTGATTTCAATCTCCACTCCCTGACTTATTCTGAGGGTCTCTTAAAACCATTGGGTCTCTTATAGTCAACAAAGGTGAATAGGCTTTGCTGAAACTGAACACTATCAGGTCGTTGGCTTGAAGGAGGAGAGTTGAGTGCAGGCTCAGGAAGAGAGGACAGTGAATGGGTGTGTCTGTCCACCTGGGGTTGGGGGTGGGGTGGGACCTGACCAAAGCTCTGCTTCTCTGTCCCCCACCACCTGTGTCCACTGGGAAGTGCAGCCAGCAGCTAGTCGGCTTCCTTCCCGAGCTGTAATGCCCTAGTAATGCCCTCTCCGAATCACTATCAAAGGTGAGTCTGCTTTTAGGAAGCCATTCATATCCCATGACTTAAAAGAACCTGTTTATCCCACTCTAGTTAGAGAAAAAAAAATCCTCCCAGTAGCCTGTGACCTGTTTACCTCTGTAGATTATCCCTGAAAGTCCACAGAAGGCCTCCTGGGAAGCGATGATTCTTAAGCTCTGGGCGTGGAGGTTTGGGAGTATTTCATCTATTCTCCACTGGAGTCTAGTCTGCCTGTGCACTTCTAAGAGCTGCTTTGCAGAGGTTCTTTATTAAAATTAATGTACTGGATGAAATTTTGAGCTTTTTAAGGATGATTAAGAGGCTCTAGGAGCCGGTGATTGCTTCAAGGTCCTGAAGTAGAAAACCTGCTGGGTTGGAAAAAAAAAAAAATCACAATGAAGTTAAAATTTTGCCTTGTAAATTAAGAAACAGCATTCTCTGGTGACCTGTTAATGTCAAAGACGGGATCTACAAGACGAAGGAAGTGTCATTGTCCCCACGGAAAATATATTTTCTATCCAAATGAAAATACAAATTCAGGGTCATTTTGGGCAGGCATTGGAGAACCCAGAAAGAGGGAAGCTGAGGCAATTTTTAATGGTCTAAAATATAAGGTAACAAAAAGCCCTCAGTGCTGCCAGTTACTTCAGAGATGCTGGCACTCACCTCTTGCTCTCCTCTTCCGCTGCCTCCTCTCATGCCCACCTTCTCACCTTTTCTCCTCCAGCAGTCAAATTGGCTGGGTTGAAATCCTAGTCCAACAACCTGCTAGCTATGAAATTTGGGGCAGTTTACTTGACCTCAGATGAGTCTATCGCCTCATCTAAAAATCAGAGACAGATGGCATTTCTCTTGTTACCAAGAGGACTAAGTGAGTTAATGCATGAACCATGTTAGAATTCTCTCGGGCACCAGTAAGTTTCGGGTGAGAACACTTCTTTCCCTTCCTAGTGTTTCCTTCCACTGGTGAGACATGCTGGCCTCCCTACCCGTCACTTGCTGGGAAGTGGCTTAATCCAGCAAGAATTGGGGTGAAGAAACACGCAAGTTTATCTCAGCTTCTTTTCCTCCCCTGAGAGGTAACAGTGTCTCTGCCTTTCCCGGCACAGCCCTCCTGTGAGACCAGCTCTGGCCCACTAATCAGATGTCAGCAAACTCAAGCTAGTTATTAAAAAATGGTGAAGAAAAGCAGCATTGCCCTTAAGCCTGCCTGGGCAAGCGTGGGTTCTGTGACTTGGAGTTCCTTCCCCAAAATGTTTCAAGTCCCCCTTCAGGGCCTGGGACTGGCTGGACAGATAGTGATACCTGGGTGGGAGTCAGTGTGGTCCCCGGTCCCTGTTGTCCCTTTGGGGTGTTCTCTTCCTCTTTATTCATACCATTGAGTGGACTCAATGGTATGTCTTGAGTTACTCTAGGACTCATATCTAAGGGCTCATTGTAGGACCACATGGCCTGGCCAGGAGATGGCCTGACCAGCAAATCTCTCCCACTGAATGGAGTGGTGTTTCTTTTGCAAGCAGGGCAAGATGAGGCCACCAGGATCACACTGATTTGGGGTGCCTCTCACATCAGAAAAAAACAAATTCAGGTGTTGGTCCTGGTGTGAGCTGCAGTGTCACTGAAGTGCCACCTGGTCCATGGTACTGAAAGTGGATGCCAGCAGGTCTCTTTTCATCTGTTCCACGCCCGCTGCTAGGTCCTAGCAGTCACCCACCCTCAGCGGGCGATCTTTGTGATGACTGTGGCTGTCTCCTCTGAGGGCTGTTGTGACCACTGTCCCATTACACCAGCAGCCTTTTCCATCTACTCACACCCCTGCCTGCCTCTTAATCATGGTGACGTCATGCTCTTGCAAGATGCTCTTAAATTGTGCTGGATGAGGTATCATGTCACCATTTTGTACCACAGGAACTGCTTTCTGCCTCCACCTTTCATCCTTCCCCTGCTGATGTAACACCATCATGGAAGGTGGGGGTGTGGCCACATGGGAAGTGATCGCATTTTATGCAGTTATTACAGCATAAGGAGTTCAAGAGAGGATATAGTTGGAAGACATGCTGTTATGTTTACACTAGAACATTCAGGACATCTAGAAAATGAATTATTATTCACACTCTCCTGCATACTCTGGATAAGACTTGCTTATGTGGTCCTCACTAGTGAAGCAGTAACAACCTTTGTCTGAATCCCTGGAAGATGTAATTCTCAAGGGAGGTTTGGCCAACATTAGATACATGGATTTGGGGGAATGCAGAGGCAGGAACACCTATCTGTGCCAATACAAACAGGTCCTGAAGGCCATGGCACCATGAGTGATAGTACTGCTTGTCCTCAGTTGTCCTTACTGCTAGGTTTACAGAATTGACCAGGAGCAGTGTGAATGGCAAGACAGAGCATGAATGAGTGGTTTCTGCCTTTGACTGGGAGAAGATGGGGCCTGGAGAGTGTGAAGATCTTCATATGCACTGATTGGGCTATAAACAAACATGTCAGTGTTTATTCTATACTTGTTCCTTGTTCTGACTCTTGATGGAATAAAGCACAATACCAAACATAAGCCCATGATTTTGTATTTTTAATGTATTATTTATATAGACAAGGGCTCAACAAAAAATATTTCCCAGGGCCTTGAACACCCTAGGAGTGGCCCTCGGGAAAAACATTTATCTGTAAAAATAAGCCACTGCCAAATAAGCCTATTTCGGAAAGTGCTATTTTGGCCAGTATCTGCCACTCTCTTGTCCTTGTTTTTTCCCTCAAGTTTTATTGATTTGCCAAGTGTGTACATGATTATACACTTTTGGGATTGCAAATTCACGCCTTTCTGTGCACACGCTTCACTCACCCTCCAGCAAAGCCAATATCTTAACACCTTTCCTCCCCGATTCCCTTTTTCTCACCCCACACACTTCCCCTCTGGTGATCATTATATTTTTCAGGGTCTACAAATTATTCTTGCTGTATTTTGCTATTTTATAAATAGCTTTATTTGTCACTTTGTTTAGAATCTGATCAGGAAGGAGCGGTGCTTTTTATTCAGACACTCCCCAAGTGCCCAATAGTAAGCATTCAATAGATGTTAGCCATTGTTATCATTTTTTAAGCTTTCTGTTTACATCTTACCTTCAATTTTTCTACTTTCCTTCCATTCTCAAAAGCTTTACAAGCTCTTCTGTTAGTCATGCAAGAGTCTAAGAGGTACTTGTTTCTTTGTATAATCATTCCAGAAACCTGGAGAATCACAGAAAGAAATCTCCGTTTGAATCTGGGTTTTTGGGAGCAGACCTGGATTCCAAGGACCCCAGGGAGGCTCTTTCTCAGTTCTTGTCTTCAACAAGGAAAGAATTCAATGTCAAAACCAAAGTTATAGACTGGGGCCTCCCTGGTGGCTCAGGGGTTAAGCGTCAGCACTATGAAGCTGTCCACAGCCACTGCAGCATGAGTTCCATCCCCGGCCAGGGAGGTGACCCACATGGCACAGCAGACCTTTCCTGACTCGCCTGATGCTCCCCTCAGCAGTGTATTTCAGTCAGTCCACCTGTTCTGTTCCCCATTCTGTCTCTGATGGATCTTCTCACCCCCCCTGCACCTCTGGACTGCACCCCAGCTCTTGTATGCATAAATAAATAAATCTTTTTAAAAAAAAAGGGGGGGGGCCAAAGTTATAGAAAAGCAAGAGATTTATTCATAGGTAAGAAGAATAGGAAAGCACTCCGAGCAGGGAGGGGTCCCAAATGGGTAACCTGGGGGCAAGAAGCAGATACTTTTACGGATACAGTAGGCAAGGAGTGGGAGTTAGACTGTTGGGTGTCTCTGTGTTGTGTCTGTTGCTGATTGGCTGGGCCCATGGGGGTCTCCTAGGCTACTGAGTCCTACTGACATTTCCCACATTACCTGGAGTACCTTCCAGAAATTAACTTTGGTCCATTGTTTTAGTATTGCTCTTGTTTTGGTGTTCTAGACATTTCACTCTTTACTGAGTTGGGGGGCACCCTTCTGGCCCACGATTGTTCTCCAATCAGGCTTATAAGTGGACCTAGGACATCTGGGCTTGTGGGGTGGAGGGGGCACCCTCCTGGCTCCAACCAATTGTTTCTCAATCAGGCTGATAAATGGGCCTGGGGTCTTGGGGGCTATTATAACTGACTTCCTATACCCATGTCCTTCATTTTCTTGTTAATATTCTTCAGCAGGTTGTACTGAATGAAAATTCCATTGCTTACTAGACTTTATCTGCACTAGTTTTAAACCCGATGGGCTGTACCTTAGGCCTGACTTGAAAGAAGAAGATCATGGTTAAAAAGCAAGATGTCCAGAATCAAGGGAATCTACCTTAAGCATTTAACCCAAATGGTTACAAGAATGAAGTTATTCAACACAGTAAAATTGGACACAAATTAAAGGTTTCATTAATAGGACATGATAAAGTAAATGATTATGAAACCAGTCAACAAAGCTCTGTGAAACACATTACCATTATGTTTAGGGAGATCAGGCAAAGCTATGAACTAAAACCTATGTGAAATAAAACAGGGAGGGAAGGAGGAGACACTTTAATAAATACGTGTCCTATGGTCATAACTATGGAAGCTTGGGACCTAAAAAAACATGGAAATAAGGTAGTAATAGATAAGAGTTAATGTGTCAGAATATTTGTATTATAATGTTTCCTTTAAAAAAAGTGTAATATATATTAGTTGTATAATTTAGTAAATGCTCTCATTCCAAGAAAGGCGAGGCATTGCCTTTCTTCCAGCAAGATGCAGCCCAAGTGCTAAAGGCTAGGGCCCTGGTGCATGTGGTCTAATGTCCATCGACTCCCTTCCTATTTTCTCTCTAATTTGTTGTTTCTCAGAATGTGCCCTTTGGACTATTTGAAACAATCTTCACGAATGGAACCAAGGAGTCTGCATTCTGGACAGAAGTACAAGCTGATACTCATGCGCATTAAAGATCGGAGCATATTTTTTCTTGCAAAAATTCTCAAGGAAAAACACACAGGGATTCCTCCAATCTATGTTCTTTTAAAAAGTAAAACTAGCTAGCTGAAATTATGCCGTGTGTGTGTGTGTGTGTGTGTGTGTTTAAGTGAAGGATTCTTTGGATTCAATTTTGTTTGGAAATGTTTATTTATAATTTTTAAAATATTTTTTTGTTTGGAGAATTATATGGGAGCTGTCCTGTCGTAGGATTACTATTTTCTTTTCCTCTAATATGAGACCCACCACACTTAGAACTGTTTGACCATTCAGGACACACTTGGCTTCTTTGAGCATGATGAACAGAAACTATAGGATCCTGAAGTCCTGAATCTGACTAAAGGGCATCAATTTTCCTTAATTCTCTATTATTATAATACCCAGAAATTATGTTATGATCCCGGATATGATCTCACTGCTTCTATCCTTCAAACTAGGGGTAAGATCCTCCAGTCATCTCAATAGCTTTGGGCAAGCCTCGGACAGAAAGGGCACTCAAAGAACCTGTCCACCTCACAGTGGGGCTTCCACTAGCACAGATGGAAGGAGACCCTTTGGAAGTGGGAAATGTTCTCACCTGTATTTCACCGAAAGCAGAAACTAAGGGCTCCAGGTCCCTCCCAATCATATTTTACATTTTTAAGAAATCTAGGGGTAAGAATTTCCCTAGTCTTTTCCAGGAAGAGAAAGAGGAAACAAGCATGTTTTCAAAGGCTTTCTCCCAGGGATTCGCAGACCTAGTGTAAACTACTTTCCAATTGCTATTTCTTGGGACAGTCTATAGGCCACATGACTTTGCTCAAAGAGAAATGACCAAGAACTTAAGTTGGAGTTCCATCATAAATGTCAAGTGATCTAGACAGGAGTCCAAGTACTCATCTTGCCCTGTTCTGTTAAAATAAACTTCCAACACAAGAATATAAATATACATTATCTCCCATGTGAGTAAATAAACATACTGAGTGATTAAAACTCATGTTTTCTTGTATAATCATTTAGAATTTCTATCCAGAATATAATGATCATCCAGATTTTCACAGAATTCATGAGTAATAGTGAAATGCACTAATAATCCACTTTTTTCAATAGAAAAGTTTCTGTTACTAGAAAAGAGAGGGGCTCCAGGGGTCCTCAGTCCAATCCCACCCTCCAACAATGCAGGCCAATAGACAGGGTACACACAGGCTGCTGTTCACAGCTCTACTCCCTGGGACTCAGAGGGATGGACCAAGGGGCTTCCCTCCCAAGTACCAGGAAAGGGCTCTTGAGTCCCTCTGGTCAAGACTGAAAAGTCAGACTTATAGATATTGATGAAGTAAGGCAAGGAAGGAGTCAGTGTTTATTGATTAGTGAAAAGAACATGAAATGAGAGCTCTGAGGAGAACTCTCTGGGCATGAGAGACTCTCTAAGGTGTCAGGGCTAGAGGTTTCAGAACCCCTAAAGTATTTAATTTTATTGGCTGAAAAAAAAAACAAGAAAAGTAGACTTAGCTAAATATCATTTGTCCATCCAAGTAGACTTAGCTAAATATCATTAATTGTTGCTAATTATTTTTTAAAGATTTATTTATTCATACAAGAACTGGGGTGTAGGCCAGAGGTTCTTGTGTGTGTGTGTGTGTGTGTGTGTGTGTGTGTGAGAGAGAGAGAGAGAGAGAGAGAGAGAGAGAGAGAGAGAGAGAGAGAGAGAGGATTCATCAGAGACAGAGTGGGGAGCAGAACAGACAGATCTACTGATATATACTGCTGAGGGGAGCAGTGGGCTAGACAGGAGAGGTCTGCTATGCCATGTGGGTTAGCTCCCTGCCTGGCGGGGACATCGAACTGGTGCAGTGCTACAGTGGCTGGTGATAGCTTGAAAGCACTGTCTTTAACCCCTGTGCCACCAGGGAGGCCCTATTGTTGCTAATCATTGTGAGCACCAATCAGCTTCAGCTCAGCGGACGTGCAGAGCTCGTAAATGTCTCCTGGGTGAATATCTCATGGAGGCTGTGTCACTGCAGCTCTGTTTTGAACTCATCTGTTCTCAATGTCTGTAGCTCCCTTCTTTGACAGACTAACTTGATAAGCTATAAAGAGATAGCTAAGGAATGCACGTGCTGGACAAAAATTAGTAAGAAACAAAAAATGCTATGGGTCAAACAAATTTATGTCAGCAAGTGACTGGGCCTAGAGTCAGATTTACTTAACTCTTATTTGCCAGCCTGATAAAGCAATGGAAACAACAAAGTTCTGCCCTTGAGTCCTCTCCTATTTTTGTCCTAGAACCCTTCCTGTCTCAGGAGGTAGTGTGGTGCACTAAACATGAGGCCCAAATTTTCAAAGCTTTGAAATTAACTAATCAAACCTCCCAGAATATGATCTTTTATGCAGCAGAACAAAAGTAGAGTTGAGGGTCAAATTGCTAGGGCAGCCAAGGAAACCAGACCCATGGACCTCAAAGCCCTGGAGATCCCCCGAAGCAGGCATGCAGTCATCCAAAATGGTATGCATTCTTATTCAAGAACCAAGTCGATGTACAACCAAAGCTAAGCCAATGATGCCAATGACGGTGAACCCCAGGTCTGATGTCTCTCTTTCCCAATAAGAATAAAAGACTTCCACAGTACTAGGAGTTGCTCTTTTAATACAACACATGACCCTTTAATCCACTGTTTTCAACAGATAGCAAGAGTGGGCACCAGACCATCTCGAAGAGCCCTCGAAGTATTTTTCTTTTGCTTTTCTTCCCATCAAAGAGAACAGTCCATTTTCAGTAGCAAGACTATTTTTTTAAAGCACGCACACAAAAAAAATAGCTTAAAAATAGACTTAAAAAAAAGTCTATAAGTCTATTTCTTCCCTTGTAGGTATTTTCAGCACTAAAGCCAAAGAAAGGGAATAGTGAGGAAACCATGGCACTGGGATAAGGATGTACAGAGATCGAGGCTACATTTCTGCTGAGCATCACCCAGGTGGCTCAGGGCGGTGTTGGGGGCCTACAGGTGTGGAAAGTATCCCCATAGTGAGTGGTCTGACAGGGAACTCAGACCCCAGGCTGAGGTTTCCCTTGGGATGGTTGGAGGGTGGGGGCATCCAAGCCTAGCTGGAAGGGGAGTGCCTCCATGCAAAGGTGTGGGGAGTGAAGAGCCAGAGCCCATAACCCAGTAGGGGCACGTGGTGCTGGCAGAACAGGAGGCCTGCCACATTCAGGGAGACTGACAAAATACGTAAATATATTGAAGATATGGAATCTGGATTTTTCACAACCAGCAAAGGGGGTTAAAAATGTGGAGTGGGAGAAAACTAGAATCAACCCTGTGAGACATTGATATGATATTATGGGAATTTAATATGTCAGTATAAATTCATGGTTTTCCATAGACATGAATATAGACATACATATATAAATGTGTGTGTCCACTGAAATGGTGGGAGGCATGATAAGCCTAACATCCAGAGTTTGGTTTTTAAAAACCATTCTTCTAGACGGTGCTGTCCAGACCAACAGAGGCCTCATAACATCCTGAGAGACCCCTCCAACACCAGTCTAGACTGGCCAGAGGTTTTGCAACTTCCCAGTGTCCACCCAGACTAGTAAGACACCAGACATGCCTCAGGGACAGTCCAAGAGCACAAAGGCCTAGTGACCTCCCAGGAAACACCACCAGCACCAACCCAGGCCAGTGAGGCCCTGGACCAGCACCAGGGAATGGGCCAGTGTGGGTTATGACCCCACAATAGGGCCCCACCAACTGTTCACCCAAAATGTTATGACTCTGACCAGTTAGAGTGGAGGACCCATGCTCAGAGGAAGCCCCACATACAGCAGCCAGGTCCCACATAAGTAAAGGGGAGAAGGAGAAACGCCACAAACTGCAACACGAGTCCTCAAGGAAATAGTGCGACAGAGATAGACAAATCTCCAGAACCACAATTAAAAGACAAGGAAGCTATGTTCTCCCTATCCCATGTAGAGTTAAAAACGGTAATGATAATAAAATTCAAAGAAATTGAAGAAAACTCAGGAAGACAAATGAATGTTCCTAGAAACAAAATCAATGAAATGAAGGAAGAAAATGAAGCTCTAAATAAGATAAAAAGGGAGTTTCAGGATTTAAAAAGACAAATACAGGAGATTAAAAATTCAGGAGAAAGTCATGGAAGTAGAACAGTCAAGTGGATGAATAAATCAGTATAATTGAAAATAAAAAATGTACAAGGCACTTGGTAGAGAAGGCAATAAAGAAATAACGTGGGAAAAAAAAAACATTAAACACTCTGCATAGTATACAACTCCATGAGAAAAGGCAACATAAGAATAATGGAAATACCAGATGGGGAAAGAACGGAAATATATTTAAAGAAATAATGGAGGAAAACTTCCCAAACCTAGAGAAGAGACTAAAGTACAAAACCAGGGAGCTAAAAGACCCCAGCAAGACTGACAGCAAGATAAATAGTAATGAAACTTCCAAAAGTTCAGTACGAAGAACAAATATTGGAACTGGCAAGGGGAAAGAAGCAGATAACCTATAAAGGTATCCCAATCAGACTCATGTTTCTCTGAAGAAACACTATGAGCAAGGAGAGAATGGAATGATGTGTTCCAAACACTTAAACATAAACAATGACAACTGAGAATACTTTATCCTACAAGTCTCTCCTTCAGATGTAAAGGAGGAATAAAGGCCTTTTCAGACATAAAGAAAGTCAAAGAGTTTGCTTACTCTTAACCACACCTCTAAGAAATACTGAAAGAGCTTACATAGCAAAACTGAAGAGAGGAACATACAAAAAGAAATGCATAAGGAAATAAATTAGCCCACCAAAATTAAGAATGGCTGCAACAGATTATCACATTTCAATAACTACATTAAATTTAAATGGATTGAATTCACCAATCAAAAGATACAAAGTATCTAGTTGGAGCAAGAACCAGAATCCAACCTTCTGTTGTCTACTTAAACTCCAAAGAACTGAACCTTCTTGGATAAACTGGAGTTATGTCTGAGAGTTATATGGTAGAAATACGTCAGGATTAATTTCCTAGCTTTTTTTTTTTTTTAAAGATTTATTTATTTATTTATACAAGCACTGGGTACAGTCAGAGCCGCGGGAGGGTGAGAGAATCACAGAGATAGAGTGGGGAGCAGAACAGGCAGACCGACGGAATACACTGCTGAGGGGAGCAGTGGGCACGGCAGGAGAGATCTGCGAGCCATGTGGGACCCTCACCGGTGGCCGGGGATTGAACCGGTGCTGCAGAGGTTGTGGGCAGCTTGGCAACCCAGCGCTCAACCGCTGCGCCACCGGGGAGGCCCCTAATTTCCTAGTTTTGATAGCTGTATTGTGGTTCTACGGGAGAATGTCCTTGTTTATAAGAAATGCATGCCATAGAGTTTTGGAGTGATGGGAATAAGATTGGCAAGGATCAGGAAGCAAGAATTATTTGTAATGTTCTTTAACTTTCTTGTAAGTTGGGGATTATTTCAAAATTTAAAAAAGAAAGGAAAGGGCATTTTGAAACTTAATTTTCATTCTATGTTCACAAATTTTGAACCAAGCCATATTAGAAGGGGAAATCATACCAGCTGAGAGATGACATCTGCCAAAATATTTTTATTATTGACTAGTGTAAATTAGACTGACAGCTTAACCTTGCGGGGTTTGAGAGGGGAACATTGTAGATCCCTTCCTGTGATCATGCTTTCTCAAGTGTTGGCTAAAATACAATGAAGATCATGTCACTTAGAAAAATGAAGCTTCCTTCAAACTTGTATTGGAGATTACGTTTTCATCAAGATATTAATCTTTCCTGACTGATACCAGGATCCCATTTTTGGTCCTCCAGGACTCTGAAATAGGCAACAAGAAAGATCAGTTTTGTAGGAAGAGCTATTGATGCCCTTATCTTCTGGCACTGAGCACAAGACAGTTTAAATATATTCCCTTGAAGGAAGAAACTAAACATTTTGTTGAGCATAGTTAGTTAGGGTGGACATGGTGATGCCAAAAGTGATGGAGGTGGTGATGGTGGTAGTAATGGTATTAGTGGCAAGGGAGGTGATAGTGGTAGAGGTGGTGATGGTAATGGTGGTGATCGCAGAGGTGGTGGGAAGGATGTTGTTGAGGTGGTCCAGAGGTGGCAGTAGTTACTAGTTAACATTGAGGCAGAAGGTGAAAAGGACTATTTTGGTAACCACTCCTACATGTTATAACTTACCCAGAGACAATCTGTGCCTTCTAATTCTAAGGGCATCATTTATAGTCTTCATACTATAGTGAAGAAAGCCTGGACTTTGGAGTCAATCCAAGTTTCAAAATCTGGAGGTTTTTTTTTATGATTATCTCCATTTGTGTGCTATCTTTTTCTACTGTGACAGGCACTGCTAGTTGTCTTCTTATAGTCCATTTATCACTTCTTTCTTACTTTAGAACCTCAATTTTGTTCAGTTGGTGCCATTTCTGGGTCCCTGACTCTGGATTTTTTACATGAGAAAAATAAACACCTTTCTCATAAAAGCCACTGCAGTCATAGCTCTGTTTATTATAGTTAAACACAATCATAACTGATATTCTGTATAAGAGTGGGGTGAATATACCTACATCAAGGGCTAATGAAAAGATTGGATTAAGTTACATGTCAAATGCGTCTAACTGGTAAAAGAGAAGTTTAAATACTGTTGCTTTCTCTTTTCCTCCCTCATCTTCCATGTTCAATATACCCAGCTGACTAAATCAATCACCCTTAGGTGTGACTGACTAATAAACTGCGGGTTTTCTTTTCTGCTAACAGAAAAGAAACTCAAGTGGTAATATTTTGTTGTAAATGAGTGTCACATTTTGTGGCAAGGATTGGAAAAAAGTCAAACTATAGATGACCTGCTACTCTCCTAATTAACTGGCATCATGATGGGGAGATCTTGTCCCCTAGAATCCTAGATACTTTTGAAGAAACCTGAACTTCCAAAGGTTTTTCTTACGTCTTCAATTATATGAAAAACCCACAAATCTGATACTAATGAAATTATGTATTTCTTAAAAATAAAATTCAGTTGCCTTCACTATTCTGTCTCCTCAGCATTTTGAAAGGCAAAACTATCCATATTACTAAATTAGAAAGCCCATGATATAAATTCATGTTTGTACTATGTATAACAAAGTCTCACAAATTGTTGTCTTTTTTATTAAAAATTTTCATTAAAGTAATATTGGTTTAGACCACTATATAGATTTCAGGTATACAACATTATAATTTAACATCTATATGTGCGACTTTATGATGCTCCCCAGAAATCTAGTTTCCATCCACTACCATACAATAAACCCCTTTTACCCGATTTGTCCACCCCCTATCCCTTTTCCCCTCTGGTGATAATCATCTTCTTCTCATAATCTAAAAGTGTGTTTTCATTTTATTTTTATAATTTTTTTTCAAATCTCAGGTGTATCACTTTGTATCTTGATATCTGTATACGATATCATGATCACCATCAAAAGTCTAGTTTCCATCCAACACCATAAAATTTAGCACATTTGGGCCTCCCCTGGTGGCGCAGCAGTTGAGCTCTGGGTTGCGAAGCTGCCCACGGCCTCTGCAGCGCCAGTTCGATCCAGGGACGCCGGCGAGGGTCCCACATGGCGCGTAGAACCTCTCCTGCCGCCCGCTGCTCCCCTCAGCAGTGTACTTCGGTCCTTCTGCCTGCTCTGCTCCCTGCTCTGGCTCTGGTGAATTCTCTCACCCTCCCGCGCTTCTGACTGTACCCAGTGCTTGTATAAATAAATAAACAGACATATAAATAAATAAATAAATCTTAAAAAAAATAGCACATTTACCCATTTAATGAGAATGTACATCCTTGACTTGTGCCTGATCTTAGATGAAAAGCTTCCAATTTTTCACCATTGTGTCTGATGTTGACTATGGCTTGTCATATATGAACTTTATTATATTGAGGTACATAACATGACATGAGGAGCTGGGAACTGCAGGTTGGATGGAACCATCGCACGCGCACAACAGCAAGCCACCCGAAAACAGGTTTTTTTTTTTCACATTTTATTTAAATTTTATTTTTATATTCCCCATACAATTGCAACCCCCTTATTTTGACCCCAACCCCTCCTTTCCCTGCCCCCCACCCCCCATAGAGTGTCTCTGGTTCATAGTTGTTTGTCGATTTTGATATTTTCTTTCTTATAGTTATTCTTTTTCCTGGTCCCTTATTTAGGTTTTCTAGATTCCTACCCAAAGCAGTTTTCTTTAAAGAAGCAGACCAGCTCCTCCAGCAGCGAGCAAACCTGAGGAGATTTACGCAGGGACAGATAAAGAATCAGAACAGCTCCCGCGCGCCACGGTCCCAAAAGGGTTATCGCTGGGTCAAAACAGCATCAGAGTTGGGTTTTGTTTTTTTTTCTTTTGTGGAACCCTCGCCGGTGGCCAGGGATCGAACTGGTGCTGTAGAGGCTGTGGGCAGCCTCACAACCCAGGGCTCAACCGCTGCGCCACCAGGGGAGGCCCAGCATCAGAGTTTTATGGTTTTGCTTAGGCATTTATTCTATGGGATTAGCTGTGGCTCTCATAGCTTCTTCATTGGTCAGCCTTGACCAGTGTCCTAATACAGAAAACTGAGGATAGTGTTTTGAGGTTTTATTTGTTATGTGATTGTTATTTTTTATAATATATTTTACTTTATGTAATTCTTACATCATTTTTTGTTTTTGCACAATTTATGCATTTTCATTTTGGTTATATTCACCATACAATTGCACCCCCCCTTATTTTGACCCTAATCCCTCCTCTCTTCCCTGCCCGCCCCCCCATAGTGTGTCTCTGGTTTGTAGTTGCTTGTTGATTCTGATTTTTTTCTTTATTATAATCAGTCTTTTTCCTGGTCCCTTATTTAATTTTCTAAGTTCCTGCTATGAGTGACACCATCCGGTATTTTTCTTTTTCTTTCTGGCTTATTTTGTTGAGCATGATCCCTTCCAGCTCTGTCTACGTTCTGCAAATGGCATGAGTTTGTCTTTTTTGATTGCTGAGTAATATTCCATTGTGTATATATACCACATCTTCTTGATCCAGTCATCTATTTTTGGGCATTTGGATTGTTTCCATAGCTTAGCTATTGTAAACAATACTGCTATACATAGGGGTGCAGGTGCCCTTTTGAATTAATGTTTATGTGTCTTTTGGGTAAATACCTAGGAGTGGAATTGCTGGATCATATGGAAGCTCTATGTTTAGTAGGTCAAGAAATCTCCACACAGCTCTCCATAGTGGTTGGAAAGTTGATTTGGGGTAATCAAAAAAATTTTCCCCTTTCCTCCTTATATTTACTGTTACAAGACAATCACATTGAGATCTTTTGGAGTTTAGAATGAAAAATTAGAGATTATTATTTAATTATAGTGACAATGTCAATGTCTGGAATAATTATTATTGACCCAGTTACTATTGTTTTCAGAAAGCCTGCATGCTCTGCCTGTATCAGATACTGCATGTCATTTTCTAATTTTCTACTTGTAATATTTGCAATGATTTTAGACATAATTAATCACTAATACAGGATAGCAGTTATTTAGCCATGTTTCAAATACTTGGAAGTGGATTCAGCTGAGTTCCCCATACTTCTCTAATGATATACACATGCATCATTAAGTCTTCTTTGTAGCATTCTGCCTTCCCCTGAAACAACAAACTTGAAAAATCTTTAATTGTTTCTCAAAACAAGTTTCAGGAGGTTGCCAGAGTAGATGGATGACTAGACCAGAAGGATTACCTACCCATATTTCAAAACTATTTACAGGTAGTAGTTTATAAATTTTTTCCACCCTGGCCTAATCAAATCATCCACTTTCAATTCCTACAGACAATTTGACCCAGGGACTATCAGAAATCAGAAAATGTGAGTGCCAGAGGCAGCTTTAGCGATCACATAAGTTACTTCATGATTGGGAGTTTGGGCTCTTTTGAGAATTTGAGAAAACGTGAGCACGTTTCCTGACAACAGGCACATTAAAAACTGTACACAGATCACCTCAGATTCCAGACAAATAATCTAGGTTCTGGGCTTGGAGGAGCAATAAAATAAATTGCCTTGCTCAGAACCATGCAAAAAGTTTATGGAAGTAGGACTCAAACCTAAAGTACAAGAAAGTCCTTGCTACCTGTAGAGGCAGGAATGGGCATAGTAGGTTTTGTATGATTTGAGCAGACGGGGTAGAGGAGGAGAATCCTGGAGTCCTTAGTGGCATTTTCAGGCTTTTATTGCATTTTATTGCATTTGTTTTTGCAGGTCTTTTATTGGGGTTCACCAGGCATATGGCAGGCAGGAGTGCTGGGGGGCCGGGATGCTGGCAGGCCTCCCAGCCCCCAGCGAATCTTCACTCTATCTGAGCTTTCCGGCGTTCTCTTGTGGCCTCTGCTTCTCTTCCGGTCTCTTTCACTCTGCTGGTGTCCCCACGATGCCACCTGTAGGGTAAGGTAAAAAATCAGGGTTTTCTGCCCTCCCGCCATCAGGATAGATGATGGATCCTTGAGGTCCTGAATGCATGCCTGATGGCGGACACCTGTAATAAGGTGTGGGCATAGGTAGATGGGATTCACCTGTGCTAAGACTGGGCTTTTAAGGGCGGTGTCACGGGGAGGCCAGTAGAAGCTGAAAGATAAGCCAAGAAGCAGCAGAATGAACAGAAGAGCAGAGAAGCAGAGAGAACGCCAGAGAGCCCAGATAGCGTGAGGATTTGCTGGGGGCTGGGAGGCCTGCCAGCCTCCCGGCCCCCCAGCACCCCTGCCTGCCATATGCCTGGTGAACCCCAATAAAAGACCTGCAAAAACCACTGAGGACTCTGACTCCTCCTTTATCCGGTCTGCTGGATCCTAGAAAACCTGCACTGTGTCTTCCTGACCTTTACACCGCCCTTATTAAGCCCAGTGTCAGCCCAGGTGTAGCCACCTATGCATGCCCACACCCTACTCTGGGTGCCCGCCATCAGGCATACATTTAATCTAATGACAGGAGGGCTGAAAAACCTGATACTTACCCTACACTACCCCTGCGTTGACTATGTAAGGCTCTACTGTTACATAATTGGCACTAAGGAGGACTTAAAGGAAGATATTATCAAATGAACCAAACAGTCATTAAGTTCTTCCACATTCAAAAATTCTACTACTGTTAGAGTTGATCCTCCTCCCTCCAATTACATCAATGTCCTTGTTTTCTGGATTCCAGAATTACTGGTTGTTGTAGTGCAAGCAGGCAGCAGGCAGAGCAGGCAAAGGAGAGTCCTAGAGCCCTCAGTGGTTTTTCCACACTTTTAATGATCTTTCTACACAATTTGTAGTGAGGCAACCAGGTACAGGGCAGGCAGAGGGCCGGCAAATCTTCACTTTCTCTGGACTTGTTCTGACATTCTCTCATTGATCTCTTCACCATGCTGCCCTTATAGCCTCAGTCTCTTGGCTCAGGTGTGCCCACCCACACATGCCCACACCATATTCCAGGTGTCTGCCATCAGGCATGTATATGCGGGGCCCATGCTCTCAAGTGCCTCCTGCATTCAAGGCCACAGGTGATAGCCACAGAGGCCAATGCACAAAAGACTAACCATCACTTACCCTACAGTCGTTTAGAATAACCAACAATGCACTGTTGATATGATGTGCATGGATTAAAAAATGAAAATGCATGTATTGTGAAAGATAAAGGATTTCATGTGTTTGAGAAAAGTGATGTTAGAGAACTCCTCAAAACACTAAGACTGACAAATGAAGCACTTCAGGTTTAGACTAATAACAGCTAAGAAAAGGATTTGAAAGCAAGCTGAGCACTCCAAAGTTAGTTGAAAATGTTTAAACGAATCCCTTGGGGGACTCAATGAAGCCCTCACATGTCTTTGTTAAATGAACCTTTTTATAGTCACATGAGAAATCAGGTATCCAGTGATACTTCACATATGCCGAAGGACTATTTTATTGGAAAGTTACACCAAAACCTCCAGTTTTTAATTTCATTAACTCCTACTGAAACTGTTTTTATTTTCATAATTTTCTATGAAATTTTAGTCCCTGTTTTAGTTTCAAGTTTTAATGATTGTTTTTTCTTTTATCCTCTATCCATAGATGATGTATATGTCTTTAATTTCATTCTCACTTCATGAAGCAGAAACATCATGTCTTGATCTTTAATTATATTATTCTGTTTCCAAATCACAAAGTTACTTGAGGACTGTCATTTTGCACATGTCCCTCCAGTATTTTTTAGGTCAGGTTCAAAGCTATGGAGTGGCAATGATATTCTTTGGGGGATAAAATTGTTGTGCTACAAATTGAGTAAATTTTGATTAACTGAAAGAACTTTTCTGAAATTCCATGTGCAGCGCTAACTCGATATTGTTTTGAAAAATGAGAATGTCATTGAAACCAAAGGGCATGGATATGAAATGGATGGATTCTGGGTTATTTATTGGATGCGTCTCATAGACAGAATTTTATAAAGTCTTATGTGGTTTGAATAATTTGTAACTGTGCATGCTTTTGTTCCCAGGCGTTTTAATCATTAATGGTTCTGCAGCATAAAACACTCTCGAAAACATTTTCTCTCTGTTTAGTAATCTGAGAATAAATTATAAAATTAACCTTTATAATTAGATTGTTTGGGTTTTTACAGCAGAATGGAAATGCTATTAATTTGAACTGCTGGTCAATTTTGTAATGGAACTTTACCATGGCAATCAAATTCAGGGGCTGATATTTAATCACCTCTCCTGCTTACTTAACTGTTCAACATCTCCACTGTTTTTGACCCACCATTTAAAGGCTGAGTACCAATGATAACACAGGACTATTGGTTTGTTGACTATATAATTTGTCACCAAACCTGGAGCACTTTTTAGAGAGGCATTTTTAAATACACTGGACAACAACTATAATTAAGGATCATTTCAGTATAGAAGGTCATATGGCCTACTATGTGTCTGCTGATATGGTCATATGGTCATATGGTCATATGTATCTACTGATGGCCTGTATGTTATTGTTGCTCGCATTATTTACAAAGACCCCAGCTCACACTGGAACCCCTCTACCTGAGACTCAGCCATGATTCATCAGCACATGTTGGTCCCTGGGCAGATTCCCAGCATCCCAATGCAAACAGGAGGAAGCAAGTTCTGCTGTCAGATTGACTTCTTACTAGAAGGTCTCAAGTTTGAATGACAGTCTAAGGATGAAAATGAAGCAAATCCCATCTAAGTAAAGAATACTAAAGCAGTGTGTGTGTGTGTGTGTGTGTGTGTGTGTGTGTGTGTGTGAGAGAGAGAGAGAGAGAGAGAGAGAGAGAGAGAGAAAGAGAGAGAGAGAGAAAGAGACAGGAAACTACAATAGGATCTAGATGAGTTCTGCCTTTTCACTAAATAATGCTGTTGTCCTTAACTTCTTTGAAACTCAGTTTCTCCATTTGTAAAATGGAGATAACACTAATCTATTTTTTAAATGTGCTTATTATGTAAGAGTAGTCTCATGGGTCCTGGTTCTCTAGCAGCAGAAGAACAGGCTCCACCCTGTGTGAGCCTGGGAGAGGAAAATAAACCCATTGCAGCATTAGAGACTTGTGGTCAGGTTTAAATCTGGTCAGCCCATTCAGATACAGCAGAGCTTGCCTGCCCACCTCTAGCATGAGACTGTGTAGGGCAGGTTGGATGTGCTCTCAGGGTTTCTGGTTTGAAAACAGACCAAACAGATTTGAATTTCCACTGGCACTAATCAGATTCAAGCTCACATCAGCACCAATCCAGTCTTGGAAACAGAGTTGGTTTGGAAAATGGACCAATCAGGTTTGAAAGGTGGTACCTTGAAGGGGCTGTAAGCCAAGGCTTTACCCAGCTCCAAGAGTGACTCATCCAGAGAGGCTTCAGAGACACTCATCCAGGAGACTCATCTGGACTTAGAAGATCTTCAACACAGACCCCCTGAGAACTGCGAGACCTCTGAAACCTTTGTAGACCTTTGAGACTTCCATTCCACTGCATTCATCCAGAGTGCTGCTGGCCTATGTCAGGCACCTCTAAAGAGCCAGATCACTGACACCGCTGTCCAGTCTGGTATCTGGAACTCCTGACCCAGCCTTTGGATTGCTGCTGTGCTGCCTCAGCACCAGCTATCTGTATCTACCTCCAGCGGCCAGTGAAGTTTGGATCCTGGTCTACCACTTACCAGTGTGCCACCAGCTCCAGGCTCTCATTGGAGTTACAATGCCATCTTGTATGAGGAGATTTTGGTTTGGGCTACTGGACACTGTGGGCACTATTTGGGGGTAGGGAAGCTATCCATTTGTATTCCTAGAAACTCTTTCATTCTCTCAGTCACCCTTTTGTAAATAAACCCTCTTGTTGCACCCTGAGCCTGAGCTCATAAGTCCTACACTTATGAGTACACAAGTGAAAATACACAGGCTGTGATCATCGCCCAAGACTTGCAAGGTTTCAGTCTGAAAATCTGCTTATTGTCCCCCACATATACTCCTTACTCTTTCATTTAGAAATAGAATTTGCCAAGTTTTAATTAGCCACATATTCTCCAAATTTGCCATCGTATTTACCAGCTTCTTTTATGACTGTGGGGAAGGCAGTATGTGCAGCTTCTAATCATGTCGCCATAAGGAAGATGCAGGCCCTCCACTCCCTTTTTCCTTTTTAACTGGCTAAGAAATGGTAACCACTGGAACAGTCAACCTGGACTCAGCATGGAACCCTTATCTTCTGTCTGGCAGAGACTCTCCTATACTAACACATGGGAGAAAAGTAAATGTTTATTGTATGCAAGTAGGTGTACTCAGGAGTCTCAGAATCACAGCCAGAACTCACACAAATACCATAGTGGATTTGAAAGTCCTAGAATTGGAGACAAAAAGTGAGTGTTATAGTGCTGCTCTGTTGTTTGCATGTCTTTGAGAGTCACTAAACTTCACTTAACCTTAATATAAGACAGTGACCATTAATAATATTTAATAATATTTAATAATAATAACCATGTGGTTATTGCTTTTATTTTTGAACTAAGGTTCATCTCCATAAATTCATTCATTTATTTGGGAAACATTTAAGGAGTCAGGCTCTATTCAGGCATAGCATTGTATTAGACAGTGAACATTCCCAACCCTTATGTAGGTGGATAGTAAATAGATGAACAAGAAAGATTGTATAGTGGTAAGTATCACAGTGAATATAAGACAAGGCATTTTAGAGATGAAGTGGGGATTGTTAGGGCACATGGTCAGAAAAGGACTCTCTGGCATTTCTGCTAAGACTGAATAACAAAATTAGCCAGTTTGTGAAGATTTATGGGGAGAAGATTCTAGAAATGTGATTACTTAAGGCAAAAGACTTGTGGAAAGTGTCTTATCTCAAAGACCAGAAAGAAAGCTAGTGTGACTTTAATCGAGTGAGAAAATGGTGTATAGTAAGAGATCAAAGCAGAGGCAGGAGAGCTCAGCTCACTTATTTATATAGCTCATGTATTTTTTTTTTAAAGATTTATTTTATTTTTATTTATTTATTTATACAAGCACTGGGTACAGTCAGAAGCGCGGGAGGGCGAGAGAACTCACCAGAGCCAGAGCGGGGAGCAGAGTAGGCAGAAGGACGGAAGTACACTGCTGAGGGGAGCAGCAGGCCGCAGGAGAGGTCTGCGCGCCATGTGGGACCCTCCTCCGGTGGCCGGGGAGCAGCCGGGGATCGAACCGGCACTGCAGAGGCTGCGGGCAGCCTCGCAACCCAGCGCTCAACCGCTGCGCCACCGGGGAGGCCCTCATGTATTTTTTTTAAAGATTTATTTATTTCGTAGAAGAACTGGGGTGTAGGCCAAAGTTGCAGGGGGTGAGAGGATTCACCAGAGACAGAGTGGGGAGTAGAACAGGCAGATCTTGTGAAATACACTGCTGAGGGGAACAGGGTGGGAGAGGCCTACTGTGCCATATGGATTAGCTCCCTTGCTGGGGATCATCAAACTCAGCCATAGTTGTGTTAGCGCTGAGACTTAACCCCTAAGCCACCAGGGAGGCCCCTAGTTCATGGATTTAAATCCAAGCACAGTAAGAAGCCATTAGCGGACTTTACATAGGGATGATGCAAAGATTGCTCCCCACTACAGACTTCCTCAGATTCCAATGTTGTTATTTAGTGAAAGCAGTTCATGTGAAAACATGACTTATTTTACAAATCAAGTAACTTTTAACATAGGGGAAAGGTTCTGGCTACTAGTCATCTGAGACCACAAAGGTTGTTACCAATAGAAATTTCAGCCCAAGAAAGCAGGCATCATTTTTATTGCCATTATTTATTGAAATCTGACATCAGAAGTGCTTGCTTTTAAATCCTAGATCCTCTACCACCACATGTGTGATGTTAGTTAGGTAACACACTCCACCTCTTGGAGTTTCATAAATTGTCATTCATAAACTGTGGAAAATAACATCTGTCTCAGCAATGTCATTGAATGACATCTAAAATGCCTGACACATTATAAATATTCAATAAAAACAACATCTATATATTTTTTCTAGAATTCATTGTCACTCCACAGAAGGCTGAGATAGGAACTGAAAGCTCCAGGGCATCCTCTGAACCTCCCCACTCTGGCCTGTTAAGGTCCTGTTATTCCCCTTACACCCAGGCCCCACTGACTGTGCTGTCTGCCACACTTCTACTCTCAGCTAACTTGATTTTCGATATTTCACCTGGTTGTATCTTATTTCTCCATTCAGTTACGATTTGCTTGAGAGAAAGGGCCACTTATTATCCTTTGCCTGTGTTTTCTAAGTGATTTCACTTGTGGAAAGTACTTAACAATTACATGTTTGATGAATGAATGAGTTAACAAAGAAATGAATAAGATCATTCATTCATTTGGTCACTCTGTCTCCCTAAATTTCCACCTACTGCAAACCCTCCAATTGCCCTGGAATCTGTTGTCCACCTTTCTCTACCCTGCTATGTGTCCCAAGAGACTAAATCAACTGGCTCCTTGTAATCTGGCTTCTGTCAGTTTCCACTAATGGTAGGCACTGGCAGGAAACTGGAGAGTGGGCAGGGAGTGAGGATGGGCTAGGAATTTCTACAGCTACTCCTTCTGTATCTTTCTTATCACTGCTCCATCTATCCAAGGCCTAGGGGTGCTAACACCCTCCTGTTGCTGAACCTGTAAATTTCCTTAATAGTTCCCATTACCCTATCCATACCATTTTAAGTAGTCCATTTTTAAAAATTCAAATTATCTAGTTTGGATCTGCCATTGATTTTCCAAAAAAAAAAAAAAACACCAATATGTCACTCATATATACCATATCAGGTTGATCTAAATGTATCTTATTCTAGATTTGGACACTTCTTTTGTTCTAGGAGAGCAAATTCTACCACTTCCCTTGGTAAACAACCATTTTTCATAACAAAACCAATTTGCTCTGAATGTATTATGACTTAGACAAAAAAATTAGGAGGAAGCTGTCCATTGTCTTGAAGAACCAGCCCAGTTGTTCACTGTAAATTCTGAACTTAGCAGACATGAATCATTGCTGACAGCTAAGTGTTTTTTAAGAAGAGGAAAATATCACATCATAGAAGAAGACAAAAATACTTTTATAATTGTATATTTGCATGAGCTTGTTTGCTATTCTGGCTTTCCAGGCTGTGGGTGCTAAAAACTCTTCTGAAGATTTGGTCTGTAGTGTTTAGATGGTGGGTGAAAAAGAAAGTTTAGGTGAAAAAATTCAAGATGCTCACTCAATGTCCCTTGGTTCTGTGTGAATTGTAGAACATTGAATCTGAAAATATTTTGAGCTGGCATAGTCAAGGTGACCTGGCAGCTCTAAGGCAGCTCAGATTACCCACAGAATGATGCTCACAAACCATTTGCATCCAGGTTCTTAGGCCACCAACTTGATATTTCTTACAGTTGATTTTTTTAAAAAGATTTATGTATTAATGCATATAAGAACTGCGGTACAGGCCAGAGGTGTGGTGGGTGAGAGGATTCAACAGAGTGGGAACAGATCAGGAAGACTGACTGAAATACACTGCTGAGGGGAGCAGTGGACGAGTCAGGAGAGGTCTGCTGCGCCATGTGGGTTGAGTGAAAAATTCTGTTTGGATTGGCATGGTAGAGTTATATGTTGCAAGTGATTCCACCTGTTGAGCTTATGAAAGAATATATATTTAGAGCCTTCTCTTGGAGATTCTGATTAGTAAGTTCATTTTAAAGAAATTCTTCAAGTGATTCTAAAGTACAGAAAGTTCCAAGAATCTCTGAGCCAACTTTATCCTCCAATAGGGAAGAACATCTGTAGATTCCCATGGAAATATCAGTGCCACTGATAAGTCCCCATGGCCATTCATTCTACTAGTGAGCAACTGTAAGTATAAATTATGTCCAATTATTAAAATGCTAAAATCACTCTTTCCTAACTTCTACATTTTGATTCTAACTTTTTTTTCCAGAAACAACACAGGACCAATTTTCTCCTGTTCTGTCATTCTTTTGTAGCTGGAGGAAGGGCAGAGAGAAGACTCCTTAGCAGTTTCTTCATTCTTTATATGGCAGAGTTCCTGGACTCTTTTGGACACAGCCCAGAACAGGTAAGTGTTTGGAATTTGGTCCCCGGATGCCCTCTGTGTTGGACTGAACTATGAGATGAGTCACTTGGGTCACTTCCCAGTAACATCCCACTTCACCATGATCCCTGCTCTTTAGTCCTTCTCCTCTCCAGACTCCTGAGCCACCCTCTCCCTCCATGAATATCAGTGTCAACCTTTCCATCTCTTCTAGGACACATCATTGATCACACTCATTATGCCACAGAAAGGGCTATCCAAATCCCTCAGCAGAAGTGCTCAGCGAATGAATGAAATGTCAGAGAAGGCAGAAGAGAAGCAGAGAAAGAACAGAGTTCTTAACTACAGGATATGTTATGTTCATCACAGGTATTTATACTAAAGAAAATAAAACCGTGATTGCATGTAAACAGAGAACCCTCAATGTAAACTAGTAAATGCATTGATGCTGTATGATTAGCCTCAATCCATTAATATACTATAAAATATCTCCTACACCTTGTGAGAGGCAAAGTCATCAAATGACATCTCTGAATGTTTTTGCCTTTTTTTATAGAAGAGCTGGGGTACAGGCCAGAGGTGTGGGAGGGTAAGAGGATTTACCAGAGACAGAGTGGGTAGCAGAGCAGGCACACAGACCAAAAGCACTGCTGAAGGGAGCAGTGGGTGAGACAAGAAAGGTCTGCTGCTCCATGTGGGTAGCTCCCTGGCCGGGGATCGAACTCATGCTACAAAGGCTGCGGACAACTTCACAGTGCTGTGCTTAACACCTTGCACCACCAGGGAGGCCCTAATATATGTTTTTTAAATGCAGTTTTATAGTCAGTGCTCTCAATTAACATAAAACGATACAGGTTAGTGTTTAGCTTTGGCTCCTTACAGAACAGCATCATTCTACATTGGCTGTTCAACATGAGACAGTATAATCATGAAATAGCTAAATACAAATGGTTACATTTTTTCAAAAGCAGCTGAAATGGGAGCAGATGCTCCCTGGGAGCAGATTCACCCTGTTATTAATGGGAGCAGATTCACCCTGTTATTAATATGTGAGGTATGTGGAGGCCTGTAGGTACCTCCATGTCACCATAATGCAGGCAGACAGATGGCCTGCCCCTTTAAACATGTTTTCTTGTCAATTCTGGTAGAACAAATGTTCTTGCTATACTCTAATTTGTAAAGTATATATTTATTTTAAAGTGAGCATGTCTACCACATAGAGAAAAAATTTAATAGCAGTGCAATACTTCTTAAAAATGATTTATTTCTTGTGCAGCACTTTCTGAGCCAAGTAACCAATTTCATTTGGAAATTGAAAAATGACAGAGGATTATTTTCAGAGCAATTTTTCTCCTCATACCCTGTAACCTCAGAAGGAGTGAGGCCTGTGTGACACACAGAGAACAACAAAATGCTCAGCATCTATATTTACTTCTTGAAGAGGACTCTCTAATCATACATTAGATGAAGCCTTTTTGACCACGATTCTCAAACAGATGAGATTATTCCATTTTACTACTTTTAGAAATATGATGTACAGCTCCCTTCTGCTTATTTTTCACCCAGTATGTCTAGTGTGTTTCCTTTCAAAGGTTGCCTTAAAAAAAAAAATTGACTTAATGTAAAGTCAGAAAAAGAAATCAACAAGCTGGCAGAAAACAATTTGAGGAAGAAAATGTGTTCAGGAAACATGCAATTCAGACACCTGACTTATTTCTCCTGAGCCTAAGTGCACTTTTATCATCTGTATAGCCTAGGGTGACCTGCCTTAAGGGGCCCAGAGGGAGGCCTGCAAGTTGTGACACAGAACTTGGGGCAGAGGGAACAGCTGACTGGGTTTCTGTCTTATTCCATCTTACTATCTGGTGTCCAGCATCTAGCTGGACCTGAGAGTAATACAAGAGTGCGTCATGAGTAAAAATTAAAAAGAAACAGTAAGTTTCTTTTAATTCATTTCTCAACAACTGAGAGAAAACTGCACTCTGACTCATTCAAATACTCTCTCAAAAATATCCAGGGACTTGTCATTGCTGTCAGGACAAAGCTCATCTCTGAAACTGGGCTTCAGGGTTCTCCCCAGCTTGAAAATGAGTTTTCTCTTTGATCTTATCTCTCTCTGCTACTACTGAAAGGTGCTATGTATTTTATTGAATGGAAACTGTGCCATATTTCTCCATTCCAACATCTCCAAGGCTTTCCCCATGCTGTCTCTTTTATCAGTAATGAATTTCCCATCCTACCTATTCTCCTATTTCTGCTTAACCTCCGTCTCCTCTATAAAAGCTTTTCAAGGTTTTTTCAAATAGAGACAATTTCTCAGCTTGCAGATTAAAGACTTTTCGTTAATATCTTTAATGGTAACAGTAACTGTATTGGTTATCTGTATACATCCCGGTCTTTCATGAGACGCTTCTCCAGAGCAATTACCACATCTTTTTCTCACGTCTCATACAATCCAACACAGATCTGCCATGGAAAGCTGCCACAAAATGGTTTACTCAGACTGCTGCTCTGTCAAGCACAGATTTGGGAGTGAAGAGCTCTATTCAAAAGAGTGCTGGGGAGAGGAGAACTCCCGGATGCGTTCATTGTCCACACCAGAGCAGCTGCAGGAGGCACTGAAGTGTCACCAGCCACACAACCTAGATACAATCACAAATACATCCCTATTATTTTCTTAAGAAAGGCTCATCTTCCCTGAAGTCAGCAGTTCTTTGAACCTAGACAATTTACAAGGTCTGTCATCTTGTCTAGCTCTACTAACATGGCTTATTTCAAAGGAAATAAGCAGCAGCACAGTAAATTGCTTGCTTGGGATCCTTTCAAGCAAGAGGCCATTCATTCTGAATCAGTCATTCCCCTTTGTCCAACCATTCAGTAGATCCTTATACACTCCTGCTGCTTAAACTCATTCTTTCATTGAAGGTCCCACCATTTCCTCCTTTCCACAGCCACCCCATCAAAATTATCGTCTCTGGCAATTGAATTTCTGAATCCTTTGTTAGCAAGTAAACATGGTCACTACTGGCATGCATAGGTTGTATTAAGATATTAGGTTTTAAGAACAGACATCAACTTTATTGCAAATGGAATTGTAAAGGAGTAGGATAGAAACTCAAATCTGATTAAGAGAGGACATAAAGTTATACAGGTTTTGGGGATCAAGGTTGAGAAATAAATGAAATATTATTGATGATGGAGCTAGTTGGAGTAAAGAAATGCAGGCTAGATTGAAGTGCATTGGCTAGTTACAGAGCAATTCATACATGAAAATGTATGAACACACTGTTCTTCACTGGGATTTTGAATTTCTGTTGGTGGAGCCCTTACTTCTGTATTTGTGTCTCTCTACTCCAGCCAGCCTTGGAGCTGAGCTCATGGCTAGCTGGTAAGCCTCCAGGCTCTGCTGTGTCTGTAAAAGCAAGCTTCAGAGAAATGTTTAGACAAGTATTTGCTTTTTCTTTTGCAATTTAGGATCTGAAAGCAATTTGACCATTTAGCCTTAGTTTTGCCTTTTCTCAAGGGCCAGTTTTCTAATAAACTATAAAAATGTATGAAGACATTAATAGAACTGGAAACATTTTATCAGGGAATGAGAAGGAAACTAGTTGAAATTTGTTTTCTCTAATGTATTTTTACATTTTTATGTCTATCTCCCTTTCATTAATTTTCTCATATAATAATGAATAAATTGAGCATCTACTATGTACCTAATTTTTTTCAGCACTTGATATAAATAGTGAAGAAACAGAGGCCTCCCTGGTGGCTCAGAATAAGTGTCAGCTCTATGAAGCAATCCGCAGCTACTGTAGCACGAATTCGATCCCTGGCCAAGGAGGTGACCCACATGACGTAGTAGACCTCTCCTGTCTCGCCTGCTGTTCCCCTCAGCAGTGTATTTCAGTCAATCCGCCTATTCTGCTCCCCACTCTCTCTCTGATGGATCCTCTCACCCCCTGCACCTCTGAACTGTACCCCAGTTCTTGTATGCATAAATAAATTAAAATCTTTAAAAAAAAAACAGTGAAGAAACAAACATCCTTGCCTTCTCAGCAAAACATCATGGGGACAGACAATAAGCAATATTTTTTTTAAATATGAAAGTTATATCATTTGCTATGGATGAAAGAATAGAGTAAGAATTCCATGAGAGTGTGTAGGTTGGAGGACTTGGGTAGATTTCAGTAGACTTGATGGAGACGACAGGAACCCAGTGGGAACTGCAGAGCAAGAGCTGTGCAGGCAGAGGAAAGGGAGCTTAGAAGTGGGAGTCTCCCTAGCGTGTTTGAGGAATGACAGGAAGGGCGTGCGGCCATGTGGCAGTGAGAAGGGGGAGCAGTAGGAGGTCTGCACAGTTATAATGGGAAGATGACCTCATAAGCTATTGTAGAGATTGAGATTTTTTTTTTTTAATCAGAGTAAAAAGCATTTTCTTTTACTGTAATAGAAAGAAGGAAGTGCTTTTAGGTGTCTAGTCCTAATTAAAAATGATGTGACATTGGTTTTCACTCCCTTTAAAGACTGTCATGTAAAATAATCAAGTCAGGAAATGTACCATTCTCTGGCCAAACACACAGGTATTCTTAGGTAACCCATAGAGAAGGCGGTCCAAGGAAAGATGAAAGCTACTGGAGGTAGGGAGAGCTTTGAGATTCAAACAGAATATTTATTAAACAACATTGGATGCAAGAAGGGTGTTCTAGCTGCTCGACAGCAGGTATTAGAAAAAGGCACAATTGCAAAATGGCCCCATAAATGCATAGGAGGAAATGAGAAGGAGTCACAAAGAATAGCATTTATGGCCTCATATATCTGTGTGGCAAAAGCTCTGTCTAAGAAATAGAAAAGCCAACTGTAAAGAAAACAAAATCATGACTATCACGGCAGTCACCACAGAAAAAGCTACGTGGATACAAGTCAAGGGGACAGCATCACAGTCGAGACAAATGTATTGGCAAAGATGAAGGAATCATGTGTAGATCAAGACTGTATGGCTATTTATCACGGACCTGCCAGTGGGGTGATGTAGAGGAAGAGCTCGTGACTGAAGATTAGCAGAGAAAACAGTTGATAGATAATCTGCTAGTTTTATCAGCGAAAAAAAAAAAAAGCTTTATAATTTAGTGTATTCTGCTTCATAAATTTTCCAGAAATTTAGAGAGAAAGATGATGCCCTTTATTTGCATCTTGCCTAGAAATTGTCATTTTATTGTTTGTTGATCGAGTTTTAAGGAGGAGGACAAAATAATTGCTGCAGAGCTGGTGTTGGTTCTTCCTGCAACAAGTGGCACAGAGTATTGGTCACATTTCTAGAATCAGTGCGACAGAATTGTGAAAAAGATGATACATGTCCTGCAACTCGAAATCCTCATATTCTCCCAGTTGCCACTTTCTTCGCACCCTTTACCTCTTATCATCTCAGTAAGGATCACAGGGACTACCTCCTTGGCCTGCCATCTTTGTCCCAGCCTCATGGAATCCTGGGGAGGTCAAAACCACCAAAAGTGGCTAAGAGGTCTGTGGACTTTTAGACTGAAAGACATCCATTGGATTCAATGCCAAGGAGGCCATTTGTCACCTGGGCAAGAGCAGTTTTTCTGGAGCAGCATGTCAGGCTGCATTTGGGTTGAGGAATAAATGAGAGGAAACCAGAATGTATAAGAAATCTTAGTGTGGAGACAATGTGGTAGGAGGAGGATTTTAAGTTGTAAGGCAGGAGAGACTTGAGCATGTTTAATGTTAAAAGTTAATGGAAAAGGGACAGCTGCAAGGAGTGGATGACACAGAAAAGGCAGGAAATAATCAATAGCACAAGGCCTTGAAGACAGCTGGGATTTTAATGCAAGATGATAATTCTTCTGGCCTGGTTTTTGACCTATTGCTGAGATCCAGCAAACAAGTGTAGGGAAGACTTTCTGTCTGCCTCATTACAATCAAAAAGCTACAGAGGCATCATTAAGCAGGATCCTGAGCACTGGAGTCATTAAACAAATCTAAGAAAAATGACAGATTTTCTACATCTTAAGTTATGTGATTGAGAAAAGACTCCCTGTACTCTAATACATGCATAACATTTCTTTAATGTCCTCTGAGGTCTGAGACTAATATTATGATAAAGTACTAACCATTTCTGAAAGCCATTTCCACATTAGCATTATTCAATTGATTTTCATTATCCTGAGAACTTTTTTTTCTCTCAAGATCTATTGCCTCTGCTCTGCCTTTAATAGTTTTAAAAACAAACGCCATCCCCAAGCAAGACATTTACAGAGACACAAATTAGTTTGACCCAAATTCAGAGCTCTATGTAATTTCAGGAGGTCAGCTTTGACCAAGAAAGACCTGAGCCAAAGGAATATACCTGTCAGCACGATTTCGTTACTCAATATTCATGGTTTAATTTACAAACAGAAGTCTATAAAAATGCACGTGGGAAAGAATCACTCTGATTCCATCTAAATTGGAAATATAATTTGTCCTGGATTCATAGTCTGGTATTTTTTTTTTAAATCTTGTGAGATTTGGGTGCTCCTTTCTTCCCATCCCAAGGCAAATGTGCATAATAAAAGAACACTCCTCTGAAGGCAGCATGGGGAACCACGTGGACATTCGAGGACACAACGCCATCTACACGCCATGCATAGACAGATGCCATTTCAAGCCGGGAGTGACCAATGGCCATCAAGATACTTGTCACAGTGATGAAGAGTAGAATGTCCTTCATAATGAAGCAATGATTCTATACTGAAATGAACAACTGCTAAGCAAAAACAGAATTTTCTGTAAGTGTGATAACAAAGAAGATAATGAGAGTATTCATGGCATGCAGAGGAGTACCAGCAGAAAATGACCAGAAAAAGTACAGGTTCCTATCACAGTGGACTGTTCTCCATAATTGCTTAGTGACAGTGCAGTAAACATTGGCAAGGTACTGCTGGATGGTAGCACTGCTGTTGACTCTGACGCCATCCTGTCAGCCGTATTTCTCACTGTACCGCGGATCCAGCATGCCCAGTACCTTCGGCAAAGCTCCCGCTTCTGTGAGTAACAATGACCAGACTCAGTCACTCCAGCTTGTTTCAGGCAAGATCCGGCCTCTTTTAGAATCTGTCTTTTCTCTAAGAATGTGAGATGTTACGTTAGGTATTGATTTCCATTCTTCAAGAGAAGTCTTTCCTACTAAAGCTCAGTGAAGCAGTTATAATTCTTTCCAGAGCATTATGTTTTTATAACTACAAATAATGTCAAAACCAGATCATTTTCTTTATGGATTCGAACATTAGATAGGCCAGTAAAGAAGGAAATTTCACAACACTAAAAGTGGACAGGGCTCATGAAGTGGAAACCCTTATTGCAAAAATCTTTTCTGATTTTGTTAAAGCATTCTGCCAATCTGTTAAATAAAATATTCACTACTTATCTACAAATGTATCTATTGATACATTTGCTCTATCTGCAGCCACTCACGTCAGAGTGGCTTCCACTTGGAAGCTACCTGATTTTCTTTTTTTTAAAAAAGATTTATTTATGTATGTATGCAAGAACTGTGGTATAAGCCAGAGGTACAGGGGGTGGGAGGATTCACCAGAGAGAGTGGGGAGCAGAACAGGCAGATTGACTGAAATACACTGATGAGGGGAGCAGCGGGCAAGATAGGAGAAGTCTGCTGTGCCATGTGGGTTGCTTCCTTCCCGTCAGGCGATGGAACTCATGCTTCAGGTGCTGGCAATAGCTTAATAGCACTGTCTTGAACCCTGGTGCCACCAGGGAGGCCCTACCTGATTTTCAGTAAAGCATATCTTGCTAGTACCAGTGAATACTCTATATACTACAATATTCAATTCTGAATTTTAGAAATGACCAGACCTCGATTCTGCTAGAAACATGATGGATGAGATGCAGCCCAGAATACAAAGTGAATCATTCATAAAAGTCTGACTCAAGCTATCAGAATCAGCACTTCTCTTTCTATTGCCTTCACTTGGCCTTTCTAGGGAAGGATTGGGCTCGTGTTTCAGACATATAGTAAAAAGGATACACCAATTCGCAGCAAATTATCTTGAGTTGGGTTCTCCCAGAAGCTGATCCTGAGACAAAGATTTTACTGCAAGTAAGTAATTTGGAGACTGGCTCTGGGAATCTTTGTAGGAAAGTGGAAAGTAAGCAGGTAGAGAAGGGAGTTTTGGGGAAGCATGCCTCAGGCTTATTACCACCGTGGGGAACTTTGGGTTCAGGCTTGTTGGGGCTCTCAGGGGACATTGTAGAACACATCGCAATCATCCCACCTTGGGAGGAGGCAGCGAGGAATTCAGGATATTGATCCATCGTTCCCTGTCTTTAATTGGATGAGGGCTGCTTATTCCAGCAGTAACTGAACAGAACTTTCTGGGCTCCTGGAGCACAGGCTCCTGCGGCAAGGGAAAGAGAACATCCAGACAGTGCCACGTTGCCAGTCAAAGAGCAGTGAGTGTGCAGAGGTGATGTAGGAGCTATGGACAGAGACTACATCTGCATCATGGGTCACCAGATGGACAGCAGGTTCCTGAGTAAGAAGACCTTGCCCCATTCCGTTCAGGATGATATATCAAAATCACAAAAAAAAAAATGGTTGGCTTATAAACAATAAACAAATTTCTCACAGTTCTGGAGGCAAGGAGTCCCAGGTGATAGCACTGAAAAGTAATCAGGTTCTGGTGAGGACCCTCTTCTGGATTGTAAAACTGCCTTTTTCTTGCTGTGTCCTCTCGTGGTAGAAGGGACTAGGGACCTCTGTGCTGGATAGGGCAGGATGAGACATAGGTGGGCAGATACACACTCAGACATAAGAGTAAAAAAAAAAAAAGAGAGTTAATGCCCCAAAGAAAACTCATTGACTCATGTCTGACGTAACAGCAAAGACTAAGACCCCCCCAAGCCGAAACAGCTGGTTAGCACCAAGATCCATGGGGCAGAGGATCTCCAAGAGGAGGCACAGGTGTCAGAGATGCTGCTGCCAGAACTGAGGCTCAAAGGGGAAGCTCAGCAACACAGGGCCAGAGATCCAAAGACCAGAAAGTGTCAGAAGCATCAGGAACCCATGCCAAATGTGACATCACTCTCAGGAGCAAGGGTTTCACACTCTGCCTCTGGCCTCCCACACTCCTGCAGCCTTTGTTCCGGGGATGAAATTCAGAGTAAACTGAGGCAACTCGACAACAAAATCAACAACCCAATAAAAAGGGCATAAATGGGGCCTCCCCTGGTGGCGCAGGCAGTTGAGCGCAGCACTGTGAAGCTGTCCGCAGCCTCTGCAGCGTTGGTTCGATCCCAGCTGGCCGGCGAGAGTCCTACATGGTGCGACAGATCTCTCCTGTCTCGCCTGCTGCTCCCCTTAGCAGTGCATTTCGTCAGTCTGCCTTGTTCTGTTCCCCGCTCTATCTCCAGTGAATCCTCTCACCCTCCCACACATCTGACCTGTACCCCAGCTCTTATATAAATCAATAAATCTTAAAAAAAATGGGGGGGCATAAATGGTGCAGAGGCAGGAAAAGCACAGGGCAGCCTCTCTATTACTCAAGTAGGTGGGGTGAAGGAGGAGTCCTGGAGCCCTCGGTGACTTTTGCAGGCTTTTATTGGGATTTACCAGGTACATGGCAGGCAGGAGTGCCGGGGGTTGGGGGGCGGGAGGCTGGCAGGCCTCCTAGACCCCAGCAAGGCTTCACTCTTTCTGGGCTCTCCAGCGTTCTCTCGTGATTTCTCTCTGCTTCTTTCGCTCTGCTACTCCCTTGACACCACCGTTATAAGCCCAGTCTCTCAGCCCAGGTGTACCCACTTAAATATGCCCACTCCCTATTCCAAGCGCCCGCCATTAGGCATGCATTCAGGACTGCAGATCCTTCCTCAATCCTAATGGCAGGAGGGCAGAAAAGCCTGATACTTTACTTGCCCTACATTGGTTTGAACAGAACTTCACCAAAAACGGTAGGGGGTTGATAATCAGTACATGAAAAGATGCTCAATGTCATTATGAAGAAGGAAATGCAAATTTAAGCCATTAATGCAAGGCCACCATATACCTATACTAATGTGGCTAAAAACTTTTAAGTGAAAATACAAGCATGTAAAGTCACTCAAATCCGTATATTACTAGTAAGAATGAAAAAAACGGTATAGCCACTATGGAAACCAATTAGCAAAGCCATAGGAAAATAACATACTCTTACCACAGGACCCAATAATTCAGTTTTTAAGTATTATCCAAGAGAAATAACTAAAGATGGCTTAAAGTGGTCAAAAGGTACAAATTTCCAGTTATAAAATAAATAGGTCGCTTTCTTCGGAGAAGGCATTCAAAAAGTTAGCATCGAGGGTGCTAACTTTCTGGAAACATTACACTGCAGGTAAATAGTACATAGAACAGACTTATTTCAACCCAGTGTCTTGTTGTGTTAGAGTGTTTGTTTTCAGTTGAATATATTTGATAGGAACATTTCTTTCTCTGGAAGAAAACCAGGGTATCACATGAATTTCCTACTCATTTTTATGGCAAAAAAATTCCTTCCATTATTCTAAATTTCAGCACAGTCTTTATTCACAAACCCAGTGCTCTGTAATAGAGCTATGATCTTGATTTCAAATTGAGGCATCTTCCCACACCTGGATTATTTTCCTATGTAGCTCTGTTATGGGTATTTCCCTATAATACATAGTCCAGAATACATTATTGCTGACTTTCTTATGGAGACCTACAGACCCTCTCCCCATTCATTTGCTGGCAACTGTCCCGTGCAGCGTTCTTAATGTGGATGATAAACCCTCATGATCTCTATTGAAATTTAGAGACTCCTCTGTAGCTTCTTTATACTAAGGGAACTCACCTCTCCAGGTATTTTTGCTCGTGTTTGCCTTGCAGTTAGTTGCAGCACCAAACACAACTCTTCAGCCAATGTTGTGGAATTTTTTGCCTGTGTTTCCTTCTGTGTAGTTTATGGTTTCAGATTTTATATCCGTTTGGGATGGTTTTTTGAGTTAATTTTTGCAAATGGTTTGAAATAGTGGTCTAATATCAATCTCTTGCATACATCACTCTCCAGTTTCTGTAATACTATTAGTGGAGGAGACTTTCCTCTCTCCATTGTACGTTATTTACTCCTTGGTTGTAGAGTAACTGTACATATAAGTGTGGGTTTAGGGGCTTCCCCTGGTGGCACAGTGGTTGAGCACTGGGTTACTGCAGTGCCCGTTATTTCCCCAGCCAGCGGCGAGGGTCCCACAAAATAAATAAATAAATAAATAAGTGTGGGTTTAAAATTTTCAGTTCTAGTGGCCCCCCTGGTGGCGCCACGGTTGAGCTCTGGGCTGCAAAGCTGCCTGCAGCCTCTGCAGTGCTGGTTTGATCCCCAGCCACAGGCAAGAGTCCCACATGTCATGACAGACCTCTCCTGCCGTGCCTGCTACTCCCCTCAGCAGTGTATTTCATCAGTCTGCCTATTCTGTTCCCTGCTCTGGCTCTGGTGAATTCTCTCACCCTCCTGTGCTTCTGACTATACCCAGTGCTTGTATAAATAAATACATAAATAAATCTTTAAAAAAAATTTCAGTTCTATTCTATTCATTAGTGTGGCAATATTTATTCCAATACCATACTGTTTTTATTATTATAGCTTTGTAGTACATTTGAAGTCTGTGAAGTGATACCTGCATTCTTCTTTTTTGTTAGGATTGCTTTGACTATTCAGGGTCTTTTGTTAGAAATTTCAGTAATGTTTTTCTGCTTCTTTCAGGAATGCCACTGAAATTTTGATAGGCATAGAATCTGTATCTTGCTTTGGGAAAGAAGGCTATTTTAATGTTAATCCATGAGCAAGGAATATCTTTCCATTTTCTATGTCTTCCATTTTTTTAAATATTTTCTTACAGTTTTCATTGTACAGGGCCTTCACCTCCTTTGTTAAGTTAATTCTTACTTATATAATTCATTTTTATGTGATTATAAATGGGGCTGTGTTCTTGATTTCATTATCTCACAGTTCATTGTTTGCATTTAGAAACACAACAGATTTTTGTATATTGATTTTGTAGCCTGCCACTTTGCTGTACTGAATTTTTTCCTAACAATTTTTTTTGTGGAGTTTTGGGGGTTTCTATGTGTACTGTCATGTCTTCTGCAAATAGTAATAGTTTTACTTCATCTTTTCCAGTCTGGATTCATTTTATAGCTTTCTCTAGCCCAATTCCTCAAGTTGGAGTCCCAATGCTACAGTGAATAGTAATGGTGAAAGTAGACATCCTTATCTTGTATCTGATTTTAGAAAAAAAGTTTTCCATTCTCATCATTCAACTAACTGTGATTTGATATTTGTGGCCTTTATTATGTTGAGGTATGCACCTTCTATCCACATATTTGGAGAGTTTTATCATAAATGAATGTTGACTCTTGCCAAATGCCTTCTCTGTACCTATTTGATAGGATCATATGATTTTTATATTTCCTTTCATTGATGTTAAAAATTACACTGATGGGTTTTAGGAAGCTGAACTATCCTTGCATCCCTGGAATAAATCTCGCTTATGACATATGAGATTTTTAATATCTTGTTGAATTTGGTTGGTTAAGAGTTTGTGGAAGATATTTTCATCATGTTCATCAGAGATTTTGGTTTGTGGTTTTCATTTCTGTAGATGTTTTTGGTATCAGAGTAATATTTTGCTTATAAAATGTGTTTGGAAACATTCTGTGTACCTCAATCTTTTGGAGAATTTGAGAATGTTACATGTGAATTCATCTTTGAGGATTCGGTAAACTTGCAATTGAAGCCATCTGCTATTTTGTTTTGAAGGAGAGTTTGATGACTTTCAATTTCTATGCTTATAATTGGTATTTTCAGCTTTTCTTTCTCATTCACTTAAAAGTTTTTATACTTTTAAGAATTTACCCATTTATTCTAGGTTACCCAATTTATAGGTATAAAGATGTTCATGGTAATTTCTTAAATCCTTTGTATTTCTGTTTTAACTTCTCTTTATTCCTGATTCTACTTATTAGGGTTTTCTCCATTTCTTCGTGAGTCTCGCTAAAGAGTTGTCTATTTTTCAAATAACCAGCTTTTTGGCTTCATGTTTATTATTCCCTTACTTCTATTGGTTTTTAGTTTTGTTCTTTTTACATTCTCTAGTTCCTTAAGGTGTAAGGTTATATATTTATTTGAGATCATTTTTATTTCTTGATGTGAGTCTTTATAATTAAAAACTTCCCTTTTAGTTATGCCTTTGCTGCATTCCATATGTTGTGATAGTTTATATCTTCATTTTCAGTTGTTGCCAGGTGTTTTTAAAATTTCTCCTTTACTTTCCTCATTAACACAACTGTCATTCAGTAGTATGTTATTTGGTCTCCACATAATCGAGGTTTGTTCTCTTTCTTTTTGTGGTTGATTTCTAATTTGATGCCACTGTGATCAGAGAACATACTTGATATTATTTCAGTCTTCATGAATTTATTGAAACTTTCTTTGTGATCCAAAATATCTTTGAGAATGTTCTATGTGCATTTGAGAAGAATGTGTACTTAGGTTTTTTGTGGTAAAGTGCCCTATAAATGTTTTTAAAACCATATTGTCTAATTCTTCATTTTAGTCAATTGTTTCCTTGTTGATTTTCTGCCTGGTTAATCTGTTCATTGATGAAAGTGGGATATTGAATCGCCTTACACTATTGTACCATCACCAATGTGTGTCTTTATATTTGTTAATAATTATCTTATATATTTTGCTGCTCTTCATTTGTTGCATATATGTATTTATATCATTTGGATATGTTGATTCTTTATCATTATATATTGTTCATTCCCATATCTTTTTCTTCCCTGGAAGTCCATTCCATTACATTTTTCCTTTCAGGAAGACTATTTTCTCTAATATAAGTATGGTTGTCCTAGTCCTTTTGGGGGATCTTTTTTACTTTTTACTTGTGGAATTGTTTTCCAATCATTTGTTTTGAGCTGATATTTATTTGTGGAGTTCAGTTGTGTTTTCTAGAGACAACAGAGAGTTGGATTTTGTTTTCTGGTTCAATCAATAACACCATTCCTTTTATTTAGTGAGTTCAGTCCACTTACATTTAGGGTAATTATGATCATTGAGGAGTTGCTACTGTTATTATGTTTTTAGTTCCGATTCTATTTATTTCTTCTTTTTCCTGAAGATTTATTCATTCATGCATTCAAGAACTGGGGTACAGGCCATAGGTGTGGGAAGTGAGAGGATTCACCAGAGACAGAGTGGGGAACAGAACAGGCAGATTGACCTAAATACACTGATGAGAGAAGCAGCAGGTGAGACAGGAGAGGTCTGCTGCGCCATGTGGGTAGCTCCTTGGCCAGAGATCAAACTCGTGCTGCAGTGGCTGCGGATAGCTTCATAGGTTGCATCTTAACCCCTTGCGCCACCAGAGTGGTCCTGTATTTCTGATTTAAATAAGAGAACTCCTTCCAATATTTCTTGGTAGATCCAGCTTTCACAATCTCCTTCTGCTTCTGATTGTCTGGAAAGGCCTATATTTCTCAGTTATATCTGAAAGAGTCTTGCAGGTTATGTTTTTTACTCAAAGTTTTTATCTTTAACCTGTAGCAGTAACTTAGAGAATGGATCTACTTCTACATTTTCAGCCACTGGCACTGTGTTTTTATTTGATTATAATTTTTTAACCTAGCCAACTTCTTCAGGTACTAATACCTGTTTTGTGTTGCTTAGTCACAGGGTTGGAAAGTGACCAGCTGCTGATATGAATGTCTGAGTATGGGGAGGGCTCACTTATGCAAGTGGCACCACTGATATCTCTCCTCTCTTAGTTCCGAACCCGTTACCCTGAAATCTGCATGCTGTCAGTACACTTCATGTCAATACCAGTCCTGAGAGATAGAGAAGATGGATCCAAGTCCAAACATGATTTGTTATTTTCATTATGGAACATCTTGGCCAGGGGAGGGGGTATGCTCTCCAATTGCACTACATGCATTTCCCCTAATTAAACACTTAGTGTATCCCCACCATTTAGCTCTCCCTTCATCAGAACCCCTACCTGAGCAGTAGCCTCATAGTCTAACTGCAACTCAGAGTGCTTTCTCCAGACTTTTCTCTTCAGTCTCTAATTATTCAATGAAGCATGAATCTCCTTTGTGTTTCTTCTGGTGCATTCTACCCAACCCTTACTCTTACTTTTCAAAAGGCACAAGGGCTTTAGTATCATCTAAACTCCTGTCTTCTCCACATTTTGAATTTTTTGAGATATCCCAATATGTGTATCTCAAGGAATGCAAAATTCATAACATCATTTACACTTTAAATATAGCCTGGTTATGTTTTTTGTTTCATTTTGCTTTTTGTGTGTATGTGTGTTTTTAGACCTCATTTCTTGAAAATGTTGGCTGGTCTTGGCTCCTTATTTTCAATTAAAATTGTAAAGCTTCAATATCTATTATAAAGCTAAAGATATTGTATTATTTATATTTGTGTATTACCTCTGACAAACAATTGACATTGGCAAAGGAAATACTAATTCATGATTGTATGAATTTTTTGTCCAAATACTGATAATAGGTCTGTATTTCATTTTTAGATTTGATATCTTTATTGGCCAAACAACAAAATTTGTAACAATCCCAAGCTGTATAACTACCAGACTGGTTTGTTTTTTTTGCAAATAAATTGAATGAAAGACAACCCAGTGATAGTTCTGATAATAATTATTAATGTTCTTTTAGACATTACAAATATTAACCCCTCAGTGTATGAAGATAAAAAAGCTAACGTTTGCATCAGAAAAAAAATCAACAAAATTCCTGAAAATCAATGGCAATTACTTTTGTTAATGTATAACAAACTACTTGTGGAAAATTTAGGTTAAGAGCAAGACAGTGGGGGCCTCCTTCATGGTGCAAAGGGTTAGACGCAACCTATGAAGCTCTCCATAGCCACTGCAGCATGAGTTCCATCCCTGGCCAGGGAGCTACCCACATGGTGCAGCGGACCACTCCTGACTTGCCCGCTGCTCCCCTCAGCAGTGTATTTAGGTCAATCTGCCTGTTCTGTTCCCCACTCTGTCTCTGGTAAATCCTCTCACCCCCCACAACTCTTGCCTGTACCCCAGTTCTTGCATGTATAAATAAATAAATCTTTTTTTTTTTTTTTAAAGAACAAGACAATGTATTTTGTTATTTTGTGGCCTGGATAGACAGTGGCTATCACCCAGTATTTAGCATAAGGATGCTTATCTACTCTTTAACTGTGTAAACTTTAGTCAAATCAATTAAACTTTACTTTCCCTGTTTCCCTATCTGTACAACAGACTTACCAATAGTGTATCATTCAACAAATATATCTTAGAATTGATTTACAAAATTATGAATAATGATTAAGCAATTCCAAAATCCATAGGACACAGTACAAAACTTTGAAACCACTTCCTCACTTCACACACATACACATGCACGCACGCACACATGCACACACACACACAAACACTCTCTCTCTCTCTCTCTCTCACAGGAAACTTTGAATTTAAACTCATCCAGATTATCCAGGACAATCACTTTTATTAGAACCTATTGATCATGTATTTTATTATTATTTTTGGACTTTAATTAAATCTATAAAATACCTTCGAAGCCACACCTAGATTAGCATTTGATTGTATGAGTCATTGTAAGATTAAAGTAATATCTGTAAATTATTTTAATAGTGTTTCACACATAGCAAACACTCAAGTGTTAACTATCACAAATTGCTTTTTTTATGACTGAGAAAATCATGTAAATTGTCTGATCTTTAATTTTTTCATGGGTAAATTGAAGGCACTGAAGTAGAAAATCACTAGTGGTTCTACTCTTAAGGTCTTTGATTATGGGTGCAGTAAGAGAAAGGTGACTAAGGAAGGTGAGATAGGGAAGAGAAGTAAACTATATAGTGGAAAAGAAAGAGGTCATAGTGAAACAGTGCTAGAGCAGTGACAGAGGTCAAAACGACAGTGCCAAGGTAGAGGACAAGTCACTGTCTATGGGTTCTCTCTTGCATGCACAATTGCAAGTCTACTTAGGCTCAGGAACAATGGTGGGGTTTATTTAACAAACAGGGGAAAACAGTTTCTAAGGCCTCAAGTGGCCAGTTGTCACAACCCAGATAGTGGCCATAGTATCCAGAAGTCCCGAACAAAAGGCTTCTTGTTCAAGATGACACTGTCCCATCAAAGAGGGCTTGGAGCTCGTGGCACACCAGCCAGAAGAGAGCCAATATCCAACTCATAGTGGCAACTGGAGGTGCTCAGAGGTGGAACCACTGAGATGATACCACAGCAGCCCACAGCAACAATCTGGAGACCAGGCTGGACAGCACTGGATACTGGATTGGACAGCAGTGAAGGCAACAGCACCCTACAATCCTGATTGGACCATTTCAATCCTAGGTGACCAATTGGACCATTTAGCATCAATCAGCTAATTCTTGATTTCCTATCAGATTTATTAACTAATGAGCTGGCACTTGAACTTGATTGGTTCATTTAGCTTGCACTTAATTGGTCCATTAAACAAACCAGTGCAAAATGCAAAAAGGAAAACTTGGTGCCAGCACAGACTTGAACTGCATTGACTGCAGGGCAGGCTCGTGGGCTGGTGGACTCCAAGGAGCCACAGCCGTAGCTGGCCTCAGTGGGGCCCAAGGTATTCTGCACCTGGTACCCCTTCAGCAGGGCTGGGTATAACAACATAAAGGGGATGCCATAACAGCACTGGAGCATGGGTCCCAGTTGTTGCAGGGTGGCTCCACTGGGAGACTGCCATTTTCGTTCAGGACTCCTTAGTCCTCTCTACTGCCTGTGGTTCCAGGGAGCAACAGCACTGGAGCTGGCCCAGGGAGTCCCCATGCTCCTCTCTGCAGCCCTGAACCATGGGGTTTGTTGTTGCTGCCTCTGCTGGAGCTTGCTCTGGCACAGGGCAACCTTGCCACTGCAGTCCACTGTGGCTGCATGTCCTGAGGTAGCATGGCAGGAGAACCACTGCAGCTGGTCTTCAGATGCCCACCACCTGCTGCCACTTGCGCTTTCTGCAAGAGCGTACTTGTGGGGCTGGCTGCCAGAGCCCTGAGGATGAGGGGGATCTCTGGGGCTCAAAGCAGCGAGTGCCAGAGCCAGCCATCAAGCCCAGCCCACTAGGTGGGCCTCTGTGTAGCTGTCCTGCAGCCTCGCTGCAGCTAGGCAGTGAGTGCTCTGGGCGCTGCCCGGGATCAGCCTCCAGCAAAATGTCGTGTCAGGGGTTCCTGAAAGGATGAGACGGAGTCGGCGAAAACAAAAGGACTGAGGGGAAGGGAATGAGGAGACACCGACACTTGGTGAGGTGTTAGTATCTTCTGCTCAGAGGCTCAGCAGGTTTTTTATTTATACATTTTTTGCAAGCAGTGAGATTACATTATCATGTGCATAGAAACAAAGCAGAAACAATCAATGCATCTCTTTTTCTATGGGCTTTTGGCCACTACGTGCTCTCAGTAAGAAGGCAAACTTCAAGGTTAATAAAAAACTAAGTCTTACACTAAAATTCATTGTTTCAGCTAAATAATAACCTAAGACAATTGATAGCCACCGGAACATCCCCATCAGCTAAAGCCTAAGCAAAGAAAGAACTTTTCTTATTTTCTTGGCCTTCACACCAGGGGCCGGCTGCTACTCAGCTATCAGAACTTCCTCTACCTAGAAACTCCTTAACGCAAATAGTTTCATTTAAGAACTTTCCCAAGAAACTTCAAGGGAAGGCAAAAGAGGACTTAGAATAATAGTTGTATTGTAATGCTTGTCAGGTATGTTCAACAAACCATCTCCCATTGTCAAGTGGGCCAAACTGCCCAACAACTAATTTATAAACAAACAATTATCCGTGCTATTTACTTACAGTATGCTGATACATATAATTTATTGCCTAATATACTTTCTGATACATTTTTTTCTCTCTATGACCAAGAACAAAAAGCAAAGGGATGCCAGATCTTCAGCCCCACGGTGTGAGGCCTTTTCTCTTAGCTGCTTGTCAGTATCCTATTTGGCTGGGGCAACAAGGCCTCCTGCAGCAGGGCTCCTGCAGGAAACTCCCACTGCTCCCTCTGGAGCCTTAAGCACTCCCTTCTCAAACCCAGCTTGCGTTATGGGAGGGGCTGCCTATGGGCAGCAACTCCTGCCACCAGCTACTGCATTTATAGCTGGCTGCCTGGCTATGGGAGCAGCAGGGGGGAATCCACACCCCAGCAGCTCTCTGAAGTGGATAGGCTCCAGCTTTATGCCCTGGGGGTTGGGGGGGCCAGAGCCCAAGGCTGCTTAGCCACCAGGAAAGAGCAGCTCTTGCCCAGAGGCTTGTGCCGTGGGGATTGGGTTTCAACAGCTTAGGAAGAAGACAAGATTAGGAAATCTTCACTGGATACCTTGTAGTGAGTGGACTACTTAGATTGGACAATTCTTTTTTTTTTTTTTTTTTAATAAAGGCATGCTTTATTTATTTGTTTGCTGGTTTGTTTGTTTGTTTTGTTTATACATGCACTGGGTACAGTCAGAAGCGCGGGAGGGTGAGAGAATTCACCAGAGCCAGAGCGGGGAGCAGAGCAGGCAGAAGGACCGAAGTACACTGCTGAGGGGAGCAGCGGGCGGCAGGAGAGGTCTGCACGCCATGTGGGACCCTCCTCCGGTGGCTGGGGAGCAGCCGGGGATCGAACCGGCCGCGGGCAGCTTCGCAACCCAGCGCTCAACCGCTGCGCCACCCGGGGAGGCCCAGATTGGACAATTCTTGAGTCAACTGGTCTGGTTCCATGGCCACCGCTGACCTAAATGCCTTGGTCTGACAATGAGAAATTTTTGTTGGAAGTGAACAGTAAAGTCCCACTGTTTTGAACATTAGATTGATTCAGGCATCACTTGCCATCATCTACTATGTCCCAGGCCTGGTCACCTACTTCTGGCCAGGATAGACCCAGGAGATGCTTTGTTCCAAGTCCTTATTAGCGGGAAACCGTTTCCTCAATAATTACCTTTCTTCATTCTCATTATCTTCTCCACAAAAATATCTTCCCATTTAAGAGTCCCTAGATTATATTTAGGGTCCAGTTGAAGATAATTTAGGCAAATGCCCAGTGTTCCTACTCCAGCTTGAAAGTGTCATCAACCTTGAAAGATAGTGCTGTGTGGTTATTTCGAAACAGGGCCATTTTCTGACATTCCCTAGGAGCAGGTATGAAGCTATTCTGTTCCCCCAGAAAACAAGTCAAAAGCAGAGAACCCACCAAATAGTCCCTTCAGAAAAGATGAGGAGCTTGGCCTAGTGACCTCATTGTTCCTGGGTCATAAGGAAAGATGAAATTAGGAGAAAGGCAATCACTATGGCCTGGAGAAGGAAGGAAAAACGGGGTTATTTGGGAACTTCTAGTCCTATTAAATACAATTCCATCCCAGAATTCACTTCATACTGAGTCCTGTCGAATGACAAACTGTTACCTTGCTTAACCCTGTGAGCTAGGGTGTTTCCGGTATCTGACACCAGCAATGAGAAGAGTATTATTTCCATTCCTGTTCTATGAAGCGTCAGGTTCCAGTGTCTGTTTTGACAGAACCGTATGACTGATTCTTAAGTCTGAAATCGGGAAATTTCATGATTTATTGTTTGTGTGTACGGCAGGTCCTTGAGTAATATTGTTATTCAATATTATTTCCCCCTGGGTAATTAGAAAACCAAGTTGGCCAAGGATTCTTTTCTTTTTCCCCTCATCAATGTTATAAGTAAACAAAGCTGAACAACTTCATTTCAGGCCAAGTTTTCGTTTTATGTCATTTTGTTTAAAGTCTTAGTTTCCATGAACCTATCAATGAGGACTTTATTCCTTTTTTCATTCTTTTTATTTGTTGCTCTTACATTTGCCTCCACTTTATTAATAGTACTTACTCCTCCAGAAAGGAAATTGTCATCTGATTTTTTTCACTAACCCTTTGATAAGGGTGTGCTGTTGTTGTTACTATTATTGCTGGCTTCATATGACGATGCATGTCGTATGAATCCAACTCTAATCTCATTTAAACAAGACAATGATGCACTATTCCATAGCAACATGCTTTTCTTTTCTTTTTTTGGAAATTTTTAGCACAGGTTTATGTTTGGGCCAGTATGGTCAGATGTCTGGATAGTGTATAGGGAGTCAAGGAAGAATTTGACAATAACTTTCCCTCAACCCCCGAGGTTGTGAATCTTACACTTATGTTACAAGCTACCTAGTCTCTTATTTGCATTACACTGGACAAAGGAGTTAGTGTTCTCCAGTGACAAATATAACGTAATCCATTTATAAATAATTTACATTTCTATCACACATCACTTAGGTATTATAAAATGTTAGATATATGTTGGTTTTCTGCTTACAATTTCAGAATTGTTATTGCAGATTAATTAATTGCATTTTCTCCCTTTGCAAGGCTGAGGTGAAAACTAATGACAAAGATAACAGCCTTTTCCCCTTGGGTAATTAGAAAGCCTTTAGCTTCATTATTTAATCCCTAAGGACAGGGTGAGTGATTATTCTATATAAATGAGTTGCAGTCTAGAGTTCATTTTAATGAAAATTTCACAATACAGAGATTCTTTTGGTAAATTTTAGCAACATAAGTGCTTGAGAACATGGAAATTATTGTATGGTTTGTATAATATTACTATTGTATGATAGTGAGATCATCAGGAAATTTACTTTTTATATTATATCAGTTTACATAGGGAGTACTATATGTATTTTCAAATAGTTACATTTTGGCAACATTTATATTCTGGTGTTTGTTGTTCTGCAGATACAAATGGTCAGATATGTAAAGGAACTGCCCTTTTGATTTGGGGACTGCATTTGTAGGAATTTTTTATTCCAAGGAGGTAAAAACTAGAAATTCAGTGTTTTTAGTACAAATTTATTCTGTCATACATTTGGAGGTCCCCAAGGACTGGTGAATGGACATAAATTCAATTTATCTCATGCTAGACCTTGTTACATGTTGTGCTGTGATAACTGTAAAAAGTGATAAAATTGCATTTGTCATTAGTTTTGGAGAGGCATTTTAATCAAATGCAGGCCAGATTAAATGTGTTCTGTAAGAGATTGGGTGCCAATTTAGCTGTTACCTGATCGATGAAACAAGCCACATTTTTAAAGGATGTGATTAGGGAACAGGTAATTGGGTAACTGTCTGTTAGCAGGACAAGCCAGGTATGTATTGATCAAAAAAGAAAAAAAAAGAAAAGAAAAAGTCTGACTTGATTAACAAACCTTTGCAGCAGCAATAAACTAATGGTTGGTTTTAAAATGTAATTTTACTTGTGTTGTTCAGGAAGGGGCCAAAAGTAACCCAGGAGCTGTGGAGAAAGAAAGTACAAATCAGAAAACTGTGGAAAAGTAGCAGAAGTTTTGTCTCAGAAAAAAGAAAAAGAAAAAAGTGAAACTATCAAAAAAGTCAGTGTTTCATTGTATTGACTTCTGTGAACTTTTTGGCAATGATCTCAGTAACAAGGGATTATTCTGAGAGCCCCAGGGGACAAGGTATGAATAAGAAGCTTCTAGATACCAGAAGGGTTGGCACTTTTGCCTTCAACAGTAGTCATTTCAGAGCAGAATGTGAGGCCATGAGTCTAAAGCTATAGCTATAGCTTAAAAATGTTGAATTCTACTTATAATGTTCAAGTGGTAGAGACACTTTTTGCCTGAGACAAAACTTCTGCTAAGTTTTTTTTTCCTAAGATTTGTTTATTCATGCATACAAGAACTGGGATATAGGCCAGATGCGCGGGAGAATGAGAGGATTCACCAGAGACAGAGCGGGGAGCAGAACAGGCAGACTGACTGAAACACACTGCAGAGGGGAGCAGTGGGCAAGACAGGAGAGGTCTGCTGCGCCATGCTGGTATCTCCCTGGCCGCCCGGGATCGAATCTGCGCTGCAGAGGCTGCAGACAGCTCCACAGCACTGTGCTCAACCACCTGTGTCACCAGGGAGGCCCCCGAAACACTGACTTTTAGAAAAGAGTTTTTTGTAATGTTGGCTGGTAAGAAAAAGGAGGCAAGTCTCAGTCGAGCAACCTGGTCTAGGGGTTAATATTGATTTTACAGGGGTAGAGAGAGGGGGCAAAAGGGCTAGGAATGAATGACTTGGCAAAATGTGGTTACACACAAATTATTATTACTTGTTTGTCTCTTCACTTTTATAAGGTGTCACTTTTATTAGCACATGTTTATCTTGCAGGTTTGCTTAGTTGCATCTCTGGAAAACAAGCCCTAAGAGAGAAAAATAGATAAGTTGAATTACAATAGATGTTGTGTGGTCAAACTGGCAGGGCAGGTTGACCTCGGATTCAGCGTGAGCATGTGGGTTTCGGTCCAAGACCCTGCCTCTGGGAAGCAAATGAGTTGATATATATTGGGAATTCTCTCCAGTTTCTAAGAGAAAAATACACTTAGACCCATGAGTCCTCTTCCCTGAAGAGAGGCTACCTTCCTGTGCAGGGGGTAAGAGGAGGTAACACCTGCAAATCCCCTTCTGTGTCTCTGGGTTAGAAATCATGAGTACTTATACTGGAATACTATGCAGCTATTAAAATGATGTCAGTAAATTAATTAATTAATTAATTAATTAATGGAAAAAAGAAGTCATGAGTACAGTCAAACCTTCAATGCACCAGGATTGAACTGAGCAGGTTCACTAGTGTGCAGATATTTTTATTTAATCTTAGGTTCCACATTCATAGATTCAACCAAATATGGGTGTCTATGTACATGCAGAAACCACAGACACTGAGAAATGGCCATAAGAGACTTAGGAATTTTCAGATTTTGTTATCAAGGGGATCCTAAAACTAATCCCCCACTAGAGGACAACTGTCCACTCTCTGCTGAAGAAAGAGCACCAGTCTGGGGACTGGCAGTAATTAGATGAGTGGAGAACCTGCTTTAAGCAGTGAGCTGGGAGCAGTGTGGATATTCTCTGGATGTTATTTGGCACTTGATGGGAAATAAAGAATGTGCAATATGCTTTGTATATGTCTGTCAGTGTTCTGTGACTTCTAGCTCATTACCAGAGGGGAGAAATCAAATATTGTACAAAAATGAACACTGATGTAAGAAAGTTTAAAAAATAAAAATAAAAAATATATACAGATGAAAAATTACAGAATCAGCTTAACTTGTAACCAAAGAGTAAAGGGAACTCCAAAGTTGATAGACCTAAAATAACATTTATTTGGTTGTAGCTTTGTGGGCTTAATGCCAACCAGAACAAAACATACTCAAGTATTAACACTGGGTTCTACAAAAGCTCTCTTTACTAAATACATCTGGGAGAGACAGCAGACAAGGGGAAAAACCTATAAAATTCCTGGACGAAAAATGTTCTCAGTATTTGAGAATTCATATTCATGGCTTCCTTTCTCTATGCCACGGTCTGTCTACAGTGTTCACTGACCTAAGACACATGCTGATTTTGCCAGCACTTGAGGAGATATCCCCAGGCCTCTATCATGTGTCAGCACTCTCCAGAATGTGTGGTTGAACAGCTGTGCTTGTAGACATGTTTCTCTATGTGCATAGGTGACCGCAGCCATGTCCCTGTCCCAGTTACTACAGCCACCACCAAATTCGCCCCCTAAATACCAAGAAATGTAGACACAGAAGAGCAAAGTGGTCACATCACAAACTGTGTAATCGTCTCAAGACACTCCCACCCTTCCGTTGTCTTCAGTAACAGGCAAAAGCTCTCCAGGACACCTGGATTAACTTTGAAGAGATCAGACGTTTGTTCCTGAGCCTTCTGTAAGCCTTTTGTAGTGTTTCATAATGGAGCATTTGCTCTCTATGGGTTAATACTGCACAACACACAACAACAAAGATGTTTAATGATTGCACAACATGTAGCTGAAAAGGGATTGATCAAAGATCTACAAAGTATATGTAAAACTCAAAGAAAAGGAAACAAACAACCCAATCAAAAAATGGGCAGAAAATCTAAACAAGCACTTCAAACTTGAGAAGACATGCAGATGGCCAACACACGTATGAAGAAATGCACATCATCACTTATAATCAGGAAAATTAAAATCAAAACCATAATGAGATACCACCTCACACCAGCGAGAATGGCACATATGAAAATAACCCCACAAACAACAAGTGCTAGTGAGGGTGAGCAGAAAAACAAATGGTATTACACTGTTAGTGGGAATGCAGACTGGTCCAGCCTTTATGGAAAAGAGTGTGGCGATTCTTCAAAAGTCTAAAAAAGCAATTTACCGTATGACCCAGAAATCCCACTTCTATATATCTATCCAAAGAACACAAAAACACTAATTCAATAGGAAACCTGCATTCCTATATTTGTTGCCAAGATATGGAAACAACCTAAAAGTCAAGATATGGAAACAATGTAAACACCCCAAGACAAAGGAGTGGATCAAGAAGTGATCTATCTATCTATCTATCTATCTATCTATCTATCTATCTATCTATGTAATGGAATACTACTGAGCAATCAAAAAAGACAAATTCATGCCATTTGGGGGCAACATAGATGAAACTGGAGGGGATTATTCTAAGCAAATTGAGTCAGAAGAAATATAAAGCCTGGATGGTTTCATGTACATGTGGAATCCAGAGAAACTAAACAAAGGGTCAGACAAAGACAAACTATTGACAGCAGACTGTAGATCTGAGGAGGGGAAGGAGAGGGCATGGGAGAGGAGAGAACATGGGGGAGGAGAGACAGTGCAGTGTGGTGGAGGACTGTGGGCACTTTGGTGGTGGGGAACCTATGGTGACTGCACCTAATGGGGGAAATCCTATATTGTGAAAAATATCAACAAGGATTATTAAAAAAAAAAAGATATCTAATGAGTGGAAATGGAAGTTACAACAATATAAAAATGTCTTTTTCTTCTTTGGGCTTGTTTTGCTTTTTGCATATTCAGGATACTAGTAGCATGAGACCTACAATTTCTGAGGAAGAAGTTGTGTAGAAAACAGGAAGATGCACACTGGAAGTATACATAAGTGCTTTCAAATATTTCCAATATTGAGATTATACCTCTACTAGGTTAAAATCTTTGGTTTCTCTGTTTACATAAATACACCCCTATCTCTAACAAGTGACTTGTGGGTTTTTACTAGTTGTTGTCAGAGGCAGTCAACTGCACCAATGCCTCTAAAGTGGGCAAGGGAAGAGCGTGATTAACTGTGTCACTGAGGAGATAGGGCATGAAGAGAACGGATGGCTAATAGCAGCAGAGGGAGGCCACAGGAAGAAACCTGCTCCCTGGTCACCAGTGTTTAGTGCAGTTAAGCAGGAACTCCCTTGGCGAAATGTTTGTACTTTCTGTAGGAGTAAGGAAGCTCAATGGGTTAGGGAGGGGTTTTTGCAGGCCATCAAGTCAGAACTCAAAACCAAAAGTGCTGACCTGAGAGAGCCCTTGCAGAGCTGGATCTGACTATTTGGTATAATGAGGCATAACGTCAGGAAGTCTAGAGAGGAAGGAGGCTACAGTGAAGGGACCGTTTTATCTTGTTGAGACAACGTGAAGTCCAAGCTATAAACTGGTGCTGGAAGCTAATTGTCCATAGGTAGGCGGGGCCCAGGCTCCCACAGAGGCCTCCTGTGTCTCACTGGTTTCCCCCAATCACAGGCTGTGGCTAGTTCCTTACTACTCTCTCACCCCCGCAGGACAGAAGGCAGAACCCCAGCTTCTTTCCCTTCTGACTGTGGAGCAATGCTAGAAGCCAGCTTCAGTTCAAGCTGCAGGAAGACAGGACTGCCACGAATAGCATCAGCCAGGTGTGTCCAACTTCCTGGGAAACATTTGCAACTTGCTTCACAACCCTGCTTCTTCTAGTGCACAGGGTTTACAGATGGCCATGGAGAACCTATGGGAATGATGCGGCGACCATCAGGACAGAGACCCAGGTTCTCCCCTTTCTTTCTTTAGTGAGGGAAAGACAATATTCTGGGAGGTTCTTCCTGGTGAGTTTGCATTTGGGGTAGGGAATGATTTATCCTGCCCATGAAGAAGAGATGGTCCACAGAGGAGGCTGATCAAAATATATCGGGGTTGATGAGGCCTGAATGCTTTCTTATAATTTCAATAATGCAGGTGAAAGAGGCTTCTTAACTCTGCAGAGCTACATGCAACTGAAGTGAGAAGAGCATTTGGTTTGGGCGTAGGAGACTCGCTGACATCAGGTCTATGAGTTAGTCGCTTAACCTAGTCTTGAGTCTCAGAACCTCAGAATCTATAAAATGGTCATAGTAATGTTTAATTCGCCCTCACTGTGCTCAAGTAATGACAGACATGATGATATATTATTGTTGATGCAGCTGCCGCTGACAACAGGCAATGTTTCCATAGAGTTTACTTTATTTCAGGCACTGTTCTAGCACAAGACATTTATTCATTTAATCCTCATGTCACTCTTATGAGATCAGTACACTTACAATCCTTGTTTTACAGAAGGAATATCTGAGGTTAAGTGACTTACTCGCTTAAAGCTGTCTAGTTACTAGCAGTAGCTTAGCAGAACCCAAGTCTGGGCAGCCTGCCAGTGGCTCCTCTTTGTCACCTGAAGTTGCATATTCTCCAAGATGATCCATGAGAAATTGCCTTGGAAATCTCATACCTCTAGAAAGAAGGCATTCAGAATGCATTTCATAATGGAAAGAACGAAAGATTAAATGCTTATAAGCTGTGCTGAAAACATATAAACAGATACTGTCTTTTTTATAACTCAACATTAGGCAGTTCTGACCCCTGCAATAAAGGGACCCAATATGAATTCTGCTTAGTTACCAGAGCCATTAGGGGAGATGGGTACCCTGCTCTGCAGTCCCAGGCAGGCCTGATGTGTGTGTTTGAAGGGCAGGGTGACTAGGCACCAAAAGCCAAGTTCGGTGGTGGGAGCATGCCAGCATCTGCCTGTGAGCCAAGAGGGAATGCTCAGACTGAAAGCCTTTCCCTCAACTGACTGGGATGGGCATTTTTCATTCCAACAGACCATTGGTTCTGATTGATGAAGAGAGTAGCTTCTGCTAGGAGAGACTGACAAAGGCAATTTACAAAGGGGGAGGAGGCATAGTCCCCCAGGCCTCCATTCTGCCTTGCAGAAACGTTTGAGTGTCTGATGGAAATGCAGTGGCCACCTTTGTTTCACTCTTCAGCAAGGACAGGATCAATGGCAAGCCGGACTGAGGCCATCCATCACCCCAGGAACAGGCCGTGAGTTATGAGGCTGATACCTTGGCACTGATTCTGGTGACAGCCTTGCTTGCAAAGTCAGTGATGGGTGCGTGACACAGCCTGTCAGAGACAGAGCGGGGGAAGCACTGGGGAGGAGACCAGGGTCAAGGATGGTTGGGAAATCTTGCAGAAAATCTAGGAGCAACTGATGTCTTCTCCGAAAGGCAGGAAATGCCGGGAGGAGCTACACTCACTCCTGTCAAGAGGACTTTTGGGGGAGTACTATGCGCCCCACGGACCCTCCATGTCCACATAGGTGTATGATCTATATTTGCATTTATGCATATTTTGCAAATATACATATATATTGCAAATAATCTTTATTTTCAAAAAATCTATAGTCACAAAAAAATGATAAAGGGAAATATTTTACCCATCTCTTAATCCAATAGTGTCCGTCCAGTGAAGACTGCCACTCCCTTGGGGAGGGGTTTCTATTGACTGCTGTCTCTCCTGGGTATGTAGCGGGAGGCGGTGAAGGGGTGGGGGAGGGGACTCCAAACTGGAAGTTGCTCTTGAACCCTCCTCCTCCCTCAGTCCCCATACTCTATCAGTCGTCAAATTCAGTATATCTCAGTCCTACATCTGTGATTTCAAACCCTTCTTGTGACATTTTATATGGCAACTTGGTATACAAAACACTCACATACACCGGAAACAATCGTTTCATGAAGCCAATAATTACCCTTCCAAGATACCCTTCTGGTACTTTTTATTTAGTTCAATTTCATTAAGATAATTCTAGTGATGATTCACTACATAAATTTATGTGCACTAACTAATCTGTCAAGACCCACAGTTTGAAAACCAAGCTCACAATCTCTTGGATTGAATACTTTCTCTCCATTGCCATGGCTATCTTCAAGGTCCAACACCCCATCATCTCTTTGTGATGACCACAATAGCTGCCTCTTCATCATTTTTGCTCTCCTTAGTCCCCTCTCCATCTTGACACACAGCCAGAGTGAGATTTTTTGAAGAGCAAGTGCGAATAGTAAGGATTCTTGTATGCCCCATGTTGCTTCTATATAAAGGCAGCCCCATATCATATGGCCTCCACTTATTTCTCTACCTTGCCTTTAGTCATTTGGCCTTACTCTCTTCAGGCTGGTTCTACTGAGCTTCTGCCAGGTCTTGACTTTGCCATGCTCGTGTTGGGTTTGAATCTGTATAATCATGGGTCTTCTGCTTTTAATACTCACTCACTCCCCCGCCATTTGTCGTAGAGGCCTACAGTAAGCAGAGGTGAGATGCCAGATATTCCTTGGTATAATATAGAAGAACTCAGAAGATTTAGGAATATAGGGAAAAGAATATTTATGTATGTCTCTAACTCACCCAAAAGGGTCTAAAGGAAACTCATTCACCACCACATTAAGCAATACATAGGTAAGGGAAAGTTCAAATGGTGAACACTGTTAATGCTGTGCCCAGATCCCCTTCATGAGGCTGGGCTGTTTACGCCTGGCTGCTGAGTCCTAGCTTCTGCTTTCCAATAGAGTTCCCATCCACCAAGCAGGAGTCATTCATCCGATGAAATTACATCACTGCTAGGCAGCCAAAGGACAAGACCAACTGACACCTGGTATCTTCAGCAGGTTTCCAGCCGCAACATAGAACAAGTTCTGTGGTGCAATTCCTATTTCAGAATTCCCTGAAGGGCCAGGCTTAACGTCATGCCCAGTCAAAACATTGCTTAGCTGTATCACCTGCTCTATTCTGCTTTCCTGACTTTCCTTCTCATGAGATTACAGATTATTTCTGTGCTCATGATTAGTCTGTTCAAGCTCTCCATTTTATCCTAGCTCATTCATGGAAGCTTTTCTGTCTAAAAACTTGTCCATTTCTTCTAGGTTGTCCACTTTGTTTGCATGTAGACATTCACAGTAACTTTTTTTGAAGGTTTATTTATTTATGCATTCAAGAACTGGGGTGTAAGCCAGAGATGTGGGGAGTGAGAGGATTCACCAGAGAGAGTGGGGAAGCAGAACAGGCAGATCTACTGAAACACACTGCTGAGAGGAGCAGCCAGCAAGGAAGGAGAGGTCTCCTGTGCCATGTGGGTTGCTCCCTGGCAGGCCGGGGAATAGAACTAGTGCTGCAGTGACTGGCAATAGCTTGATAGCACTGTCTTTAACCCCTGCACCACCAGAAAAGGCCCCATTCATAGTAACTTCTAATGGTTCTTTGTATTTCTGTGATATCTGTGGTAATTTCTCCTCTTTCATTTCTGATTCCTTTTCTTTGGGTGCTCTTTCTTCTTTTATTAGTGAGCCTAGCTATGGGTTTATCATTTTGTCTTTCCTTTCAAAGAACCAGCTCTTATTTCATTGATCTATTGAACTGTCTTTGGTTTCTGTTTAATTTATGTTCTCCTCTACTTTTTATTGTTTCCTTCTTGCTACTGATTTTTTTTTTTGTTTTACTTATTCTCTAATTCTTTCATAAGTAAAATTAGATTGTGTGAGAATTTTTTTGTTCATTAATCGAGCCTGTATTGCTGCATACTTCCTTCTCAATAATGCTTTTAGAGCACCGCACAGGAGCTGGTGACATGTCTCTTCCTTTCACTAGTCTCCAACAAATTTTAATTTCTCCTTTGAACTCTTCAGTGACACAGGAGCTATTCGAAAGCATTTTGTTTAGTTGGTTTATGTTTGTTTGTTTGTTTTCTGAGTGTATTTTTATGGTTGACTTTGTACCATTGTGATAAGAAAAGATGCTTAATATAATTTCTATTTTCCTATATTTTTGAGACATGTTTTGTGTCCCAGGATATAACTATCCTTGAAAATGTTCCATGTGCATTTGAGAAGAATGTTGATTCATTCCTATTAAATGGAAAGCTCTATAGATGTCTATTAAGTCTTTTAGATCCATTAGTCATTGAATGCCATCATTTCCTTGTTTACTTTCTGTCTGTAATGTAGCCAGGGTGCTGAATCCCCTATTTTTATTGTGTCGCTGCCAACGTCTGCAAATAGGTATCTGTGAATAGCTGTTTTCAATATTTAGTTTCACCTGTGATGGGTATGTAACTATTGATGACAGCATAAATTCTTGATGATTATTCCTTTGACCATTAGATAGTCCCTGGTCTGTCACTGGTTACTTTTTTTGACTGAAAGTCTATTTTAAGCTTTTTTCTTTGTGTTCTTTACTGGAAGTAACTTGTTCCAGTCATTTACTTTAAGTCTACATTTGTGTTTAGATCTAACGTGGACTCTTGAAAGCTGAATGTAGATGGGTCATGATTTTATAATCCAATCTGTGTCTTTTAATTGGCAAGTTCAGACCATTCACATTTAAGGTGATTATTGATATATGAGTTTTGTTTACTTCATTTTCTTTCTTTTGATGTTTGGTTGCTTTTTCTTTACATCATTTCTTTTTCCATGTGTTTTTATCTACCTTTTGTTTTGGACAGCTTTCCATGATGGTTCTCTCAATTTCTGTGTATCTTCTATTAATTGCATTTATTCGAAGTTTTTGATTTGAGTTCATTGAGAAGTTTATATCAAACTTTCTATATTTAAAGTAGTCCTTTTGAATTAGTATTGACTCGTCATTATTTGTCCATACAGATTCTGTCCTTTTCTGCCTCCCCTTTAATGCTTTGCTGTTGTCTCATATTCTTGTTTATACATCTGAATCCATTTGTTTCTATGACATTGATCAAGATTTTGTGTTCTTTTGTCTACAAACTCCTTTAAATATTTTTGCTGGGAAGATATGGTTGTGGCACTCTCCATTAGCAAAAGTTTGTTTGTCTGGAAAAGACTATTTCTCCATCATATTTGAATGATAATTTTGCAAGTTAAAACATTATTGATTGGAATGTTTTATCTTTTAGAATTTTAAATAAGTCATTCCACTCTCTTCTAGCCATGAATGTATTGGCTGAGAAGCCTAATTAAAGTCTAATAAAGATAATTTTGTATGTAACATTCTTTCTTTCCTAGCAGCCTTTAACATTTTTCTTTATCTTTGCATAATTTAGCAATGATGTGTCTTGGTGAAGGTCATTTTGCATTTAGATATCTGGGTGTTCTTTTTGCATCTTGGACAACTAGTTCAATTCTTTCAATAGTTCATGAAGTTCTCAGTTATTATTTCTTTCAATAAAGTCTCTGCTCTCTCTGGCTTCCTTTTAGAATACCCATTATCCTTATATTTCTTCTTTGATAGAGTGTGATATTTCTGTAGAGTTTCCCTCTCTCCCTGCCAACTTTAGCATACTTATGTTTTCCATATTTGTCCTCTTTCCAGTGTCTTTTTATGCTTTAGATACTTTTTAAATATCTTCAATCTGTAGTGAATAACTTTTTATTCCTTTATGTTTTCTACCATCTTACACTTGCTATTCTCTTCTGCTTGCCTTTCCGGGACTTCCTTGAGTTTTTAAAAATTGTTACTCTAAAATATTTCTTCTTTAAGTCCTCAACTTCTGTGTCTTTGATATAGGTCTCTGGGCTTCTATGTTGTTGTTGTTGTTGTTGTTTTTCATTTTTCCCATCTTGGTTCAGTTGTTCTTTCTCTTGTAGGCACATTTGTTGCCTTATGTGTTCTTTGGCTGATTGGGCTACTGTGTCTTTAATTTTGTTTATCTTCTTTAACTTGATGGCAGGTGAGGGGGGAGGGTGTGCTGGATTCCAATGAAAGATTATTAGTTTGGTGGGAAGGAAAGTTTATTCTGGTCAGAGAAACTTAAACTTGCACTGCCTTATTTTTTCACCTTGCTGTGCAGAGCAAACACTGTTCACTGCTTCTTGGAACCCAAATTCCAGGTCCTGCCCCCTTACCTCTCCTATATATTGCACAGAGTGAGTAGCAGTTGGTACAGGGTGGTACATAGTACTTGGTGCAGGGTGTATGAAACTTGGCACACAGTATTTGGCATGGGGCATGGTGTGCTTGGCTCAGGGTGTACAGCACTCTTGGTGTACAGAAGCAGCAGTTCTCTCAGATCTCCTAGCGTGGGTGGTAAGGAGCCTCCACCATGCACATCACCAGCAACCAGATACTCTGCAACCAAACCCAACAGTCTCAGAGCCCATATGCAAGTAGGTCTGCACTCCCTGCTCACTGAGTACAATTTTTTGCACATAGTCTGTGTGCTGCACAATCTGTGGCTGGTCCCCAGCTTGCTTAGCTTGCTAGTTTAGCTGCTGCTTTGGCAAAAATTCCCATACCCTGTTCTGCTCTGTCTCAGCAGCAAGTGTCCCAAGCACGGAAACAAAATATCTGTGGTTTGGTTTTCTCACTGGTGACATACTGGTGAAAATTTCTCAGAACACAATTTAATTTTTTGGAGTTGTACTTTGGGGAGAGATTTATGAGAATCTCCTTGTTTTCTCATATTGTGGGTATAGTATCCTGTTCATATAGTATCTTGTTCTTATACAGGTCTTGTTGTGAACAAATGTTTTATTGTTTATGCTCTGGAAGCAGATGCAAATATGGAATTTGGGATGAAATGCATTTTTTAGGTATCAACAGCAATGAAGGAAAGATAAAGGGAGTACAATTCATCCAAGGGAGAAGCTGAACTCACGACGGATCCGGGAGGAATATGTGTGGACCTCACATGATTCATTTGGTCTCATTGGAGTGTCACCTATCAGAGCGTTCATTTTGGACTGAAGTGGGTGGCCTTGATATCCTGTCCTGGGATGTCACTGGCCCTGGGAAGGATGTCATCTTAACAGAAGGGGTTTAACAGAGCAGAAACAGACCCCGAAGATACTCAAGCAGGAACGCCACCATTTTCACAGTTGGACAGCAAGTCCTCCCCCAACATGGGCAGCTTGGTGCCTCTTCTGAAGGTCCACCACAGTACACTCCTTGAGACTTTGGACCCACTCGAAGTTTGGAAAATACATCATCTGGGATCCTAGTTGACATCTTTTCATGAGAGAAATCAAGAGAGTGATTAAGTAGGCAGTGATTGCCCTGATTGTAAATTTGGTCTTCTAGACACAATGTACACTCATCAGCAGTCTTTCCTTCAGGGGTCTTCTCATCCTCAGACACACTTCTGCTGGTCTCAGGCTACAGGTGGTACGACCTCCAACTTTTCTGCTGAAAATGATGCTCTTCTCAGGCTAGGGTTGCTGTGCCTGTCCACTTATATTTTTTTAAGGACATTTGGGTGATGGGCAATTAAGAGTTGCTCAAGAGGATCACTGAGGGTTATAAACATTTCTCTCTGGTCCCTTGTGTAACAAGAGCCCTCTCCTTGCTGGTAATTGGGTGAATTACTTCTGCCAAAATTATGACTCCTTTTTTTGCCTACTAAATATAAGGTATACAAATTTCTCAGCAGCAGCTGTGGCTAATATTTCAATGAGACTGTTTCCATATCGTCCAGATAGAATGTGCCCCCTTTGTGGACCAGAACATATTACCCCATAGAACCGAGTTGCACAGATGGGAAGCACAATGTTTTCCAGGTGATTTTCCAGGACCTTTAGCTGGAGGTGATGTTAAATTTCCACCCTTCTGTTCCTGAACCCACAGTCTTATGCGAAAACACCACAACATGAAATCTTTGATTCCATACACATACTACATGCTGCAGGCCAGTGCCTGCTTTCAAGCTAGCACTTTGGCTATGCCATCACCAGGTTATTCTAGTGCTTTACTGGGTTAGTATTTCCTGGGTGGCATAGTGTGGGGTACAGATAGTGGCTTTTGTGACAGGGGCCCTGTGGTTGCCTGTAATTGTCATAACAAATTAACATAAACTTAGTAGATTGAAATACAAAGTTATTACCTTCCCATTCTGGAAGTCAAGTTAAAAATACCTCTTCACAGCTGTGTTTTTTCTGAAAACTCCAGGGAAGAGTCTTTGCATTGACTGCATTATTTGGCTTATGCACCCTTCTTCCTCTGTCTTCAAAATGAGCAATGTGGTATCTTTAATACTCTTTCCATCTGTCTCTCTGATTTTTTTCTCTTCACATTGCTTTCTACCTGTAAGAACTCTCACGAGTTCACTGGGCCCATGTACATTAGATAATCCAGGATAATCTGTATCTCAAATCCTTCACTTAATCACAAAGTCCATTGTGCTATATAAGGTGAACTGCACAGGTTGCAAGGATTAGGATGTGGAGATATTCGGGGGCTCATTATTCAGTCTGTCACAGGCCCATTTCTGTTTCTCCTTTGCTAAAGCATTGGGTCTCAGCCAAGGAGAAATTTGCTCCATGGTGGACCTTTAACAAAGTTTGGAGACATTTTTAGGTGTCATTACTGGCATCTAGTGGGTAGGGAGAACAGGGATGCTGTTAAACATTCTAAAAGTGAGTCTCCTGGATCCCAACAATAGGAGAGTCAGATAAATGTTTTATCAGTTTTCAACACTAGTGTTAGGTGTATCTTTATAAGACTGTCTTCAAACTTGGGAATAAAAAGGAATTTAATGCTAGAGTTCTATGTTCAGCCAAACTATCACTCAAGAAAGTGTATGTATGAGCTGGGAGGGTGGGGTATTTTTGAAAGCACATGTAAAGTTTATTCCTTTCCCCATACATCTGAAAAAATTTTTGAGGTGGTATTCCTGCAAAAATAAGTAAGAAATCCAGAAAAATAACATTAGAAATAAGAGGCTGTTGAATATGAACCAGGAAATGTGAAAAAAGCTAGAGAAAGTTAATAAAAATGTATCCATTGGATCTTGGTGCACACAGAAGCCTCACTCTAGAGGAAAATATAAATTCAGTAGTCATCTGCTCAAAACGTAAATATTTAAAGTCATATAAATATTGTCTGAAATTGTGATGGAAGGTCATCAGAGGAATAAACACAGAAACATAACGTTGGGGAGTGAGGTTAGTAACAGGCATAGGGAGAGGTCATTTTATACTCTACTCTCTGGTGAACTTTTAAAAAATATCTGTAAATTTATAATTTGTGTGATTGAAAACAAGCTAGTTTAAAAATATCTCTTTAAAAATAAAATTTTGAATTCCTGTGGTTCTGAATACAAACGAATGTAACAACTCCTACTATTTATGATCTCAAGGAGAGGAGGAGAATTGGATGCTAACTACATGCCCTGGGCCTCCCTGGTGGCGCTGCGGTTGAGCGCTGGGTTGCGAAGCTGCCCGCAGCCTCTGCAGCACCGGTTCAATCCCCGGCTGCTCCCCGGCCACTGGAGGAGGGTCCCACATGGCGCGCAGACCTCTCCTGCCGCCCGCTGCTCCCCTCAGCAGTGTACCTCGGTCCTTCTGCCTGCTTTGCTCCCTGCTCTGGCTCTGGTGAATTCTCTCACCCTCCTGTGCTTCTGACTGTACCCAGTGCTTGTATAAATAAATAAATAAATCTTTAAAAAAAAAAATTACATGCCCCAAACAGGGATGTATCACACAAATTATGATTAATGTACTCCATTATATAGTTATTATAACAATGGGCTTATTGAAAACTAATACAGAAATATGAAAAATGTTAGGGAATAATGTCAAATGAAGATGTGATTGATATATATATATCTTGTATCTTAAAAAATTATATCATATTTTATAAAATTATGCCCATCTGAAAAAGGCTGGAGAGAAATTACCCCATGGCAGTAGTGCTTGTGTGAGAATAATGAGTTTTCAGATAAATATAATACATACTTTTTCCTTTTAAACATTTCCATGTTCTACGTAAATGTCACTTCTTTCATTAAAAACAATTTCTCTAATAAAGAATAAGGAGGTATTGTTTTTAAATAGCCCAAAGATGTCAAAGCACAAGATTCTGTGATTCTTATTTGGAAGAAGACCCTCTGTGTCTTCTTAAACAGGAGACTGGAAAATTACCATTCTGGTTGCAAAGGAAAATCACAGAGGTTCTATCAACAAACTTCTGTGGTTATAATTTCTTTTTGGATGAAAGGAAAAATAAGAAATTCTGAAGCCCTTGTGTGTGTGTATGCACATGTGTGTGAGTTTCTGCTTTGTGAATCAAGAAGTTAAGAATAAGAATGTTAGTACTTATTGCATGATTAAGAAAAAGCAATGAGTTTTCAGTAAGAGATGCAAGACTAGCTACTGAGGGAAGTTTCAAGAGATTGTGATTCAAATTAGTCTGAATTTTGGAGTTTGTTTGCAATTTCTGTGATGGATCTTGGCACAGAATAAGATTAAGATGACTTGATGTGGTAATATCGAAACACAAGAGTGGAGGGAAATAGAAGAGAGGCATTGTGGCAGACATTGCTGGTTTTTCTCTGAAGTCTCTGTTCCTAATTTCTTTGGAATGACAGAACCCCTTATTTTGGAGCTAGACATAGACTCCCTAGAAAATAAAGACTCTATTTTCCACTATCTTGAATCTGGCATGGCCACGTGACAGTGTTCTAGTCAACGAGATATAAACAGAAGGGTGTGTGCCATTTCTGAGAAGCATCTTTATAGGAAAACAGCATGTCTTTAACCTTGCTCTTTTACTTTTACTGACTAAAGTTTGAACGTTACTGCCAGAGCTGGGACAGCCATTTTGCACTCGGAGGAAGCTCTGGGAACTGAAACTACATATAACTGAACAATGATATAGTAAGCTGGGCTCTACCTCACTGAGGTCTCCTGCAAGCTCCGGTTTGCTCACTCAAGACTTTTATGTGGGAGAGAAACAGAATTGTGTCTTGTTTAAGCCAGGTAGCTGGGGTTTCTGAAACCACATCTTCATCATATGAAGAAGATGGTGGTAGAAGCTTGATAGTGCTGCTTCAGGGTGATAATGATTTGTCTCCAGGTCAAGACCTCTTTTAGCTCAGATCACAATCAGGAGGTATCTTTAAAAACAAAAACAAACTAAATAGTAGCATAGACTTTTTCCATGGCCTCAGAGAAGAGAAAAACACTGATAATATGGTGTGTCCTGCCTAGAGTCAGTTCCCGACATGACTTGGCATTGGGGTGGGATAGCAAATGTAAAGCCTCCATGTAAGTTACAGTTTAAGAGATTCAAATGCATTTTGGGTTAGTAGGTATTTTGCATTTGTGGGAAAATTGATGTTATAACATCATGCCAAGGAACTCACAGAAGTCAACCAGCAGAGCATGGAAAGCAGAAAGGGAACAAGGTCATAGTGAGCCTCACAGAGACTCTTTGCACCAGGGCTAAGATTCTACTTCTTTCTTTTTTTTTTTTTTTTTTGGAATGTGTTGAATTTTTATTCTTTCACTCTAAAAAAAATTGTATCACAACATTTTATTGAAGTATCATAAGTTTACAATTCTGAGCATGATTTGGGGTTCACAATTCTTCAGATCCATGCTATTGACCATACAACAATATCCCCCAATACAATTCATTGGGTCCTCTCCCTGTTTTTCTTCCATCCTCCACTTCCTGTCTATTAGCCTCAAGACTGCAGTTAGTTTTCTAGGGAGTGTCTTGGTTTAGATTTGTCTGTTTCTTTGTTTTGTTTCTTTATACCTATGAGTGAAGATGTGTTATTTGTCTTTCTCCTGACTCATTTTGCTTAGCACAATGCCCTCCAGTTCATCAATGTTGTTGTAAATAGTAAGATCTCATTATTTTTTCCATAGCTGAGTGATATAACATTGTGCTAATATACCACATCTTCTTAATCCCTTTATCTGTCCTTGGGCTCTTAGGTTGTTTCAATAGCGTGACTATTGTAAATAGCGCTGCTGTGAACATAGGAGTGCATACATCCCTTCCACTTAGTGCTTGTTCATTATTTGAGTAGAAATCTAGGAGTGTGATTGCTGAATCATATGGTAGATTAATTTTTAAAATCTTCAGAAACTTTCGTATTATTTTCCATCAGTCTACAGTGTTCCTTTTTCTCCACAAACTCACCAATTTTTGTTTCTGGTCTTTTTGGTAGAGGCCATTCTCAAGGGCGTAAGATGGTATCTCTTTGTGCTTTTGATTTTCATTCCTCTGCTACTAAATGATGATAAACACTTTTCATGTGCCCGTTGGAAATCTATATGTCTTCTTTGGAGAAGTTTCTATTTAGCTCTTCTGCTCATTTTTTGGTTACATTATTTGTTTTCTTTTTGTTGAGTTGCATGAGTTCTTAGTAGATCTCATATGTTAGACCCTTGTAGAATATATGATATACAAATAGTTTCTTTCGCTGTGTGGAAGCCTTTTTGTTTGAGATAGTCACATTTGCCTGCTTCTGTTTCCCTGGTTGTTGAAATGGAGGCCACAAATGTGTCCTTGGCATTCCTGATGCCAGTGTCATGGGGTGCTTTCCCAATCTTTAACCAATTTGAGTTCATTTTTATGTGGTCTAGTTTCATTTTATTGCATATGACTGTCCAGTTTTCCCAACACCATTTGTTGAAGAGACTTTCCTTTCTTCATTGTATTCACTTCACTACAATGCCATAAAATATGCATGTAAGTGGGGATTTATTTCTGGATTCTTTATTCTAGTCCCTTAGAACCTGGGCCTGTTTTTATTTCAGTACTATACTATTTTGACTACTACAGTTTTTAATAGATTTCTGGGAGTGCGACACCTCTTTTTTTGTCAGGGTTAGTTAGCCTATTTGGTTATTTAGGGCTTTTTGTGGCTTAGATGTATTTCAATGTTTGCTTTATTTCTTTGAAGACTGCCATTGAAGCTTTGATAGGACTTGTGTTGCACCTATATCTTGCTTTGGGTAACATGGCTATTGAACAATGTTAATTCTTTCAAGCATGTATATCTTTCCATTGTTTTGTGTCTTCTATTTATTTGAATAATGTTTCATAGTTTTTGTTATACAGGTCTTTCTGCTCCTTTGCTAGCTTTTATTCCTAGATATTTAATTAATTTTGAGGCAGTTGTAATAAGGATTGTTTTCTTGATTTCATTCTCATCTAGTTCATAGTTTACATATAGGAAGATTTCTATATATTGATATTATAACCTGTCACTTCACTTTAATGATTTGTTGTTTCTACTTTTTTTTTAGTGGAGTCTTTAGGGGTTTTTATGTATATTATCATGTCATCTACAAAGAGTGATAGTTTTACTTCTTTTCCAATTTGGATACCTTTTATAATGATTTATTTTTACCTCATTGCTCTAGCTAGAGCTTCCACTTCTATGAGTATGATGGAGCTATGGGTGTGTAATATGTGGCCTTTATATGCTGAGGAACTTTTTTTTTATTCTCATTTTGTTGAGATGCTGAATCTCATCAAATGCTTTCTCTGCATTTACCGCTTTGATCACATGATTTTTATCTTCTGATTTGTTGATGTTGTGAATTACAATGATTGGTTTTTGGATGCTGAACCAGATTTGCATCCCTGGAATAAATCTCACTTGGCCATGATAGATGATCTTTTTACCGTATTATTGAATTTGGTTTGCTAGGAATTTTTTTTGATGATTTTTGCATGTATGTTCACCAGGGATATTGGTCTGTAGTTTCCCCTTTTTGTGGTTCTCTCATCTGCTTTTGGCATCAGAGTAATGTGCTCATAAAATATATTTGAAAATATTTCCTCTTCTTCAATTTTTTGGAAGTGTTTAAAAAGGGTAGGTGCTTATCTTTGAACTTTTGGTAGAACTCACTACCATCTGGTCTTGTTTTTTTGGGGTTTTGGTGGGATTTTTTGAGTATTGGTTCAGTGTCCTTGCTTGTTATCTTCCTGTTTAGGTTTTCTATGTATTCCTGATTCAGTATCGAAAATTTGTGTGCTTCTAAGAATTATTTATTTCTCCTAGGTTATCCAATTTATTGGTATAAGTATGTGTTCATAGTATTCTCTTATGGTCCTCTGTATTTCTGAACTGTCATAACTTCTCTTTCATTTGTGATACTATTTTTTAGAGTTTTCTTTCTTTTTTCCTTAGTGAGTATACCTAGAGATTTGTTATTTATGTTTATTTTTCCAAAGAATCAGATTGATTTTACTGACTTTTCACAATTTTTTTAAATTTCTTTTTTGGTTATCTCAGATAATTTTTGTTATTTGCATCCTTCAATTGGGTATTGGTTCCATTTGTCCTTTTGTTTCTAATTTGCTTAGGTGCAAGATTAGGTTGTTTATTTGATACCTTTCTTGCTTCTTGATTTGTATTGCTATTGCTTCCCTCATAGTACTGCATCCCGTAGGTTCTAACAGGTTTTGTATTCACTTTCATTTATTTTCCAGGTATATTTAGATTTATTCTGATTTCCTTGTTAACCCAATAGTCATTCAGTTGCATGTTGTTCAATCTCCATGTTATAGGTTTTTCCGGCTTTCTTCTTGTAGTTGATTTCTAGTTTGATGCCGTTGTATCAGAAATGACACTTGTTATAATTTCAATTTTTATGAATTTATTTACACTTGTTTGATGACCCAACATGTGGTCTATCTTTGACAATGTCCTGTGTGAGAAGAACATGCACTTAGGGCTCCTGGAGTGGTCTAAGGTTAAGGCTATTACCTTCTCTTTGCTTTAAGGATGTGGTTATGACAGCTTGTCACTATGTGTATGTGTGACTCACAAATTGTGGGTATGTGGTAGAATATGTAAAACTCCTAGTCCTTAGTCTGGTGTAGGTGATCAACACCAATATTTTTCTTTTCTTAATGAAGTCGTAAGTTCCTCTGTCTGACTATTGCAGGTGCTCAGAGTTAGTCAAATATGCAAACAACTTTCCTCAGAAAATTGCACCTTTGCAAGGAATGCTTCTAATTTTAAAGACTGAATAAAAAATCCTTCAGTGTTCAGAACTTGCTCAGCCCTATGGAAACAAATATTGACAGAATTAATAAAAATTGTAACATTCAATTATCAGTTTAAAAATCACAATTGTTTGTTCCCTGGTATTTTGGATCTTCCAAATTATTAGCTTGACCCAAATCTGGAAGTAGGGGTGCTGAGCAATTGAAAAAACAAATTCCAGTGATGCCTGGAAAAAACTAATTGAATCTATTACAAAGGCAAATACTCCATGGAAACTAAATGAGGCTGAGTTGAGTAAATTTACCAGTGCTGTACCCTAGCCCCTTTATTTTCCTTGCAAAGTTAGTATGGATTAAATGACTGTGTCTTCAAAATTAATGAGAGAAAAATGATGCTAGGAAGAAGAGGTTAAAAGAATGGTTTGGACCTTTCTGCAAGTTTTATGTGAGTTGATATATGTTAAAAGACCTCAGGAATTTGAGATGAGGTGGCAATAAGTAATCAGCAATAATTACTAAGGTTATATTCACTGATATTCATCATTTTTATTTTTATTTGAGTGGAAGATAACCACCATTCTACCTCAAAATTGCTCTTTCCTCTGGCTGACACTTGCTGAGTGACAGTGAGGCCATTCCAAGTGTATTGAATCAGCCCCTGAATGAGATAGGCCAGTGTGTGTGTGTGTGTGATGGGGGGGATGGGGGGCAGGAAATTACAGCTGAGTTTGCACATTAACCCTACCACTTGAGCATTAAAGCCATCAATAGCAACAGTACAGAAGAGAAATAGATGTGGAGAGTAGAAATAAGGGAGAAGCAAAGAGAAAGGAAAACATCACTGCAGTGGCACCATTAACCTCAGCAACATGAAAGAGCCCCTGCAGGCTGCTGTGTTTTCAAAGTAGTGCTTACTCAAAGAATAGTCATAGCATGCTTGGGGGTAAGCTAGCTCCTTCAGACCATAGGTTTGGGGCCTGAACCGCATCAGTGCAGTGTCCTGACATCTAATGCTGGCTGGTGTTCAAAGAAGACAGGCCCATCATTTCAGACCTCCATTTCTCGGAGGAGTTTACTCAATCCCACTGCTCAACTGTCTGGAGCCATCTGTAAGCTTTGTGAGAACCAATTCCTTGAGTCCTAATCATTCCTAAATTAATTACCAGGACCTTATATTCTCAGTGCTGTTGTTTTTCATGACCTCTGTCTTTCTTCTTCTGGAATGTTTGTACAACTTGAGATAATTGGTTCAAATAAGAAGCTGGGATTATTTGTGCATTTCCTGAACTAAAGTTCCTCTCTTGGGATATGAAACACTCTTCTAATTATCCATTATTTTTCTTCTTGCCTCGTGGTAAGTTCACTGCCTTAGACCAGGTGCCTATGGCGGCTGAGGTGCTGATAGTTGAAGTTCATCTCCATGATGGATATGGCCTCCCAGGGTTTCAAAGCAACTTTAGCCTCCATGTCCCTCTGGATCTAACACTTCTTTCCACCAGTCCCTTAAGCTCATGATTTTTCACAGCCCTGTTAAGGAATGCAAAGGAGTCTCCCTTTTCTGGCAAAGTAACTTAACCTTGGAAAGAAAAGTCTACTGACTGGCTGCTTGGGAAAGGTGATATTTCATAACTACACAAGCCTACTGATGCCTTTCTGGGTTGAGATTATTTTCCCAAAGGATTAGGAGATGAGGAATCTTCCATAAGTGTTTTTGAGATCACCTTAGGTAAGTAAACCAGGTTAAGGCAATTCAACACTTCCAAAGGACTCGTCATTAGCCTCTATCCACAGACAGTGGGTCTGGACAGAAATACAAGTGAAGGCAAATATTTGTGAAGCATATAAATCCTGACCCCATATAGTTAGAGTAGGAATATTATGCAAAAAGTTCAACTTCTTTCAAGGGAAGTTAAATACCTTAAAACAATATAATCAGCAAAGAGAACTAAAATAGTTTCAGAAAAGGTTAGCGTTAAACTCAAAACCAATAAACTGAGAAAGGGAAGTAAGAAAAACTGGGGTTGGCATCGGTTTTCTCTATCTCTGAAGGAAAGTGAACAAATTTTAAAAATAAAAAGGAGAATTGCCATTTGGGCTGAACTATTTCCTTTGGGTTGAAGAGATTTCTCTTTCATTGTTGACTGACACCCAGAGCACCTCCTTAGCACTGAAATTTTTGAAGGTCTGGTGTCAATTCCCAACATTGTGCAGACCTGAGTGAACGAGGAAACTTGGTCCTGGTACAAATGTGCCTGTGAGTTGCTGGATTCCATGCTGCCTTCCCCAAACTGCATTTGTTGTTTGATAAGGTAAGGTGCGGTTCCGTGCTTCCCTCCCTAAATCTGGTAGGGCCAGGGTCAATTTGTACCTTGAGTTTGGGGCATAGGGCTCCAGCCACTGTTCTTGGAAGTTACCCTGGAAAAGGAAGCTCCTGAAGAGATTTTTGCAGTAGCTGCTGGGCACTCAGGCACTCGTTGCCTCCCCCCAGAGAAAATGATTGTTACCCCAACCTGATAGACACTGGTGTCTCTTATAATTTCTGGAATCTTTGAGCACAGTTATTTCAGGCTCCCAGGTAATCCTATTATTGTTCATTGGCTGATGTGATGGCATTTTCCAAAGCTGAAGCATGAGAGTTGGATCTAAATGCAGGGATGTTGGATGAGCCCATCCTGCAGTTGTTGGAAGGAATCCTGCTTCCTTCCCTGACACCTCCATTTCTAATCATAGCGTGTGGCTATGGTTAACAGTGTAGGAGGTGGCAGGAGACACCATCAAACAGTTTTCTGAGGGCAGGCAGCTATGTGAGCTCACTGTGGTCACTCTCCTGACCGTCAAGCTTTGGCTTGGGAAAAGCCCCACCTGTTGGCTGACTCATCTTTGAGGAACACAGGGGACTTGAAAGAACTCTCAATTGATTCTGAGACTATTTGAGGAGCATGATCCAAGTCCTTCCATGTCAGCCCCATGGGCCTCTTATGACAGGGCACCATCATCAGGGGTTATGGCCAGGACACAGGCATCTGGCTCTTGTTAGTAATTAATCAGTGGCACAAATAAGAACAGAACCCAGGCTTGGGCCTCCAGCTCAACACTTTCCAGAACACCAAAACTGTACCAATGCCAGAGTAAACCCACAAAACAAATGACATGACATATGGGAAATCCCTTTATAATCTATAAGGATTTATATAAATCCAGGCTTCTATATTTCTAACTTACCACATCAGGGTCTTGTGGTAGAATCATACGCTTCCTCATATGGAAGTAAATGTTCAGATTTGCTCTCCTCCTACTCCCATTTCTTCTTGGCTAAATGCTGCTGCTTGAGCACTGGTTATTTCATCAGCTAGGCTTGGCTTAAAGACCAGATTGGAAGATTTGCTGAATATAGAGCAGTCCTTGAATAACAATCTTCAAAGAAATGAGCTTAGTCGCAACTGTTGAACCTGTGCTATACATAAAACTCAAGTTTCAGTATTTCAGAACTGATGGAGAATTCCAAAGAGGAAACATTAGACTCACAATGAAGTCTTGGGGATGTGGTGTTCTAGCCTGAGCAGCTGCGTGGCTTTCCACGAACACTTCCGCAGGGTCCTCACAGGGTTTTGTTCTCCAGTTAATAGTTGGATTGTGACAAGACTCCATCATCCCAGGAGCCAAATGACATTAACAAGCAAAGGCAATTGGGTTTCATTCATCTTGAGAGGGGTATTTTTCCTCGGGAATTTATTCAGATTAATTCAAGGCCCCATATAAGAACGTGAGCCCAGAATTTAGTATTAATTATACAAAAGGGATGGTCAAGACAGAAAAGTTGGCAACAGTACTGGGGCCCCATAGAGAGAAAAGTTTCCCAGTTGTTCTGCCTCCTGCTGTAAACCTCCCATGCAGAGCCTGCAGGGAGGCCCACACAGAGCAGGAAGGGAAGGTGGAGGGAGGAAGGGATGCAGACTAGTTTTAAGAGGCCTCTGGTGGGGGAGGCACATAGTTGCATAGAAAAAGATATTAGATTTGAGAAGAAACTAAGGTGAGAGGGGTCTGGGGAGGAGGACCCTCGAATAACCGTCACTGACAGATGCTGGGCTTTGTGCTGAGTGGGATGAAGTAGTATTGAATAATTACATACAATACTATTGCTGGAAGCTTCTCCCCCTCCCTGTACCTCCTGTTAAGCTTGCCCCAGCCCCCCATTCAGAAGATAGCTGGACGACCAGGGAGCCTTGCCTCAGAGAAGGGCAATTATAGCAGAAATGCAGGAAATAAACCTCTAGGTTTCAAAAATCTGTGCCCTAAATGTGATCAAGACATTTTTAAATGTGTGAAAAACAAGTGCACTGTTCCTAACTCTGTGCTTACATAGAGAATGAGCACCAGAAAGGAAGCTGATTAGTGGGGAGTTACTCATGGACACACTGGGATCCCCATGGTGTGCACCCAGCCATCTCCACCTCCCCGTGGCAGAAACACACAAACCAGAGGCATTTGGGGGACAGAGGGCCCTTTCCTCCAGAGTAGCTTCAGTGGCCTCATGTGGCCCAGCAGAGGAACTATGGAGCAGACTAAACAAGAGGAACGTTATGGCACGTTCTGATGTGAGATCCCACATACGTGAAGAGAGAGTCTGTGTTTAAGATTTAGAAGACTCAGAATGTTGTCAAGGTGGATTCTCGGACCATATCTTTGAGCCCATCCAGTTGTCTCCTTCACTCCCTCCCTACCTTAATAGGCAGACTCTTCAGCCTTATGTTGAGCTTGGTATCTTGTCTTTCATTTTATTTCCTTTTCTAGCTCTGAACTTCCTTATGACTTGATTTCCTTTCCATCACTGGGTTTTCTTCCAGTGTACCCAGAGGGAGCAATAGGCATGCAGCGAAACCAGTCGCCTCACTCTCTTGCAGGTTGGAGCTCCCACGTCAACCATTATCAAGGACAAGCAGTTTTCATTTATTCCAGCGTGGTGCCAGGTGCAAAAGGTTAGGAAGTACTGCCAGCATCTCATAGTCTGTCACGCACATCCCTCTAGCTTTTGCCCTGTGCTCTCCTGCTGTCTTTTATATTTGCCCTGCAATCACCCGCCCTTTTAATATAAGACTGAGGTCTCTGCTACTGACCCATAATGAGTACTTACTGTCACCATATTCATGGTCGCTGACCTTTGGTGGGTCCTTGGTGGTGGAAAAGCCATCTCTGGTCCTAGTCAGGCACCTCTCCCACTTTCCAGGTTGCTTTCCATTCTCAACTGCTTTTTAAAAATCTCCTTCCGAACTCTTCCTGCACTGCCGATGGGAGAGAAAACTGGTCCAACCACTTTGGAGAGCTGTGTGGAGGTTCCTCAATCTGCTAAAAATGGAGCTTCTGTATGATCCAGCAATTTCACTGCTAGATATTTACTCAAAGGACACAAAAACATTGATTCAAAAGGGCACCTGCACCCCTATGTTTATTGCAGCACTATTTATAATAGGTAAGCTACGGAAGCAACCCAAATGCCCAAAAATAGATGACTGGATCAAGGAGATGTGGTACATATACACCATGGAATATTACTCAGCAATCGAAGAAGATAAACACATGCCATTTGCAGCAACATGGATGGCGCTGGAAGGGATCATGCTCAGCGAAATAAGCCAGAAAGAAAAAAAATAATACCGGATAGTCTCACTCATAGTGGGAATTTAGAAAACCTAAATAGGGGATCAAAAAAAAGACTAATTATAATAAAGTAAAAATCAAAATCAACAAGCAACTATAAACCAGAGACACACTACAGGGGGGGAGAAGGGAGTAGGATCAAAACAAGGGTGGTGGGAATTTTACAGGGACCATAACCAAGATGAAAATGCATACATTGCACAAAAATGAAAAATGATGTAAAAAACTATATATATATATATATATATATATATAAAAGAAAAAAAAGAAAAAAAACTCCTTCCGTACTACATCACATTTTTTTTTCCAAAAAAAAATCTTCCTTGATATTTATTGAACAGAAAATTTGAGGAGCTTCTGTGCTATTTTCCATGGAAACTGTACCAATTTACATTAGCACCAACAGTGCACAAGCATTCCCATTTGTGCACACCCTTGCAGACACTGTCATTTCGTCTTTTTTTATAATAATCATTCTAACAGGTGAGAGGTGATATTTTATTGTGGTTTTTACTTGCATTTCCCTGATGATTGGTGATGTTTGGTATCTTTGCAAGTTTCTATTGACCATCTGGATGTCTTCTTTGGATAAATGTCTAGTCAGATCCATTGTCCATTTTTTTAATCGTATTATTGTTATTGAGGTAATATAGATTTACACCACCATGAATACTTAAAAATTGGTGCAGCAAGTCCATTTATAGGTTTTATCTAAAGAAAATGAAAACAGTAACTTTATTCATTTTTTAAAGATTTATTTATTTATGCATACAAGAATTGGGGTGTAGGCCAGGGGTGTGGGGGTGAGAGGATTCACCAGAGATAGTGGGGAGCAGAACAGGCAGACTGACTGAAATACACTGCTGAGGGGAGCAGCAGGTGAGGCAGGAGAGGTCTGCTGTGCCAGGGATTGGACTCCTGCCACAGTGGCTGCAGGTAGCTTCACGGTGCTTGAGCCACCAGGGAGGCCTGAAAACAACCTTAAAAGCGCTCTACATTTCCCTGTTTCATTGAAGCACTGAGCTCCCCACCCCCTTTGCTTCTTCTCAGTCCCTCTTCCCTTCAGTTCTACAGTCGGTTTTAATTTTCAATGAAAACCTTTTCGTTGTTGAATGTAAATTTAGCTGTGAGCTAGTTATATGTGACCTTTATGATGTTGAGGTATGTTATCTTTATACCCACTTTTTGGGAAACTTTTTATTACAAGCAGATGTTGAATTTTTGTGAAATGCTCTGTTCGCATCTACTGAGATGATGTTTCTTCATCATTAATGTGAAATATCACATTCATTGATTTTCAGGTGTTGAATTATTCTTGCATCGCTGGAATAAATACTACCTGATCGTGGCATGTGGTACTTTTAATCTATTGCTGAATTTGGTTTACTACAGTTTTGTTGAGGATTTTTACCTCATCGTCAAGGACATTGACTTATAATTTTCTTAACATGTAGTACCCTGGCTTTGTCTGGTTTTGGTATCCAATTAATGCTGATCTTGAGGGCTGATTTCTTTTTTTATAAAAATAGTTATCTGAACTGATCCTTTTGGATGGACTGTGTTGTTTAGCAATCATTTCACAGATTCTGTGTGCCTGAACTTACTTCATCCTCACATACTGACCATGACTCCTTCATCATTTATCTCACTAGACTTCCTAAAGGGTGGCCAGTCCTCTAGTTATCCCCAGGGGGACTGGAATCATCTAGGGAGCTGATACAAGTATCCTAAGGGGAATGTGGTTTAGGTTTCAGCTAGGATCACTGCTACATACAGATATTTAACTGAAATTTTGACTGATGTTACTGCTTGCTCATGCCTCATAACTGAGAAAATTCCTGTGTCAGGCCAGTATCTCCACTGCTTTCTCCCCACCAACCCCCACCAGTCAACTTCACTGAATCCTGTGAACAGCCTGCTGCCTTTATAATCAAGTGGTCAAAGTAGCACAAGAGGCTGCCCTTGGGCTGACAAACAGTGAAAGGGAGACAGTTTATCGTGAAATGTTTCTTATTTCAACAGACTCACATTTCTGGCTCTGAGTTATAATGCCAGTACCTTCCACATAATTCAGTTCTAGTAGGCAGTATATTTTTCTTACTCTCTCAATCCTCAGTGTGTTGCATGTATCTTAAAAAAAAAATTCGCTTTGTAAATTTCAACATCACAAAATTCATGTGTTTCAAAAAATATATTTTGAATAGGACAGGTGGGAAATCAAGGTCCAACAGAGTCCCTGCATGTAAGGATTGATGCCTGCATCTCCCAGCTGTTTGGGATGGTCCTGTGCCTGCAGCTTAGTTATTAAGAGTGTCCCCCTTTTGCTGTCAAGGTCATCCGATGACCTTTCATGGCCCCCCTTTCCACCATCCCAGTCATCCTTTGGCATGTGTGGGCCAGCGACATGAGGCATCACTTCACTTTGTGGGGATAAAGGTGGGGTGATTCTTGTGAATTCTGTCAGTTCACAACATCTTTTTTTTAACTTTTTTTTTTTAAAGATTTATTTATTTTTATACAAGAACCGGGGTACAAGCCAGATCGCCGGTGAGTGAGATGATTCACTAGAGACAGAGCAGGGAACAGAACACGCAGACTGACGAAGTACACTGCTGAGGGGAGCAGCGGGCGGGGCAGGAGAGGTCTGCTACACCACGTGGGACCCTTGCCGGCCAGCCGGGATCGAACTGGTGCTGCAGAGGCTGTGGACAGCTTTACAGCGCTGTGCTCAACCACCAGCACCACCAGTTCACAATATCTTAAACTAGGTAGGACCTTGAGACTGTTCTGTGCTAGAACTGCTTTGGGGTAGAATGATGTGTAATAGGTAAGAGAAATCCTTGAAATTTAATTTGAGCTATACTTATATGAGATATTCCAGTATCTGTTATGTCATGAATGGCATACAAGAACCTAAAATGTATGCATAAGGTAAATATGTTTTCTCAAATTCCAACAATGACATAATTCAAAGGATGTATTCCCAAGAAAAAAATGTGTCAATCACTTCCTCCTCCACCTCCTTTATTCTCCCTACTACTAGGACTTATGGAATCTGTCATTGTGAGCTGTGGAGTTCTTTCACGGGCGTCTTAGCGCCCTGATGGGTGGGGAGATCACGCACAAAGTGTGGTAAGTCCCAGGGTTGAGTGCTATTGGGAGACACCAAGGCAGCTGCAGGTTGATTAGAGTTGGAGACAGCTGAAAGCAGACCTTCGGAGGGCAGAGGGAAGGGAAGAGCAAAAAGCACGGAAAGTTGCCAGCATGATATTTACCACTAAGGAACTTCAAATGCCCAAAATCTTTCAGAGATTTAAGCCAGGTGGCTTTTTTCTACCCATTCTTTCCCCCTCAAACTAGGAGCACATTTTGCTTCAGAGTCAATAAGGGGCATCAGTTGCCACCACTTACACGCCTTTTCAGTTTTCAGTGGTTTGCCCTTGTACAAGGCAAGTATTCCTCACCCCTCACCTCCCGGCGAGGCTGTTTGGGTAATGACTTGAGCACCGTTTTCTCTTCAGCCATCGCCTCCAGGAAGCGTGGGAAAGTCGAAGTTGCAGCACCCCTCTTCTCTGCGGGGGGGACTGTGGTGCTGAACCCTTTGCCTTGCTCTGAGACCCTCATTCATTCTTCCTCTCAGAGAACTGCATGACTAAAAGAAAAAATTGTTCTTTACCTCATCATCTGAGTTTCTAAACAGCATTTCTGAAATGTTATAGATTGGGAGGAAGTATCATGTCCTTAAAAGCTATAAAAGTACTAATTCCTCCCTTTGGAAAATATGGTTCTGAGGAATATGAGCACAAATAAATCAAAGGAGTGTGTGACAAAGGTCTCTGTCCATAGTGCTGAGCCAGCTAGGGAGTCTGGGCCATGCACTGGCCAGGCAGACAGAACAACAGGTACCCTGATTAATCTCTTGGTAATCTTGTGGCAACACTGGGTTTATTTTATACTTTTCACTGTCAACTCGTTGTTGGGATCAATGCTGGGGAATGAAAGGAAAAATAGATATTTAAAGCAAGTATCCTAATGTATCACGGAGGGATTTTTAAGATCAGCATCTGGCCCATACGCAAGCACATCTGATGTGTTTCTGAGGGAAACAGTCTCCTCCTTAGTGAAATGATATTATTATTTTGAAGTCTCCAGACAGGGCCTCCTTGGTGGCACAGTGGGCAGAGTCTCAACACTCTCAAGCTATCATCAGCCACTCTGGCGTGAGTTCAATCCCCAGCCAGGGAGCTGACCCACATGGCGCAGCAGACCTCTCCTGTCTCACCCGCTGCTCCCTTCAGCAGTGTATTTCAGTAGATTTGCAGTTCTGCTCCCCACTCTGTCTCTAGCGAACCTTCTTACCCACACCCCACACCTCTGGTCTACACCCCAGTTCTTGTATGCATAAATAAATCTTTAAAAAAAAAATCTCCAGACAAACCATTCTGACCATTGTTGTGTTTTGATTTGAAGTTTGGTACTTGACAGCAAATTATAGGGTGAGAAAGGTAAAACTATTCCAAAATAGCTGATCAACTATTCAAAACACAGAAATCAAATATCTGGTTAGCTCATTTGGCTGCTCTGAGCCACATTTTCTTAGTCTGTCTAAGAGCCTTGCTCATTATAAATTCAAGAGGAACTGGGGGTGGTGTGGGGGCGGGGGCACAGAGGCCTGGTGAAGGAAATATATTCACACAGCATCACTGATGTAGGGAGAAGAGGTCTTGGGGCCAGGGAAGCCAAGGTTTCCCAAATGCCCAACATTTGTTCTGGGCTTCATAGTGTTACAGCAGTCACACACATCTAGATTGTTTTTTTTTTTTATTTACTCTGCACAAATGTTTTCATTTCATTTATTTTAAATGGATACTATTTTGTTGGCTTGATGGACTAGTTGTAATTTTTATTACTGCACATTAACATAAATTCATACCTATAAAAATGCTGTACCATCTAAATCTCAAAGATTGTCAAGTGTGCTTGGAATTCCACAGAGTAGCCTTGGGTGCCATGAGCACTTTTTAATTCCTAAATATCTTGCTCCCTAAATATATGCCCCCTGACTGTCTGCCAAAAGCTTTAACTTCTCTGTGGAATGAAGCAACTCAGGTGGAACACTGCTGTTTCATGGGAAAACTGTTTGTTTTTTTTTCAATATGTGCAACTGATTTGGATACACAATATCTTTCAAACTGTGTGTGTTGGGAGGATAATCAAAATGGGATTTTAGTTGTTAAAAGTACAATATACACTGGTTATTCTCTATGAAGATATAGAAAATGAGTTCAGGAGAACTCAAGGAACAAGACAGAGGCCTTGGCACTTGAGTGCCTTGATCTGGCCAAGTTCTGTTCTTCTGTGTCATCACCTTTGTCCCTTGCCTCTCTCCAGGCCAAGACCTATTGACCACATCTGAGTTAAATGGATGAGCACAGCTCTTCTCAATGAGCAGCAGTTCCCTGATCTGAAAGGAGCCGCTGGCTGGGGAATGTGCTTACGGTACAATCTGAATGCCTCAAGCTGAAGAAAGAGTCTGTTTTCAATGTGGGTGGCTAGAACCCCACATGGACTTTCTTTATTCCTTGTCCCCAGTCAGGGCCAGACCACAGTGTAGATTACCAAAATTACATATAAGAATTTACTGAATAAATGAGTGGAAAGATGCATAAATTAAATGGAAATAGACGTGCTTGCACGGGATGTCCGCCGCTCCTCGTGGAACCCCGCTCCTCTGCTCAACAACGCCAGTGCTGTGCTTGCTTTGCCAGCACATATGTTAACTGGAGTGATGCAAAGATTAGCGGATGACATTCAAGTTCTCAAAGCATTCCATATTGTTCCATTGTGGAAAGCAGTAGTTTGGTGATTCCTCAAAAAAAATTACAAATAAAAATTCCGTACATCCAGTTATCCCATATACACTTGTGAGTATTTAACCCCCAAAATACAAAAACTAATTCAAAGATATAGATATGTGCCACCAAATTTATTATAGTATAGCAGCAATAATTACAATAAACAAGAATCAGAAACAAACCAAGTTCCATTGACCGATGACTGGGTAACACGCACACACACAGACACACACACACACGATGAAATATTGCTCAGCTATTAAAAAAGATGGTATCTTGTTATTTACTACAGCATGAATGAACCTAGGGTCTTGTGTCTAAAACAAGTTAAACAGAAAAACAAGCACCATATGACACGACCACTTATAGGTGGTATAGAGAGAAACCAAATGATTGAATTAAACAAAACAAAAAATAAGCTTTTAGGCTACAAGATCAATTAGTAATTACCAGAAAGGAAGAAGGAAAGAGGGCTGCATTAATTGGGAGTCTATTGTATGGTGAAGGATAGAATTTGACTTTTTTTTTTTTTTTTTTAGAGGCATGTTTTATTTATTTATTTGTTTGCTTGTTTATACATGCACTGGGTACAGTCAGAAGCGCGGGAGGGTGAGAGAATTCACCAGAGCGGGGAGCAGAACAGGCAGAAGGACCGAAGGACACTGCTGATGGGAGCAGCGGGCGGCAGGAGGGGTCTGCACGCCATGTGGGGCCCTCCTCCAGTGGCTGGGGAGCAGCCGGGGATCGAACCAGTGCCGCAGAGGCCGCGGGCAGCCTCGCAACCCAGCGCTCAACCACTGTGCTACTGGGGAGGCCCTAGAATTTGACTTCTAATGGTAAACTTAATGTAGTATAACAAACATTGATTTTTAATGACATGTGCCTGAAACTAATGTGTTATAAAGCAGCGTTACTTCAATACAAATAAAAGATCTAATAACTGAGCAAAAATCTAAGGATAAGAAAAGTCAGTGTTTCACTCCCCCCACCCCTCCCCACATCCCCACATTTCCTCCCAAGGCAAGTGTCTCTGATATAGAACCAAGAATGTCAGCCATGTCATGCCTGCTACCGCTGATGCACCTGTGCACATTAGCTTGGAGAAGAGCGGGCGGACATGACACTCTTTTCAAGGCTGTGACACACACAACTTAAGGCGGCAGTTAATGAGCCATTCCTTTTTTGGAAAGCATTTCTTGAGTGTGGGTAGAACCTGTGGCTTTCTTCTCTTCAACAGAATACAGTAAAGGTGATGACTGTCATTAGACTCCTTCGATGGAAGTGCGGTTCCTGTGATTGTTTTTCATTCTATGAGACTGACTTGGAGGACTGGAAAGAGACATGTTCCCACTGACCATGAAGACACAAGCTCTGGCATGGTCCCCCTTGGTGGGCAGTTCACTGATGGGGCCATGCGACAGGAAACTGTGGGAGGCCCTCAAGGACTGAGGGCATCACCTGGCCAGTGGACAGCAGAAAACAGGGCCACAGCTGTACAGTTAGAAGGAGACAAATTCTGCCACTGCCTGACAGAGCTGGGAGTGAATCTTTCCCACTCCAGTCCTGGATGGCAACTGGGTTGCAGTCTGGTAAGCCCTGAAACAAAGACCCAGCTAAGCTGTCTTACCTGTTGGAAACTGTGGGATGATAAACGTGTATTACTTAAAACCTTTTAATTTATGGTAATCTGTTATGCAGCAACAGAAAACTAATTCGAAGTTCTCGTTGTCAAGTCCTGTGCTAGACATTCAAAAAAAGGTATAATTTAATTTAATTTTAACAAGATACCTATGAAGTAGGCACCATAACTTTATCAGTTTTATGGAGGTATAAATGGATAAGATTTGAATTTGAACCCATGTCGACTTCCATAACTAAATTATGATTAGGCCTGTGGTTTCCCAATTGTGCACTGAGGAACACTGAGGTACCATGGAAATTCACAGGTACCCCACAGGATACTTTAGAAATTTGAGGAAAACATCTGGTGAATATTGTGTGAATAATTAACCCCATGTAGTTTATACTTTCAACATTAAATCATGCTACATTCATATCTTTGTGAAGCAAAATTTTAAGGAGTTGCTGCAATAAAAAGCAAGTGCCAAATAAAAATTAGTGTAGAGAAAGCTAAAGACATATATTGGATAATTTCAAGATAGGAGTACGATAAGGATAGAAAGTGGATAAACTGATAAAGTAATTATAAACTAGTGAATATTGGTAATAAAACTGAACTTTTTTTTTTTTTTTTTTTTTTTTTTGTGGGACCCTTGCTGGTGGCCGGGGATCGAACTGGCACTGCAGAGGCTGCAGGCAGCCTCGCAACCCAGCGCTCAACCGCTGCGCCACCAGGGGAGGCCCATAAAACTGAACTTTTTAAAGGGTGTGGAAGAAAGATAATGGGAGTATAAGAGGTGGTGGGGGGGGGAAATTAGAAATAGATAAATTAAGAATACACAGGGGCCTCCCTGGTGACGCAAGTGGTTAAGCACAGCACTATGAAGCTATCTGCAGACACTGCTGCATGAGTTCGGTCACCAGCTGGCCAGGGAGCTACCCACATGGCACAGCAGACCTCTCCTATCTGGACTGCTGCTCCCCTCAGCAGTGTATTTCCGTCAGCCTGCCTGTTCTGCTCCCCATTCTGTCTCTGGTAAATTCTCTCAATCTCCCCCCACCCCCCACAACACACACACACCTCTCGCCTGTATCCCAGTTCTTGTATGCATAAATAAATAAATCCTTTAAAAAAGAATGCATAGAAAGATAGATTTAAAATAAAAAAATAAAGGATATATTGTGGGGGAAAAATCAATGTAGAACACGAAGTGAGGATGGTTAAGTCCGAATCTAAGTCCAAGTTTTGAGAATTTGTGCAGTGTACAATAGGCACACATTTCATTAGTAAGTGATTGTGGTTATTTAAGAGCAATTTTTTTTCTCTCTCAACTTGTGTGTATTATTAATTCAAGCTCCTAAGTTGCCAGGATACAAATACTAAGTTGGTTGGGAATAACTCATTAATAAATGGAACAGCCTGATACATGTTTGTCTTAGAAGTGTTATGTCTCAATGACACCAACACTGAGACTGGAGATATTTCTGTTCCCTGACTTCAGAAATCCAGTCTTCTTCTGCTTGAACTTTGACTTATTGCATATTGCCCTAGAGGTTGAGACTAAAATTAGAGGTCCAATCTATAGCAAGCTGGCTTTAGATCACCCAAAGATGGGCTTCCTGACTAGGGGCGTGGTCCTGTACCCACCTGTAGTGGCAGGATAGGCACAGTGCAGGTTATTTATGATCCAGCAGACGTAAAGGAGAATCTTGGAGCCCTCGGTGGCTTTCTCAGACTTTTATTGAGCTTTACATGCAGTGTGGCAACCAGGTACACGGCAGGCAGGGGTGCCGGGGGGCCAGGAGGCCAGGAGGCCTCCACGCCCCCAGCAAGTCACTCTGGGCTTCTCTGGCTTCTTTCTCCCCTTCTCTCTCCTGCCTCTCTCCTGCTTCTCTCAGTGACTAGCTTAATACTCCTCCCATGGTCCACAGAAGTAAACAAGAGTTTGCAAAAATATAACTGCGGGTGCCCCATCAGGTAGGGCAATCCTAATGGTGGGAGGGCAGAAAAGACTGAAAAACCATTTACCCTACACCACCTGTGACCAGACCTGTGTTAAAGTGGGCTTCATGGGTGGTGGCATCTCCTTTGTCCGACAGAGGTGGGCCAGCTTTTGTGCCATGAGGATAAGGAGGCTTCTGCCCCTGCCTCAGATGGATAGTGAGGGGAGAAACTCCAAGGTCACTAAGGTCCCTCTGAGAACAAGGGTCCTGGGCCTCCATCCAGCTGGCGTGAAGGTCTCCACTTTGAGGACAACACTAGTTAGTACCGTTCTTTCCACAACCAGGAATGTTTAGGGGACCTGGACACTAAATCATCTGGGTGATGGAAGAAGCCCTTGGTCCTGGAGCCCTCGGTGGCTTTCTCAGGCTTTTATTGAGCTTTTACATATAGTGTAGCAACCAGGTACATGGCAGGCAGGGGAGCCCTGCAAGTCTTCACTCTGGGCTTTTCTGGGGGGTCTTTCTCCCCTTCTCTCTCTCTCTCCTGTCTCTTCTGCTTCTGCTTCTCTCTGAGACTATCTCAATACTGAGTCATGGCCCACAGAAGTAAACAACACAGCTTACAACAATGTAACAACTGCAGGTGCCCCCATCGGGCAGGGCAATCCTAATGGTGGGAGGGCAGAAAAGCCTGAAAACCATTTACCCTACAGGCACCTTTGTCAGGCGGTCTTGGGTTAGAGTGGTCAGGTAAAGGAGCTTAAGAAAAAGAATACTGGAGAATGAAGAGTCTACCTGAACTCATTCAAACTCAAACAATTTTAAAATCTTGTTGGAATACAGGGCACTTAGGGCAGGATTTTGCCTGAAGGTCGCCATTATATTTATAAGCATGTTGAAGTGGTGATCTCTGGAGAAAGCTGACTAAGCTGAAAGGGAGATGTATGGAGCACTTCCAGGAGATAAGGCTACATTGGGCATTTTTACACACATTGCTGCTAATTACCGTGCACATCCACAGGGTGGGTGTTATCTTTGGTTTGCATATGGAGGGTCAGGGCCCACAGAGACTGTGTTATGTGCTCAGTGCTTCATGGTGTGTTCTGAAATTGGGACATTGAGGCAAAAATAATTGGTAGTAGAGCTTCCGCTGATAGAAGATATTGCCAAAATAGAAAAAGAACCGGAATACCAGGCCTCTAGAGGCCAGGCAAGGTTTCAGGAGATTGGCAGGCTAGGAAGAGCGGTTGAACATCTACCTTTCACCCACATAACAGTTTTGCCCAGAGCCAACTTACCAACAAGCCTGGTAAGTTTCTTTCACACCTTTCTGTTCCTTTGGGTAATTTTCTAGTTTTGTCTAGAAGGCACTTATAGTCCCCTCCAAGGCTCCATGGCTGTGTTCATGCTGTAATAGGAGCTCCATGGCTCCTGGTGCCATGGGGCAGAACCAACTTTGCTGAGGGCCACCTCAGCAGCTGGGTTTGAGGGCGGCCCCAGCATGTGCTGCAGGGAGAGAGTGCTGTGGAGTTTGGGAGCCTGAACTTAGTCAGCAGCCTGTGGGCCAATCCTCAGGGCCCCAGAAGCAGCAGCAGTGGCACACCATGGCAGCCTGCTCCAGCTGCTTGGGTACAAGTCCAGCCCTGGTGAAGGCCACCTCAGCAGCTGGGTGTTCTGCATGCCTGGCTCCACTGAGGCCCTGTGCTGCGTGCCAAGTTCTGCTGCAAGGCCCACCACCAGCTCGAGAACTTTGTGTCAGTCCTCCAGCCCTGCTTCCACCATTGCCTAATGACTTGCACCATTGGCCTCTGCTTGCTGTCTCTAAAAGAGGTGTCTGACATTGTTACACCCAGCATCTCCAAGAGTTGAACACTGGTGCCTGTCTAGCACACCATCTGCTGGCCAGTGCCTTCCAGCACTGCTGATCCGTGACTGGTACTGCTGACCATCTCGAGAGTTGTGCAGTCTTTTCTAAACCTCCAGCACTGCCTCCTGGTGTTATTGCCTCTGGTGCTGTCTGGTCTGGTGTCTGGCACTGCCTAGTCTGGCCTCTGGATAGGCACTCCCAGCTGCTGCAGAGCCATTTCTGTAGTGCCACCTGTGATCACCTCCAGCTGCCACCCTGAGTTGGATTCTGCTCCACAGCTTATTGGTGTGTGACCAACCCCACTTTCTCATCAAAGGAGTAATCACATCTTGCAAGAGCAGCTTTTTTTTTTTTTAAGATTTATTTCTTTATACAAGCACTGGGGTACAGGCCAGAGGCTTGGGAGGGCGAGAGAATTCACCAGAGACAGAGCAGGGAGCAGAACAGGCAGAAGGACAGAAGATAGTGCTGAGGGGAGCAGCGTGCGAGACAGGAGAGGTCTGCCGCGCCAGGGAATCTCCCTGGCCAGCCAGGAATCGAACCAGCGCTGCAGAGGCTGTGGACAGCTTCACAGCGAAGCGCTCAAGCCACTGCGCCACCCGGGAGGCCCCTGCACGAGCAGCTTTTTTTGAATACTGTGGACACTATCTGGGGCGGGAGAGCCAGTTATTTGTGGCCTTAAAAATTCTTTCCTTTTCCTCATTTCTCCCCTTGCTAAGAAGCCCCATTATTGTTGCACCGTGTGCCTGAGTCATGTCTTAGAGTTGTAAGCGCGTGGGTGAGGACCCACGAGTTATAACATCCCCCAGACTTTGCATGGTTTTAATCCAGGGAACTGGATAAAAAGCTACTCTTTGGGGCTAAAAGGTTGCTGAACCTCACTGAACAGAGCTTTGCTAGAATAAGCAAGAATAAAGGTGTCTGCCTGGTTTCCCGTGAAGGGGGAGGGGAAGACACAATGAAATTTGAAAGTTAAGGCCTTCCCAACCCTGTCTAAGACAGCATGGTGTGCCCTCAACGGGCAAACCCAGGCTGCCAGCCAGAGAGGAGTCAATGTGGGGCCTGTGAGCTGTGGGTGCTGCCGTGCCCGCGCTGCAGCGAGCTGCTCCTCCCAGGGCACAGAGCCCATCCCTCATGCTGAGTGTACAGCGATCTCCAGGGCAGCCCTACTTACTGTTGTTTGTATTCTTTCAGTCCTTTCTTTCCAGTGGTTTTCATCCCCAGATCTAAGCCCTCAGGAGCTTGGGCTGTCTCCGAGCTCAGCTCCAGTGGTAGATAGTTCCAGCAAGGCTCACTGATTAATTTTAAACATCTCTCCTCTCCCAAGACGCTCGTTTCTCAAGCCAGCCTCCTCTTGACATTCTTTCTATTTCTGTATTATCCTCTCTGCTTTCTGGAGATTCGAATTTCATTAGTGATGTGAGCTGATAAAGACAGACAGTGCAGCCACAATTTAAAATTCACGGCTCTAATTTAATCTCTCCTTTGACGTTTCTCCTTCAGAAACAATGTAATCAGCTGGGTTTTCTTGGCTACTATTCATAACTTTAATTTTTAGCTATGGGGTCAACGTCTTTGCCCTTCCTAAGCCTTTCCCCAGAGAAATCAGTCTTAACTAGTACACCATCTACCTAAGAAGTGTGTTTCCCCTCTCATCTCTCCAAATATGTTATTGGCTCATAAATTTTTTACTCCTCTGATTCACTGATTTATAGCAGCATCTGCTAGACCATGGCCCTACATGTACGGCCACCTTATAGAAGGTAGTTGGCCTCAGTTTCAGTGTCCATGGGTGATCGGTGTCCTACGGGAATTTGGGAATTGTGGCTAGACTTGGTGTTTGCAATGAGGGGCTGGGAAAATGGATTGTAAGATCCAGATAAACATGGTACGTCAATCTGAGATTGCCAAACCTTAGGAAAACTCTGGTAGGAGCTGAAGTTTCCCTTCTCCAGTGTCATGTTTTCACTCCTGCTCCCAAACATTTCTGAGCAAACTGTTTCACAGTAGCATATCTCAGGGAGGATCCTTGCCGCAGAAGCTGAAGGAAGTGATGCAGGTGGGACTGTTTCTAGAAGATATAATCTTCCCATCATTGCCATCCTGCGAGCTGATCAAAAGTCTTGCCCGGGAAAAGGGGGCTGGAGAAGGGAGAGGAAGAGGTGGAGGAGTGGGGGTGGGGGGAAGTGGAGAGAGGCCAGAGATGTTTCCTTGGGATTATTCATGCACATCCTACATGTATGAGTGATTATGTGTTTGCATGTAAGTCAGTGTGTGCATGTGCACATGTATGTAGGACAAGAGGGAGGATGAAGATGTAACTAAGATAGAAATCACACTATTTCAGAGTTTCAAGACCAGCTTCCAAGAAACTCAACTATCTGCCTTTTTTCTCCTGAAGATCTTAGTGGAATGGATTTTAAAGTTGGGAGAACAGAAGAAACGAAGAACTGGCTAACATGATCCCCAAAGTCCTTATTCCTGCTGTGGGCAAACTGTCTTCTTTAAAAAAAATAAATAATTATTTTGAATATGTTATATTTTTACATGATTCAAAGAGCAAAACAGTGTTAAAAGTCATGCATGAGGTAGGTGGGGCGTTAAATGAAAGTCAACATAATATAGACACCATTTCTGCAAGTTAGATTTTAAAAAGCATGTATTATGACAAATTTCAAACAGATTAACAAAGTTCAAAGATTTTTAACAATTGAAAAAGCAACCATATTCTTCTTGGAATATCACGTATATTCTACCATTAACGTTTTCTGTATTTGATTTATTAATTATCCATTTATTTTTCCATTCCTCAACTCTTCCATCAGTTCAATTTTTTAAAATAATGTCTTCCAAAATAAATCACAGACACAATCACACTCCTGAACATCACCATGCATATTTGTATGTCACATATCCATAGTTTCAACCAACCACATATTGAAAATATTTACTGTGTAGCTAGGCCTCAGATGGTTGCACATCTGTACCGAACACTATAGATCTTTCCCCTGTCATTATTCCCTAAACAATATAGTATAACAACTATTCACATAATATTTATTTTACATTAGCTGGTAAAGTAACCTAGAGATGACTTAAAGTGTGTGAGTGGACATGTGTCGCTCACAGGCAAATGATACACCATTTTATATAAGGGGATTGAACGTCCTTGGATTTTGGTAAGGGATAGTAGTCCTGCACAATTCCCCCAGCTCCAGAGGTCTGACTGTGTAGGTCAGCATTAATATCATATCATTAGAGTTCAATATTTGTCTACTTTTCTCTTTTGATATAAAGTCTACAAATAATGAAGTGTAGAAATCTTAAGTGTACAATAGCTCATTGTGACAAACGGAAGCCCCTTTGAAACCCAAACTCATAAACAGTCATAGAACATTGTGATTTCTTTTACTGGATCCCCCCATGCCTCTTAGTCCATCCCAGTCGCCACCCCAGAAGCAGCCTCTGTTCTGGCTTGTTTCCACACTAGAGTAGTTTTATCTGACTTCATATACATGGCATCATATACATAAGGCTTTTCTCACACAGCATGTTGCTTTGGACATTTATTCCCATTGTTGGGTCTATCAACAATTCATTCCTTTTTAATGTTGAGTCGGATCCCTTTGGACAGATATATCTTACCCCAAATACCAGTTTATTCATTCTCTTATTGATTAATGCCTCATCTCTTTCAAGTTTTTGTCTCTACTGCTCTCTTTTGTTAACATACAGTATTTGTCTTCATTTCTCTTGAGTAAATACCTAGGGGTAGAATTGGCAGGTTGTAGGGTAGGTGTATGTGAACTTCACTCAAAACTGCTGGTCCTTTTCTAAAGTGATTATACCATTGTACATTGTATACTTGACCAGTTTCTAGACTACACTATGTTCCATGTATCCATTTGCCATTTCTTAAATGCCTTCACCACCATCTTAGAGTAAATCCCCCTACTCTGTTATGCCTGTACAGAAGTGCTTTGGATAATTTAGGCCCCTTAAAATTTCATATATATTTTAGTATCCACTTGTTCTTGTTTTTTATTTTTATTTTTTTAAAGATTTTATGTATTTATTATTATGCAGAAAAACTGGGGTATAGGCCAGAGGTACAGGGGGTGGGCGAGAGGATTCACCAGAGACAGAGTGGGGAACAGAACAGGCTGGCTGACTGAAATACACTGCTGAGGGGAGCAGCTGGTGAGACAGGAGAGGTCTTGCTCTATGTGGGTAGCTCCCTGGCTGGGGATGGAACTCAGCCATAGTGGTGATAGTGCTGAAACCTAAGCCCCAGACCCCTAGGGAGGCCCTGTTCTTGTTATTTAAAAGCTTTTTTGAAGTTTTGAATTTTGCCAATCTGATATCTATGAAGTGGTAATTCAATGTTGTTTTATTTTCATTTCTCTTTTTAGGTGTGAGTTTTAGCATGAAGCAAACTTTCTAACAGCAGTGGCCTCTGAAGAGGTAGTGGTTAAGCAAATTAATGATAAGAGTATTTATCAGATGACCAGCAACTGCCTAGCTTATTTGGCCAGCCCTGAATGAATTGCTACATTTTCATGACATTCATCCCTACCTATCCTGCCCTAGGTTACCTTTGAGAAGATCTGATATCTTCCAGAAGACTGTGAGTACTGTATGGCAGCTCAGCCAACAAACAGATAAAGAATAAATGTGAAAAGATTGAGAAATTCAGTGGTTTTAAGCAGTGGGCAGAAATTTATACTCTGGCAGTGAATTTGGAAATGGGAAGGAAAGTTTAATGCCTTGTGTTCCTGGTGAGCTGTGCAAACTGGGACATTTGCTCGGCACTCCCAGGCCTCTGTGTTCTCTCTTTCTGTCACTCCAGCTGGCCTGGATCAAGACAGTCAAACACATCCTACCCTGAGTGCTGGCATAAAAAAAGGTCAACAAATAGTCTTGTTTTACACTTGAATCTGTTTAACCAACTTCCTGGCCATTGTTGCAGCTCTGCTGTCTGCAGCTGTGAGACACTTTTTAGAGAAACAAGTTACCACAGACATTATTTCCCTATGAGAAAAATATTAAATGAATAAACATTCATTATTTTATATAAATAAACTTTGATAAAATGTCTCTTGGTTGATTGAGTACAGAAAAATTGCTACAAGAAAAAATGTATAAGCCAATTTATGTTCCTTTATTATCGTTAGTTTTAATTTCCATTTCCATGAAATAAAAATAGTTCATACATACATAAGTATATGTTAAGTTAGAAATAAGGAATAATAATATAGAAACCAATGTGGAAACCACCCAAGAAACAGGCTAAGAAGACTTTAAAGACTTTATATGCCTCTCCCCATTCTATTCTTCTCTGTCTCCCAGGGAAAACCATTATACACAATTTTGTTTTTATTTTCGTATGTTATAATGTTAACTGCACATTTTTAATCTCAAAACAATATTGTTAAGTTTATATAAAGTTTTGATTTTTATGTAAATGGGCTCATACACTGTATTCAATGATTTGCTTTTACACTCAATTTTTTTCAAGTTCGACTTATTGAGGTATAATTTACATAAAATAAATTTTTTAAGTGTAAAGTTGAAATTAATTTTGATAAATGTATATAGCCCATGGCAGCCCCCAAAGAGGAGCAGCATTTCCATCACCTTGTAAGTTTCCTCATCCCAGTACACAATTCCTCCCACAGCCCCCAGGCCTCAGCAAACACTGAGCAGTTTTCTATCACTATGGTTTTTTTAATTCCTTTTCTAGAAGTCATGTAATGTTACAGTATAAAGTCTTTCTTTCCAAGATTTTTTTTCAGACAACACTGTATAGTATTAGGGTTACAACATAATGATTTGACTCACCTATATTAAAAAACTATTGCCACAACAAGTTTAGTTAACATCAATTACCACGAATAGATACAGAAAAAGAAAATATATTTTATTTCTTTGTGATGAAAACTTATAGAATTTACTCTCTTAGCTCTCCTGAAAATCATACAGCAGTTGTCACTCTAAGTAAGCATCATGTTGTATATTATATCCCAGTTATCTGATAACTGGAAGTTTGTTCCTTTTGACCATCTTTACCTAATTCCCCCTCCTCTTAGACCCCACCAATGATAACCACAAGTCTGTTCTCTTTTTCTGTAAATTTGGGATTTTTTTTTCTTATAGTTTCCACCAAAAAGGGAGTTAATACAGTATATGCCTTTTGCTGTCTGAATTATTGATATTTCACTTAGCATAATACCCTCAGGGTCCATTCATGTCTCAAATGGAAGTATTTCCTTTTTTATGACTGAATAATAGCCCATTATAGAAATATACCACAACTTCTTTATCCATTCATGCATCAATAGACACTTAGGTTATTTCCATGTAAATGATGTTGCATTGAACACAGGGTATTTTATCACCTGTATTCCATAGGTCTTCAGCATTTTCATTTCCTTCAGATATATTCCTAGATGTGGACTTTTCTGAATCACAAGGTAATTCTATTTTTTAATTTTTTGTTTTCTATAGTGGCTGTAACAATTTACAATACCACCAACAGTGTGTAAGAGTTCCCTTTTCTTTACATCTGTGGTCTATACTGTTGTTCTATTCATTGTTGAGAATAGAATATTAAAAACCCCAACTCTTAATATATTACTGTTTATTTCTCCTTTTAGCTCTGTTAGCTTTTACTTTATATATTTGAGGGTTCCAATGTTGAGTCCATAAAAATTTATAATTGTTATATCATCCTGATGAATTGACCACTTAATTGTTATATAGTGATTTTCTTAATCTTTTTACCATTTTTAGTTTAAAGTCTACCTTGTTTGATTTATTGATATTTATAGCTTCTTTTTCAGTATTATTTGAAATATGTTTTTCTGTCCCTTCATTCTCAGTCTGTGTGTGTCTTTAAGGCTAAAGTCAGTCTCTTAGAGGCAACATATCCTTGAATCTTGTTTTGTTTTGTTTTTTTTCATTCAGCCATTCTATGTCATTTGATTGGAGAATTTATCTGTTTATGTTTAAGGTAATTACTGATAGGTATGAAGTTGCTACTCACATTTTGTAATTTTATACTAGTCATTCTGAAGATCCATTATTCCTAAAAGCTGGTTCTTTGACTAAAATAAACAAAGCAGCAGTTAAGCTCCCAAAGAAACGCAGGGGGTGGGGGGAACCCTAATAAATAGAATCAGAAACAAAAAAGAAGTTACAACCAACAACTCAGAATACAGAGGACCATAACATATTACTATGAACATTTGCATGCCGCTAACTTGAATAACTTGGAAGAAATGAACAAATTTTTAGAAATGCAAGCTATGAGACTAAATTGGGAGAAAATAGAAATTGTGAATGGACTAATTACAAGCAAGGAAATTAGAAGAATAATCAAATGTCTTCCAAAAGCCAAAAGCCCAAGACCACATGGTTTCACCACAGCAGATGACTGGATTAAGATGTGGTATATAAACATGATGGGATATTACTCAGCTATTAAAAAAAGAATTCCTGCCATTTGTGAGCATATAGGTAGAACCAGAGGGAATTATCCTAAGTGAAATAAACTACTGAGTGAAAAGAAAAATACTGGTGGATTTCACTCATATGTAGAATATAGAAAAACAAAAAGGAACTGACAGAACTAAACCAAATAAAAGTCTAGAAATGGCTGCAGAATGGAGTCAAATAGAGGGGGAAAGGAATGGGAATAAATTAGGGAGGGAGCCCAATCGCATATAATAAAGGAATATGGGTGATCTGAGGTGCAATGTAGTTGTGCACATCTGAGGAGGTATGAACCCATTCCTCTGAATTACATACAGTGATATGAACCAGTATTACCACAAACAGAAATATTAAAAAAAAAAAATAAGGAAAGTAAGATATTCCCTGCTCATGGATTGGAAAAATTAACATTGTCAAAAATGTCATGTTACTCGGGCCTTCCCTGGTGGCACAGCGGTTGAGCACTGGGCTGCGAAGCTGCCCTCAGCCTCTGCAGCACCAATTCGATCCCTGGCCATCGGGCGAGGGTCCCACATGGCGCGACAGACCTCTCTTGCCGCTGCTCCCCTCAGCAGTGTATTTCATCAGTCTGCCTGTTCTGTTCCCCGCTCTGGGTCTGGTGAATTCTCTCACCTTCCCGCACTTCTGACTGTACCCAGTGCTTGCATAAACAAATAAATAAATAAATCTTAAAAATATCAAAAGGTCATGTTACCCAAAGCAATATACAGATTCCATGCAAACCTATCAAAATTTCAAAGGCATTCTTCAAAGAAATAGAACAAACATGACTGAAATTTATATGGAAACCCAAAAGATCCTGACTAGCCAAAGAAATCCTGACATAAAGAGAATTAGGATATCACATTTTCAGACTTCAAACTATATTATAAAACTGTAATACTTAAAATGGCCTGTTATTGGAACAAAAACAGACACACAGACCAATGGAAAAGAATTGAAATCCCAGAAATAATCCCACATTTATATGCACAGTAAATCTATGACAATGAAGTCAAGAGTGCACATTGGAGTAAAGAAAGGCTCTTCTACAAATGGTTTTGAGAAAACTGGACAGCCACATGCAAAAGAACAAAACTAGACCACTATCTCACATCATATGCAAAAATTAACTCATAATGGATTAAAGTCTTGGATGTAAGACTGAAACCATAAAATACACAGGAGAAAATATGGGCAATATACTTCACAATATTGGCATCAGGTTGTCTCTGGGGACTCAATCCATATGGTAGGGAAACAAAAGCAAAAATTAATAAATGGAACTACTTCAGAGTGAAAGTTTCTGCACAGCACACACACACACACAAATGTCATTACAATGAAAGGACACTCAACTAAATGGAAGAAAAAAATCTGCATACCATGTATTTGTCAAGGGGCAAGATTCAAGATCTACAAAGAACCAATGCAACTCAACAAAAAGAAATCTAACAAACAGATCAAAAAATGGGTATAGAGTTAAATAGGTGCTTCTCAAAAGAAGACCTACAGGTGGACAAAAGGCACATGGAAGATGCTCATCATGTATCATAGGGAAATGCAAATCAAAACCAAGAGATACCATCTCACACTTATGAGAATGGCTCACATCAAAAATACCTGAGTAATGGCTGTTGGTGAGAGAATGAACCCTTTTACACTGTTGTGAATGTAGTCTTGTCCAGCCCCTATGGTATGGAGATTTCTCAAACTATTAAAAATAAAGCTGCCATATGTTCCAGAAATTCCACTCCTAGTTACCTATCTGAAGAGACCAAAAACACTAATCTGAAGGAATATATGCACTCTTGTGTTTAATACAGACTATTGACAACCAAGTTATGGAAATAACCTCAACATCCAAGGACAGGTGAATAGATTAGGAAGATGTGGTATATATACACAATGGCAGACTCCTAAGTCATTTGCAACAACATGGATGGAACTGGAGAGGATTATGCTGAGCAAAATTAATCAGAAAATGACAGACACATGATTGTTTTCACTCATATCAGTAATATAGAGAACAAAACAAAGGGTCAGACAAAATGAATCTAATTACACACCCTAGATATCTGGCTGTAGAACTGAGGCCCAGAAGGAAAGGGGAAGGTGGAGAGAAAAGTGAAGAGGGGGTACAGTGGGCTATGCTGAAGGACTCTGGTGCCTTGGTGACGGGTACTGTGGTAACATATATTTGAAGGCTGTAATCCTATACCTCTAACTCATACACAGTGTTGTCAACCAATGTCACATCAATTAGAAAATAAAAGTGGTGTTACATTCCAAATGAAAATAATGATCATTTTGGGCCTCCCCTGGTGGCACAGCGGTTGAGCGCCGGGCTGCAAGGCTGCCGGCAGCCTCTGCAGCGCCGGTTCATTCCCCCGCCACTGGCGAGGGTCCCACCAAAAAAAAAAAAAAAAAAAAAAAAAAAGATCATTTTTATAAATGTAATAATATATCACAATAACGTGTGTCCAACATCTCTCTCTCCTCAGCCTATACACTTCATTCCTGGTTTTCCAACATTTCAATAATGGATTGAACCATGTTTAAGGTGTAAATAAATTCCTCTACCTTCATTTATAATATAAAAAAAGCTTCTATAAACATTTGTGTACATGAAATAAGTTTTTAATTCCCTGGGATTAATGCTGTGGAAAGATTTTAAATTACTGACTTAAATTCTTTAATGGTTTTAGAATTATTCTGGATGTCTATTTCTCCTTGAACTAGCTTTGATTCATTGCTTTTTCCCCCTAGGATTTATCGCTTTATGTTTTGTTTAATTTTGTTTCTCAAATTTATTAGCACAAAGTTAATAGTATTCTTACTACCTTTTTTAATCCATGCCATTATTCATATCAATGCTTTCATTCCTAAGATAGTTTATTCATTTTTTCTTGGTAAATTTTATTAGAGGATGGTTTAAAGAACCTACTCTTGGGCCTCCCCTGGTGGCGCAGCGGTTGAGCGCTGGGTTGCGAAGCTGCCCGCAGCCTCTGCCGCGCCGGTTCATTCCCCAGCCACTGGTGAGGGTCCCACCAAATAAAAAACAAAACAAAACTCTTGACTTGTTGATCCCCTACATCAGAAAGATTTTTTCCAAAGTAAACAGTTTATCAAACATGTCAACTTAGGGTAATAAGTTAAATAGCATTTTATTTTTTGCCTTCCTTTACAATTCCTTTACAATTTGTCCAGTTAACAGAAACCTTTCCCTGCCCTGGAATGGAAATTCAGAGGAGCCCCGTAAGTCAGGGCTTCTCAGCATAGCATTATTGACCTTTTGAGTCCCACAGTTCTTTAATGGGGGGGACTGTCCTGCACCTTGTAGGATGTAGGTAGCAGCACCCCGGTTCCCACCTAGATGCCGGCAGCAATTGCCACTTGGGATAACCAAACATGTCTGCAGACGTTGTTAACTGTTCCCTGATTGACAAAGTTCCCCCAGTTGAGAACCACTGCCATGATTTTTTTGTTCTAGCTTAGAAAACAAAGTCCTAGATTCATTTCTCCTAACCTTTTCAGTTAAATGTTTAGGCTCATAAATTTTCAGCCTTTTTCATCTTTCAGTACTTCTCTTTCTTCGCCCCCGGCCGGTTGTTAGGAGATCTATCAACAGTTAAACTCACTAATTACTATAACCAGTGAATTTCTGATACTTGGTTTCCTTTCTGACTCTGCTCTTTATCATTGGACTATGTTTTTATTTATAGTTTTCCTCTTTTACATTATGTTTACTCTTGTAGGGATTATAGAGCGAGCATCTAAGAAGTACATATTTAAAATACTTCAGTGATTATACTCATGGAACGTCTGCTTTGGGGTAAAAGGAAAACTAACTAGGGTATATTGACCTAGGACTAATTTCAAACCATGTGCAGGGATATATATGAGGGACAGGAGAATGTGGAATATAGAAAAACCAAAAGGGTCAGACAAAGATAAACTTGAAAGCTGACCAAGGATCTGTGGCTTTCAGAGGGAGGGGGCTGGAGGGGAGAAAAGGCCGGGAGAGCACAAAGGACTATGGTGGGGGGCTGTGGCGGCTACACTGGGGGGGAGAGAGATCCTACAGTGTTAAAACACTAGCAAGGGGCCTCCCCTAGTGGTGCAGGCAGTTGAACGCTGCGCTGTGAAGTGTGAAGCTGTCCGCAGCAGCCTCTGCAACGCCGGTTCGATGGTTCGATCCCCGCCTGCCAGTGGGTCCCACACGGGGCGCGCAGACCTCTCCTGTCATGCCCACTGCTCCCCTCAGCAGTGTGTTTGTTCTGTTCCCCGCTCTGTCACCGGTGAATCCTCTCACCCTCCCACACATCTGGCCTGTACCCCAGTTCTTGTGTAAATGAATAAATAAATCTTAAAAAAAAAGTATTCTTAAAAAAATAAAACACTAGCAAGGATGTTAAACAGTGGCACTTCAATAAAAAAGTAATAATAATGGGAGTGAGCAGTGGAGCAAAGAAAGGAGGAATGGTGGTATACAGCTGCTGGTATCCCGATTCTCAATTTCCACATGCATCAGAGCTAAGTAGGAGAGAAACTCAATTTAGCGTAATACAAAAGGAAATTTGAAATTTAACCTGGATGAGACACATGACTGCCTGTCCCCTTACCTGACTAAGACAAAAATAATAGTTCGATCATAACTGGTAGGCTCTCCCCATCTCTAACTGGTGTTTCCTGGAAGACTAATGAAGCATGCAGTTCTGGAAGAGAAACAAGTCTGGTGTCTGAATGTTCTGCAACCATCCCAAGCCAGGTAGGTTCACCGTCGGTTCAGGAAGCTTGACAGAGAACCCTGGAGCCCTTGGCGTCATCCCCACAGGTTTTCTAATAGGACACCCGGGAAACAAGCCAGCCGGGAGACAGCAACTTGACCCCTTCGATTTTAATATGTTCTGTCCTCTGGGCTTCCTCCTGTAGCAGCGGCTCGTCCTCCGGTAGCCATTCCTCTGCGCTCTCCTCTGCTGTGCTCTGCCCTCTGTGGCACCACCCTTATATGCTCAGCCTTCAGGCTCAAGTGTGCCTACTTACACCTGCCCACACCACACTCCAGGTGTCCTCCATCAGGCATGTGTGCCCCGAGCCCTTCCCGAATGCTTCCTGCATTCAAGGCCTCAGGTGATAGCCACAGAGGCCAACGGCACCAAAGTCTGAGCAATCTTCATTTACCCTACCCTGAATTTTCAGCTGGATGTGACAGAGGCCTCACTCTTCGTAGTTCACAAGATAGCGAGTCTGATAGACACCAGGGAGCAAACCCTCAAACCCTCCATTTCCCCCAACCCAACCTCTCCACTCCTTTCTATCCCCTCAACCCATGCACATCCTCTCTCTCACAAGGCACAGGCAGAAGTGTGTTCCTTACAGGCCCACTGTGCTACACGACTGTGTTGAAACCAATTATAATTATTCCTTGGCATTATTAGGCAGGGAAATTGCAGGCAAAGGAAAGAGGAGTGTTGGGCCAGCAAGGCACAGAGCAGGTTTTCTATGTTGGGGCATACGGGTAAAGGAGAGTCCCGGAGCCCTCGGTGGTTTTCAGGCTTTTATTGAGCTTTTTACATCACATGTAGTGCAGCAATCAGGTACACGGCAGGCAGGGGTCTTGGGGTCCAGGAGGCTGGCAGGCCTTTCAGCCCCTGGCAAATCTTCATTCCTTCTGGGTACTCAGGCCTTCTCTTGCGGTCTTTGTTTTTCTGCTGCTGCTGTTTCTCGCTCTTCTGCTGGCGTCCCCATGATGCCGCCCTTATAAGCCCAGTCTCTCAGCCCAGGTGTGCCCACCTATGCATGCCCACACCTTACTCCAGGCACACGTGTAGGACCACAGGGGTCTATCATTAATACTAATGGTGGGAGGGCAGCAAAGCCTGATAATTTCATTTACCCTACAGGGAGGATCTCAGGCAAAGCAAAGAACTAGAGGCACTATGGGGAAATTTGCTTGGCATGAAAACCCAACAGGCTTACATTAATCATTGATTTTTTCCCAGGTGTGAAAAGAAACATTAGGCGTGTGTGTATGTGTGCTTGCAAGAAAAGGAAATACCTTCTGGATCATGGAAGAAGACCAATCCCTGAGAAAACCGGGAGAGGGATGCCAGAGAGAATAACTTCTAAGTTTGTCAATACTCAGCTACTGTGACATTTATTTTTCTATTAATTCTTGGCATTTATATTGCTGTGATAGATCAATTAGCCCTCATAATGTTCTAGCCCACTGACCTTATCATTTTACTATCATTTGCTGCCATTGTCACCGCAGGGAGATTGCAAATAGAAACATTTATAACTTTGAATTACCTAGGTCCAGAGCTCAGGAAACATTAAAAGACTTCGTTAAATAATCAGCATTAGATGATTGAACCTGGTGGGGAATTTTCCTTTTTTTTTCACCGCTCTTGAAGTCTGACAGCTCCACTGTAAAAAGGAAAGGAACAAAACGCATCCTGCACAACGCTGGGGTTCAGAGATTTCCAAAATGACTTGGGAGAGTAGAGACCCTTGAAGTTGGAGGGGGCCTTACCTTAGAGATCCACTGTATCTGGATCTTTGGCTGCAGCCAAAGATAATTTAGGTAGAAGGGAATTATCTGCAAGGGTGTTTCAAGGTCAATGAGAGGATAGATAACAAGGCTCAGGATAGAAAGATGCCAAGGGTGCTTGGCAGGGCAGGGGAGCAGAATTGCAGCAACATTCTCCTGGGAGGAATGCCCTCTAGTTGTTCCTTCTTTCCTTCAAAACTCCATCCTGGGGCAAAGAAGCTAAGTGAGCGACTAAAGGAGAATATGGACCCTTTGACTTGTGTAATGAGATTGAGGGAGGCACTTGGAATTACTTTAACATCATGACCACACCAAAACCTGAGGAGGAGATTTCCCTGGAGGAAATCAGAACGCTATGAGATGGGGGAGTAGCTGATGGGAGGCGGGGAAAATGAGAGAGGAAGAAAGAGGAGGAAAGGGAAAAAGTTTAATACTTGGGAGTTACTTACTCCAACCAGATTCTACAGGTGAGGAAACTGTGGCCTTTATAATGATATGGCCTGTTCAAGATTACAAACTAGTGAGTCCACCGAAGGATGAGAAACTCGTTTCCAGATTGGTGTTTATTTCAATACCACATGATTTTGGAACGAATGCCAACAATTTCCTCAGTTGCAAGCCAAGAATTTGACCTGTATTTTTGTCATTCCAGCTGTATTATATTTGGGAATTTTGTGACAGCACTTTACTTAGGCTTATCTTTTAATCAAAGGAGCACCCTTTGATGCTGTAATAGAAACTAGTTCTTAAATTCATGTTTTTTTTTTTTTTTTTTTTGGCAAGCAACATCACCCCCATCAGCCTGAATAAATCACCAACTAGACAGGATTGTACAATGAAGTGCAGGATTTTAAATACCAGGAGGACTCCAGAGAATTTCAGAGATGCTGCTCATCAATCCGGGGGACGGGATTTCAGGCAGATGGCCAATCTGCCAGGGGAAGCACTTGGTCTCGATTAATTGAAGTCAGTAAATGGTGAGGTGGCCGGAATGCTGTGTCAGAAATAAACTTGCTGGAGATGAAGAAGCAACTCCAGACAAACAATTAAGAGCTATGGGAAAAGGTACTCACAAGGGCCGGGGACACACGGCTCTGCTCAGCCTGCTGCAGAAGCAGGAAGATGAAAGTTGCAAGGATTGCTTTTGCCTAAGAAGCTTGGCGGGGAGGGGGAAGCGGCGGCGGGTGAGTGGCAGAAATAGTAAACTCAGGTTTTTCAAGGTGAGGGAAGTTACTCTTTGAATACAAGATCAGGGTGAGGAGAGGGCTTGGTTTAATGCAGGGAAACTGCAAATAACAGAATGCTGTTACTGATTTGCTGACTGGCGCGGCATCTCGGTTTTGTGACCAGCTCAGGCCCTTACTAGAGCTAGGTGAGGGTTCACGCTTGTACCTGCTGGGCTTTCTGCTGTTTTTTCCAAACATCGCTCTTACTCACCTTTCTCCCCTAAATCACTTTGTTATGTCTAAACAATTCTTGTTATGAAACAATAATAATAATTAAAAAAACCCTTGGCAAACTTCCAATCCACTCAAAGAAATGAGACTTGAACTACATTTCAATTTTGATTTCTATACAGAGGAAGCAGTGATTGGACTGCAAGCAACACACACCCGTTATCATCAGAACTCATAGCTTAATTACAGAGAAACTGAAAGCTAATAATTTTTCATACACTATTATCGCCCTAGGAGGTCAGTTACCATGGATATCTCTCCTTCCCTTTCTTCTACTCATATTTATACAAGAAAAGGAAGGGAAATATAAACATGATGGAAAGATTAAACAAGACAAGGCACAGTTTGCTATAAATATTTTACATTTATTATAAGGGTGCAGTAAAAAAAAAAAACCTGCAGACCTATGAGTAATAATTGATCTACTGGAAAATAAAAAGTTGCTATTCAAAAGTGATCTTAAATTTACAAAAGCATGAAATCATGTTTTTAAAAAGTATAAAACAATTTTAAAAACATCCTAAAATGTTAGCCAAAGTTCAAAGTGTATTTCTTATGATTTTAAACACTAACAAATAAATAAGTGTTAAATACAGATCTGAGTTATAAATGGTAAAAGACAACTAATTGCTTTATATATTTAGCTCTCATTCATTTTTAGACTTGTTTACAAAGACAGATAAAGTCACCAAAGGCCTTGTTTGTATGTTTTTACACTTGATCTTTTATAAGAAGCACCCAATTTCCAGTGTTTCTTTTATCCACTTCACAAATATATTATTTTAAACAACAACAAAAAAGATTAAAGGTGCTTTAACTTGACATTAAATGGACTATTCATTGGCACTGAAAGGAAACTTTGCAAACCACAGGAGTTCTTTGCTCCAAAGAATGCTTCAAATACAACATCTATTCGGTGAAGGGTTGAAGGCAGGCCCCATTTTTACCTCAGCATCTCAAACTCATCTTTTTATCCAGAGGAAAAAAAACAATCACATTTCTACAACCATTTGCTTTGGGTCTGTGCCAGGAAAACTGCTGTGCCTTAGGCCAGTGGGCTGCCCACAGTCACATGGATGGGCATCATTTGTACTTTTGTCTTCATTTACAATGTTCAGGGTCCCTGGAGAAGTCAAGGCTGTTCTTGGAACTTTGACAACTTAGTTTATTCTCTTACATATATCTGGCTTTTTCCTAATCCTATGTGGTATATGGCTATGACTTCCAAAAGTTCCAAACTTTTCAGGTGCTCACTAGACCAAGGAAACACACACATAAAGAAAACTATCATATAAAATCAGCAAAATTTACACCACTACCTCCTACTGTACTCTAGTTGCTTAAGTGGATCATCTGATTTAACACATTTAAGCATAAACATAAAATCTATAGATGACTAATAAGGCTGTTTCAGTGAAAAATCTCAGTGATATACAGAGGAAAAGGATGGCCCATGAAAAGTGTGTGCCTGGCCAGTGGTCCATGTTGAGTGATGGGCTGTGGAGTATCTGACAGCCCAGATGGTACTGGGTATCTGACATTTCATATGGAAAGTGAAACCTACAAGTGAGAGGAAGTTTCATGTCTTTGGTCACTTTGATCATGAATTTGAAATAACCAAGACCTAGTCCTCCCAGTTCCCCTTTATGTTTGATTGTGATTTGATGCTCAGAATGTTGGATTGGATTGAGAATCATAGGACTCTAATTATGCTTGTTTTGGGGAATCATGTGAATCTGTGGAAATAATCTCTTTGATACTAAAGCTAAGACAGTAAAATCCATTAAAACATTGTATTTTATGAATATTGTAATTGTGAAAGGCCTAGCATTTGAAGAAGAATTATGGCAAATAAGTTCATTTCTATTGGGATTGCTCTTCAGCATGCAGCTGAATAAAAGCAGTTCAGAAAGGCAGGGGATGGGCCTCAACAGCACCCCACAGTCTGCATATAAGAACTGGACTTTGGGTTAGGAAAACACATTCTCAGTCACATTAAGCATGACTTTGGGCACTAAGCCCTCTGCATTTGCTTACAACAGTCTGGCATTTCTTAAGAACAGGCAGCACCTTTATTTCTACCACGTCAAATTATTTTTTAAAAGGAATATACCTATGAAATAAGGTGTTTGCTTTTGGAGGGGGCATTCTGTAAATTAACAATAGCATGGATTGTTGAGCTAACCAAGACTGTTTAGGGTCTCAGTAAGAACTGATTCCAGATTCTCTCTCAGTCCCTATCCAGGGTACTTAGAAATTTGAGCCTCCATGGAGTGGGGAGGGGGCAAGGGATTTAGATTTTTTGCTCCATAGATTGTTCAGGCAACTCTCCCAAAGACTCTAAGATTATACAATTTGACCAGAGCTATGAAAGAAAATGTGGGTTTGAACTCATAGACAACTTCATTTTTCATTTTCAGGTTTCTGCTGCTCCAATGTGGGAGTTGGAATTTCTTTATGACCATCTTACACTTATTCAATGTTGCTTAGAACATTGACATTTCCTACTGACATCTGTCTCATGCTTTCAAGGCATTATCTCCTGTTACCTAATAAATTGACTAAAAAGTTGTAGTTGTTTAAAGGGTATTTTAATGGAACACTGACTGAAGTTGTGATTCTATTGTCTACTTTGATTGTTGAAATCTGGCTTCTTAGTATGTTGTTTTGGAATCTGCTTTGGATAGCATCTACAATATGGAGCATAGGGGAAATGTGTGATGTTTGACTTTTTAAAAATTGTTTTGGGGGAAACTGTAGAGTATATAGAGCTGATGTTTTAACACAAAGGCACTGTTGGGTCTGTAGAGATGGGTACATTGACTTATTTGGAACTTAAGGCTTCATATTTGCTAACTTCTTTTCTGAAGCCATAGGAAAACTCTTTAATATTACACAACTGAAATATTTTTAGATATTTACTGACAGGAGAAATGTGGAGATAACAAAAAAATATTTGCCATGAAGAGTGGAGTGGAAGAATAGAATACATCTCGGGGCTAAAGTAAAATAACAATTGTTAGTTTCCAACATTTTTTTTGGAGGTAGGTTGCCTAATGAGCTTACCTGGCCATGTCAACAGGCTGCTTTTCTAGCCATAAATACTAAGAGTGATCTTTCAGTCCTTGGAAAATGTCCCAAGAGCCTTTATGATAGGTCAGTTGTGTTAGAGTCATGACAGTAATTATCCTTTCTCCATCACAAGGACTGCAAGTGGGATTTCTTTGTATTCTAAGCTGCATCTGCCATGAGGCCTCTTGCTTAGTTGGTGTGCAGCTGACCCCCTAAAAGCAGGTGCTTCCAGGGCAGCTGAGGAGAAACTCTTTGGTCTAAGCCAATTATGACAATATCCAATAAAAGCTGATGATAGGCTTTTCTATTTTTGTAGATCAATAAACTGAATTGAGGAGAGGAAATATTAACCAGAAATCAAACAAAACCAAAACCAAAACCAGAAAACCCAGCACCCAGCAAGGTTCCCTGCACCTGGCATGGCAGATGTTCAAGAAACATTACCTGAATAAATAAATCTGAGGAAAAACCCATCCCCAAAGTATTAAAAATTTCTGCTCCCGGGTCCTCACTTAGAATACATTATTACTTAATAGAATACTTTAATCAGTTGGTTGAGTGGTACCATTTAAGAAAACAGTATAGAAATTCAAGATTTGAATATTTTTTTAAAATGAATTCTAAATATTTTTGTTTTAGGGCTCTATGAGTTTTGCTGGCAAGGTGGGAAGCTAAACTGCCTTCATGTTGCAAGCATTGACACCTGCAGGATACTTTTTCTTGAATAAAATACAAAGTAGGCGCATTCCTGGCAATTTTCCTCCAATGCTGGCTGCTCCAGACAAGTGCATGCCTTTACTCAGCTTCTTACTGCATAGGGAATGGGCTGAACCTGTCATGTCTCAGCCTTACAGAAAAACAAAGCAAGCATGATTTTCATTCAACAGCTACCTCCCGAGATTACAGGGAGGACAGAGAAAATCAGATCAATAGCTAATTCAATGTCCTTTTAGAAGTGTTACAGACACTTGAGAAGCATGCAATATTTAATAACATGCAGAAGGAAGCCTCTCAAACCTCCCTTTTGAAGATTAGCATTCCCTTATTGATGCTGCATTTTTGCTGGAAGGTTAGCCCTTGCGGGGCTTTGCAATTGGCACTCTGTTACTGCCCCTTATCTCCTCTAATCTTCCTCACTGAATGTTTTGCTGCTTTCCATGGCTCCCCTTAGTCACGCTGCATTATACTTTACAATGCTCCTGATTCCTTTCCCTCACATGTTAAAAATATAAAGACAAGAAACATGATTTAATTGGTCTTTTCGTACTTCCCTGCTGAATTCCATGTTTCCATGAAGTAGAGCTCATCAAAATAAGGTCCTTCTGGGGTAACTAGTGTCTGGAAATTATTAATGTTAACAATTAATAAACATTAGTTAAGGTGAAGTAGTGCTGACCTAAGCATGCTGTCATTTAGGAGACTAGCCAGGTTAATCCTCATTGCAACCAAGATTTCTAATAAAGTATGGATAATCAGAGATTTTAGCTCAAGAAATATTAAATATTACTAGTGAAAATGTGAAGAGACTGAGTAGTCTCTTAAAAGTCTAAATACACATGACCAAACCCGTCAGTTGGTAGGGCAATGTGTGTGTGTGTGGCCTGGGGCATATTAGCCTCTGAGCTAGGGATGTAAAACTATTCCTAATGCAAGGGTGAGGTGCTGGTTTGCTCTTTTTGCTTCTTTTGGCTCCAATATCTTTTAAATTTTCTAAAGAAAAGGCTGTATCCTGGTGGCACTGTTCATCTTAGGTTTTCCAGAGACACAGTCCAAGTCTTTGTTCCACTCTAATTATTCCAACCTCTCTGTAATGGTGGCATAATCCTACCTTAGAATATCCAGTCTTTTTTCTTTGCCTTGGTAGATACTTGGCTCAGCACCATATAAGTTGATAAGCTGAAGTTTCTGTGCATTACGTCTGTGTAGTTTAAAGGGACCAGGGATTTAGTACAGCCAAATTTTTCTACTACCCAAGGATCTCAGTCCTTGTTAGACTGCTAAATGAGTCTTAATGTCTATAACTTAACAATTCATAATTTAATTTTTGAATCACTGAGGCAGTAGGATGATTTTTTAAGGAGCAATAAATATTCCATTAAGTTGAATTCTGACTGAAATATAGTTTATACACCTTCTATATTGTAGCATTATTTTTTAAAGGAGAATTTTATGGGACTCTAAGACAGTACACTAGAATCTCCCTCAGGCCACTTTTGGCACATGAAATTTTCACTTTTAAATAAGAAATGAAGATACATTTCTGTATTTTTCAAATTATACAGTATTCAGACTCGGTATGAAACTACAACAGAAAAAATATTTAATAAATTCTGGTATGTATTGGAAAATCAGAGTTAGTAGTAAGGGAGGTAACACTTTAATGGTAGACACTTATGCTAACTTAATAGTTTAATGGAAATGTAATATAAACATTTTCATATAAAATCTTTGTTTCCATTTAATCAAGATATTTATGCATAAAGGAAATGTGTCTTTTTCAGTTGTCTGCCCTTTTGTTGCTCCTTTTGTGTTATTCTCTGCTTTGTGTGAGGGCTCATATAGAGGGAATCTAATATGATTCAGAACAGTGCTCAGGATCAATGAATTCTGTTGATAAGAAACATCTAAAATACAGATGCTGTGATCAAGAAAGTGTGTGTAACAGAAAAGGGCTGAGGCAAATAACCCCTTTTCAGACAATATCAATTAATCTCAGCTCAAGGATACATAACCACAAAACAGTATAACCATACTAAGCATGGTTTTTAGGTATTCTTAAAAAAATTTTAGGTGGAGTGACTGGGTAACTAAGAATAACGCCAAGAGACCACCTGGTTGTGTATTGCTGCATTCTAATTCTTATGTTGATCTCTTAACAAAGAACTCAGTGTGTGGTCTAGATCATAATTAAAACAGTCTTCTTGACATATGCTTTTATCAATATTGTCAAACCAGAGTTATTTTAGTGGTACTAACCAAACTATACAAAAATGGCAAAAATGAAATATGACTATAACAGACCAAAAAAAGCCCATACTGTAGTTTAAAAGAATTAAAACTATTCCAATGACTAAACCTAAAAAAATAATAACCCCAAATGAAAAACAATTGTGAAATGTGCACTGAATAGCAGCTAATACAATAAAAACATTAGGTTCATGTCTATACTGATCTGAGTGTAAAATGTTTCAATAATAATGTGTTTATGTAAAATGGCATAGATGAAGGACTTTATTGCCAACATTAAATTGGGAAGATAAAAGAAAAGTAATTATGTGATACCTTTCACTGGAGACCTAGTAGCAGGATGGGCTGAAATAAAAGCCTCTGGATTTGAAAGTTTAAATAAAACCTATTAATACTTTATTATTATTTTCTTGGAAGAGAAAGAATACATTGGTTGTGGAAGTAACCTTAAATTACGTGGAACACAAAATTAATTTTAGTTCAAATGTTGGTGATAAATGTTAATTTGGCTATAAAATATTTCCTTTCTTGAAAAATGAACTATTTATATATTTCCCATAATAGCTCCTTGGTGAGTCAAGATATAAAAATGCAGGTGATAGGCTCTGTTGATAAGAAATTTATGTAAATTACTACCTGTCCCCCACTTTGTTTATAAGTTTAAGTTATTATGACACGAAATTTTTGGAAAATTTGTCAACCCCAAAATTTGTGACCTGGCATAATTACACTGAGACCATAGGTAATTCTGATTACAACTGATTTTTTACTAAATAAATCCTAGGATTTTGTGCATTTCTGTAGCCTTCTTTCCCTACATCAACTTGCAAATTCAGAACAGTATTCATGTGCGTGCTTTTGGGTATGGATTAGCCTCCGAAAGTACATAATTCCAATAATTATCAGTGACAGAGGGGATGAATAAATTATGCTTTAAGCACTACAAAATTAACAGTAAAAAAATGGTTTTCATAAGTTTTTCTTAATGCATGTGCCTATATTAAAGTTAATGTTCTATACAACTGATAAGCTCTTGCAAGACTCCCAATGAGCTATTAATCCTGAACTGTACCACTGCCTGCCTTGGGACAAAGAACGAAATAGAATTTAAATGCTATAGATGTCATGATGTTTTGAAAAGTTTCTTCAATTTAAGCACAGAGTTCTGATGTGAACTGCAATTTTATCAGCCTGGATGAATGAAGTATCAATGCCATGTTCATTTTTCACATGACAATACAAAGATTAAGCTTCAGGTTTTTTTTCACAAAATTAAAGCCCAAGCCATCATTCTCTTTCCTTATTGAGAACTTAGTATTAAGGCTACTAAGTGAAGGAGGCTGTTTTCTTTAAACAAAGAATATTATAGAGATATTCACTTGGTAATACTGACAAAGGGTGTATTTACACTCCTCTGATTCTTCCTTTTAGAGACTGGCAAGTGCCTGAAGACCATGACAATCATAAGTCTTGGATCTGTGTTTTGATTTATCACAGTAAATGCCATCAAAAGTAATTTCCATTTGACAGAAGGGAAAACCATATTGATTAAGAAAAGCTGCTTTGTATATTACAATATATTTTAAGGGCAAGTTTATAATGTTTTCATTTTATTCTGGATGTAGTAATCATTAATTGTGTGTAAATCTTTCAAAGAGATTAAAATGGCATACCCAAGCCATTTTCCACTTCATTATTATCTTTTATCCTCTTAAAAGTATGGAGTGTGAGTTAGGTGCAATGTTATTCATAGGTAGCAAACAGTTGGATAGGGCAAGAAAAGGGGAATTTCTATCCCATAAGCTCTTCCCATGAATGTAGACTAAATAATCACTAAGTTGCTATCTGGACATAGGCCTCAGCACTCATCAAAGTCTGCTAGGCCACATTTACCCCTGAGTGTGACCATCTCCTATGCACATATTTATCCTGAGAGGCAACTTTATACAGAATATGGGGTAAGTTCCCTGGATGTAGCTAAGATTTAGCTCAATGGAATCCTAGTTTTAACTCGAGTCACATAGTATTCATATGAAACGTCCCCAGAACTGTGCTCATGCACCTGTCAGCTGATAAAAATTTCCAAGTAGCAGTGTAAGGGGACTGAGGGGAGCAAATGGAAACAGGAGGGTTGGCCCTGTCTATTTTTCCTCAATAATGTCCATCTGACTTATGTGTCACTCATGCCTGCCCTACTTCATGGCAGCAACAGGTGTGTGCACACACAGATATGTCTGTGAACTAGGATCATGAGATTCTAACAATAATGACAATGGTACAGATGAGGGGAATTAGATTCTGGGATGTCTCCTCTGGGGGGATGGTCCTTACCCAAAAGTATGTTATTTCTGTGAACCTGTGCCTTATAGTTTCTCTCAATTTTTTTTTGTCGCCATTAAGAAGGCTTTTACCAATGAACTCCTTAAAACATTTCTGAGAACTTACATTTTTTGTGTGTGAATTCAGAGCAAAAGTGTGTGTTTTTAAAGGCATATCTCTGTGTGTGATCTGGTGAGAAGGCAGATTTTATATTTTCTTCCTCTTTGATCACTACTTTAGCTGCTTGTCCCTAGGCGACCCCCCACCCCTGTTCAAACTCACTTCTAGCCATCACAGTGCTGCTGTTAAAGCTGCTGCTTCAGTTGTACTAGTGTGCTAGTTAAGACTTTTCACATGTCATTTTCTGATGGGACAGAAATGACAACCTTGCTAACAAACACAGGAACATGATGACTCTAACACGGCAATTGGTTTTTGGCAAGAGAGAAAAGAAGAACTCTAGGAGGTCCACATAATTCTCCATATAAAATGACTTTTACAAATATAATTTTGCCTTGCTTGGCAGAGCAGAAAGACAACATCGGCTGGAATGTGTCCTGCAAACATGGCATTACCAGTACACCTTACAGCACCAACTGAGGAGAGGCTGTGGCACAGGAGAGCAGCCCATGAACTGTGTTGAAGTAGAAAACTTTGAGCAATGTCAGTGGTCCTGGTGTGAAAACGATCTGTAAACCCTCATGGTTACAGCCTGTGCTTTTTTATTTATAATGGCCTGAAATGGCAGGATTGCTGTGGTGAGCTCAAAAAGCCCCTGGTGGACTGTCTATTTCTTCAATGCCTTTTTCTTTAAGTGGCACATATTTTTAAAAAGTTAATAAAAAAATAACCTTAGAAGATTGTTGCAGGTAATGTGGTATAAACTCATTGTTAATGAGAACAATGTTACTCTGCTGGAGGACAGAGTTGAGGCTGAGGGGGGTGCTGCTCTGTCACTATGTGATTTTCCTCCTGATGGTGGCCAGCTCTCTCTGAAGGTCAGCAAACTTGGGACGCTGTTCAGGTTTATAATCCCAACATTTCATCATAATTTTAAAAATATCCTCTGGACAGTTCTGAGGGGCTGACATTCGGTATCCTGAAGAAGAACAGAGAATTTAGAATGGAGATAATATATGTGTTCACACAGGGCATTACTCAGTATGCAAATTTTTGTTGCCTTATGTTGTAGGTGTAATAGAACAAAAAATCATTTCAGGACAAACTGAATGTTCTCTACAAGAGATGCAGAATTCAGTATCACATAGCCAAATAATTGCCTTCTAGTTCAAAGACCCTATTATTTTGTCTGTTCATTTACCAAAAATCTGATGTAAGTTGCAGCACATACAAGTGCATATTTCAGTATTTAAGTATTTGCTTTTAGAATTTGCTTTTAGACTAATTATAATAAAGTAAAAAATCAAAATCAACAAGCAACTATAAACCAGAGACACACTATAGGAGGGTTGGGGGGAGAAGGGAGTAGGATCAACACAAGGGTGGTGGGAATTGTATAGGGACTATAACCAATTGTATGGGGACTATAATGAAAATGCATACATTGAACAAAAATGAAAAATGATGTAAAAAATATACAAAATTAGAATTTGCTTTTAATACTCTGAGCAGAGTTTTAAAAAAGTCATCACTATATTTTAGATTTTTGAAGATAAAAAGATGATGAGGATTTTATCAATAGGGAAATAAAAATCATATCAGTTTGCTCCCTTGCAATACAAGAAGAATCTGAAGCCAAAGTTGCCTGGTAGCACACAAGCTTTGTGCTGGGCAGTGTATATGTGCCTACGTGTTTTCCTCAGGAAGGACGACAGATGTCTGTGAGGAATAGAAGGTAGCACCGGAGCTAGAAAGTCAACCTCCTATAACCAGTAGTATAAACATGCCACTCTGAAAGGGCTAAATGCTAGGGCATTGGACTTGGTCAAAATACATTGTTTCTGTTGAGAGCTGTGGACTATACCAGTGCATGCTAATATGTCTCAATCCCCTATTTATCCCTGCCCCTGATCTGGGAACACCACTTCTGAAGACAGAAGTGTTATAAAATCTCAAGAATTTCTTCCTGAAGGTTATTAGCAGTAATATGAGTGGTGTTTACTTGGCCTAAAATAGAAAAACAGGGCAGTGTTCCTCAACCTCCTATTTTCCTTGAAGACAGTGACCAGCACGACCTGGCAGATGTGATGCCAGGTAGGGGGAGTGGAAGAAAAGTCTATAGGACACAATTTTTCAAATGTTGAGATCTTTTAAAATTTGTTTATGTTGTATAAAAGCCTTACCATCCATGGGGTTCAAAAGAAGATTTATCAACATCTCTGCTCTCTGTTTATATTCTCAAATAGTATGTGCCTTCTCCCTTACCTCAAGAAACCAGAGCTACAGCTGTGGTACTAACCCTATAGCTGGATGTGAACACCACTAACCCGTGCCTTTGGCTCACCTCTTTCTACTTGCTCCCGTGCTTGTTGATTTGTCATTCCAGGGTAAGGGCAGACCCCTAAGCTGAAGGTCTCCCAGAGGAGGATGCCAAAGCTCCACACGTCACTCTCAGAGCTGTATCTCCCTGGAGGCAAACAAAACCATAACCATGTAAGTAAATAAGTAGCTGACCATTTCAGGCTATATGAAGTCTATATCAGTCACATATTAACATATTTAAACTCATGCAGGTGCTCTAATTAATATCTTATTCTCTTTGCTAGTTTTACTTTCTAGCACTAGTAGTAACAACTGATTAAAAGGAACAATGTTCAAACTGCTAGATTAACCAAACTAGCTTCCAAATCAAATATTCAGTCAGAACAAATATTCAGTCAGCATGAAAGATTACTTTCTCTGTAGTATCTCAGATGTGTGGTTTACATTAAAGTGAAAAAAAGATATGACTTTGTACATATAAATGTCTAGGAGTGTAAATAAGTTAGATTTCTGAGATTTTGTCTTTTGTTTGCATCATTTTATAACCAGTGAAATTATAAGCAAATATAAAGCAATAAGAAAAGTTTCTTCACTTTTTTTACTCATCTTGTTTACAGGTATTAAATGCTTCAAAGTGTCATTTTCTCCACTGATAGTTTCATTTACAGACAACATATTTTCCTGTGTGTTTAGAATAGAGCTGAAATTAATAAAACCAGCTGATAAAAACAAGTTCTTATTGTTGGTGCCTTGTTATGTCAAAATATCTTGGTGTACCTGTTTTATTGAGCTGTATGAGCTAAGCAATTAGGATTTTTTTTTTTTGTAGTCATCTAGATAAACAGAGAAAAAACCAACAAGTTATTTCCTGGATATCATGTGAAGATGGATGTGAAGTCAAGGACAGGAAGCAGAAAAGTCCCTTTCAATCTTCAAGAGGCTGAGAATTTCCAAGATTTCCTCAACATAATTGGTTTTATTTTATTATATATATATATACACATATATTTTATATCATAACTTCCAGGCTTAACTCTGCCACTCCAGAATTTATAAACACCCCTTGTCTAAAAATGTCTTGTTACTTTAAGTAGGATGGCCCTTTCTAGTTCCTAAAAAAAATAAAATGAGGGCCTCCCTGGTGGTGCAAGGGGTTAAGACGCAACCTATGAAGCTATCCTATGAAGCCACTGCAGCACAAGTTCAATCCCCGGCCAGGGAGCTACCCACATGGTAAGCAGACCTCTCCTGGCTCGACTGCTGCTCCCCTCAGCAGTGTATTTCAGTCAATCCGCCTGTTCTGCTCTCCACTTTGTCTCTGGTGAATCCTCTCACCTGACACCCCCACACCCCTCTGGCCTGTACCCCAGTTCTTGTATGCATAAATAAATCTTTAAAAAAATAAAATGATAACTAGAGTGTGCCTGCACTATGATAATTGCCCTCACGTCAGAGTTTGAAATGTATTTGCTTCTCACTTACCCCAGCTGTGAGAATAAGTTTCCTTCTTTGTAAACAGGAGTTACAGACATTCACTATGCTGTTCATGGGGAGATTAGTTTTCTTGTCTGCATATAAAATCTTTCCATGTTTTATATATAATACCTTAATACTTTTCATGAAAATAATTTAATAGCTATAAGTTAAGACAAATTCTTCAAGAAAGTAGAAGGTATGCAGCATTAAGTATCTTTTTTTTGTATAAGATGATATCTAAGCAGAGATCAAGAAAGGCATGCCAAGATCACATTCCAGAAGTGAAAGTTTATAACCTACCTCTAGATCCTTGACCTCTGTACCTGGCTTTGAGGGATAATTTTAATGAGCAAAGAGTAAGTTACAAGATTATAGCATTTTGTTACTTTTCCATCTCTCATTTGATCTTCATGATACCCCTTAAGGGAAAACATACTATCATTTTTCATTTTGCAAACAAGGAAACATAGGTTTAGAGAGATAGATGATTTGTCAAGGTCATGCAACTAATGAAATGATTGGTTAGGACAATCGGTCCTTATGGGCAATCTCTTCACTGTAAATCCTGCCTCCCTTGCATTTCAGAGGTCTGTGTTAAACCCATTAATTAGACACATCAGCTCCAAATTCTCAAGTGGCAAATGAAAAAAAATTCCTTTAATAATTGATAATAATTGATAGCTAAGAATTAAAATAATTCTTAGCTTTAGAGGAGTAATATAGTGACCTTTTGTTTATCTATTTATTTATCTATTTATTTATTTTATTACCGTCACCAAAAAACCCTCACCCATACACATCTCCTCCATCCTTTTCCCTATTCCTTCTGGTAACCAGTATGTTATTTTTTGCTAGGTCTACATTTTTATTTCTTCTATTGTTTGTATGTAATTTTTTTGATATTTCTATTTCACACAGAAACCATCCAATATCTGCCTTTCACTTTTTGAATGATTTCGGTCAACACAATCACCACAAGGTCTACCCATTTTTGTGCCAAATGCCACTCTTCATCTTTCTTCACAGTTGTGTAATATTCAATTGAATGTCTGCTCCACAGTTTTTCTATTCATCTATTGAAGGGCACGTGGGTTGAGTCTGTGATTTGGCAATTGTAAACAGTGCTGTTATGTACATGGATCTTTTCATGTTAAAATATTTATGTTAAGGTATTCGCCAGGGTTGACCACATACAGGGTTACAAGACAATCATCAAGACATGAAGACAGAAATTATATCAAGTATCTTCTCTGACCATAAATATACTGAACTATAAGTCAAGTACAAAAAGAAAATATTTAACATGTGAAAACCGAGTAATACACTACTGAACCACCACTGGGTTAATGAGGAAATCAAAGAAGAAATAAAAAAAATACCTCAAGGCAAATGATAATGAATGAGAATACAACCTTTCAGAATGTCTGGGATACAGCAAAAACAGTTCTAAGAGGGAAGTATATAGCAATAGTATACAGGCAAACATTAAGTATATAGTATATAGTATACAGGCAAACATTAAGAAACTAGAAAGAGCCCAAACAAACAACCTTGCCTCTCATCTCAAAGAAGTATAAAAAGAAGAATTAAAAAAAAAGTCTGTAGAAGGAAACAATAAAAATTAGTGTGGAAATAAATGAAATAGAAATCAAACAGAGTCCAAATGATTGATGAAGTCAAAAGCTAGATCTTTGAAGAAAATAGAGAAAACTTTAGCTAGGCTCACTAAGATAAAGAGGGAAAAAACTCACATAAATAGGATCAAAGATAAAAGAGGAAAAGTAACAAAAAATACTTCACAAATAATAATAGTTACCTGAAACATTTATATGGAAACAAATTCAACAACCTAGATGAACTGGACAGAGCCTTAAAATTATAGTCATATAAAACTAAACAAATAGAGAAGAACCAGAAAGCCTGACCTGAGCAAATCAATTACAAGCAAAGAAAGTGAAACTGTAAGCAAAACTCTCCCAAAAAACAAAAGTCCAGGACCAGTAGGCTTCACAAGTTAGTTCTACCAAACCTTCAAAGACAAACTAATACCCATCCTGCTCAGACTTTATCAAAAAATTGAGAAAGAAGTAATTCTTCCAAACATGTTTTATGAGGCCAACACTACACTAATACCCAAAAAGAAAAACCCCAAAGACAACACAAAGACACAGAGAAAGAAAACTACAGATCAATCTCCCTAATGAACCTAGACAAAAAAAATTCCTCCATAAACTCTAAGCAAATCAAATCCAACAATGAATTAAAAAGATTATACAGTATGACTGCATACAATTTATACCAGGAACACAAGGATGGTTCAATATCTGAAAATCAATAACTGTAATACACCAAGTTAACAAGAAGAAAAGGAAAAACCACATGGTCATATCATGAATGATATGAAAACATTTGATAAGGTTCAACATTCATTTATGATGAAAACCCTTGAGAAAATGGGGATAAATGGAACATATCTTAACATAATAAAGAGCATTTATGATAAACCTACAGCTGGTACCATTCTCAATGGTAAAAAAAAAAACTGAAAGCCTTTCCACGCAGATCTGGTATAGGACAAGGATGTCCATTCTCACCACTACTATTCAAGATAGTATTAAAAGACCTAGCTAGATCAATTAAACAAGACAAAGGAATAATAATAAAAGGAATCCAAATTGGGAAAGAAGAACTAAAGCTGTCATTATTTGAAGACGAAATGATAACATACATGGAGAACCACAACGACTCCATGGAAACACTAATTCAACAACAACATCATCAACAACAACAAAAACACTTCAGCAAAGCGGCAGGATGTAAAATCAACACACAAAACCAGCTGCCATTTTATATACCATTAGTGAACTAGAAGAAGAAGAAATTAACAAAGTTATCTCATTTACAACCTCACCAAAACAAAAAACAGAAAACGAAAAACAAAAAAACCTGGGAATAAACTAACAAAGGAAATGAAGGACCTATAAAGGGAAAACTATGAAACACTGTTAAAAAAGAAAAGAAGGCAGAAAGAAATAGAATGATATTCCCTGCTCATGATTGGAGGAATGACCATTGTCAAAATGGCCATCCTACCCAAAGCAATTTAATTATTCAATGCAATCCCAATAAAAATCCCAATGGCATTCTTCAAAGAAATAGAACAAAGATTACTGAAATTCATATGTAAACACAAAAAATCCTGAATAGACAAAGCTCTCCTGGCTAAAAAGGGGAAAATGAGGTTATCACATTTCTGAACTTCAAAGTATACTATAAAGCCATAATAATTAAGACACCCTGGTACTGGAACAGCAATAGATACACATACCAATGAAACAGAATTTAGAGGCAAGAAATACAATCACACTTTTACAGACAACTAATATATGACAAAGGAGCAAAGTATATACATGGGAACAAGGAAAGCCTCTTCAATAAAGGGTTCTGGAAAAATTGCAAAAGACCATTATATCACACTGTACATGAAAATCAACTCAAGATAGACAAATGCCTTGGATATGACCTGAAACCATAAAATACATAGAAGAAAACATAGGCAAAACACTCTATGACATAAACCTCAGAAACATCTTTATGGACTCATCTCCAGCAGCAAGGAAAACAAAGGAGAAAATAAACAACTGGGACTAAATCAGACTAAAATGCTTTTATAGAGCAAAAGAGACAGTGACCAAAACGAAGAGTGAATGGGAGGAAATATTTGCATACCATACATCTGACAAGGGATTGATAATCAAAGATTTACAAAGAATTATACAACTCAACCAAAGAAAACAAACAATGCAATCAAAATATGGGCAGAAAATCTAAACAGACACTTCTCCAAAGAAGACATACAGATGACCAACAGACATATGAAAAAATGTTCATCATCACTTATCACCAGGGCAATGCAAATCAGAACCACAATGAGATACTTGGTTATATCTGTGAGAACAGCCAATAAACAAAGAAACAAACAAAAACAAACCCACAAACAAGTGTCAGCAAGGGTGGAGATCAGAAGGAACACTATTACACTGTTGGTTGGAATGTAAACTGGTCCAGCCCCTATGGAAAGAAATATGGAGAGTCCTCAAAAAACTGAAAAGGGATCTATCTATGATGCAGTGATTCTACATCTAGGAATCTACCCAAAGAGCACAAAAACACTAATTTGAGAGGAAACCTGCATTCCATTGTTTATAGCAGCACTAGTTACAATAGCCAAGATATGGAAACAACCTAAATGCCCCAGAACAGATGAATGGATCAAGAAAATGTGGTACATATACACAATGGAATACTACACAGTGATTGAAAAAAGCTGAACTCCTGCCATTTACAGCAACATGATCAGAACTGGAAGGGATTATGCTTATGAACAAAATGTTCAACATCACTAATTATCAGAGGAATGTAGTTCAAAACCACAATGATTAGTCTTTTTCCTGGTCTCTTATTTAGGTTTTCTAAATTTCTGATATGAGTGAGACCATCTGGTATTTTTCTTTTTATTTCTGACTTATTTCGCTGAGCATGATTCCTTCTAGCTCCATCCATGTTGCTGCAAACTGCAAGTGTTTATCTTTTTTGATTGCTGAGTAATATTCCATTGTGTATATGTATCACATCTTCTTGATCTAGTCATCTATTTTTGGGTATTTGGGTTGCAAAGACTAATCAATACACAGTAAAAATCAAAATCAACAAGCAACTATAAACCAGAGACACACTACGGAGGGGGGGTAAGGAGGGGTGGGGTAAGGAAGGACTAGAGTCAAAATAAGGGGGGAGGTGCAATTGTATGGGGAATATAACCAAAACGAAAATGCATACATTGTGCAAAGATGAAAAAGATGCAAGAATTATATAAAATAAAATATTTAAATAAAAAAATAAAATCAACAACCAATTATAAACCAGAGACACACTATGGCGGGGGGGAGAGTAGGATCAAAACAAAGAGGGGTGGAAATTGTATGGGGACTATAACCAAGATGAAAATGCATACATTGTGCAAAAACAAAAAATGATGTAAAAAAAAATAAAATTTTTTACAAAAAACAAAAAACAAACAAACAAACAAAAAAACACAATGAGATACTACCTCACACCAGTAAGAACAGCATGTATTAAAAAAAACTGGAAATAACAAGTGCTGGCAAGGATGTGGAGGAAATGACAGGAAACAACACGAACCCTCATATACTGTTTTGTATGAATTTAGACTGGTCTAATCCTGATGAAAAACAGTATGGAGATTTCCCAAAATATTAAGAATAGATTTTATCAAATGATCTAGCAATCCTACTCCTAGGTGTCTACTCAAAGAATGCAAAACCACTAAATTAAGGGATCTATGTGAGTCCCAGGGCAAGGTAGGGTTAATCAGGCAGCTTTAGATACAGTGCAGGCAGGAACTTTGGGAGAGTTAAAGAGGTTTTTGAGATAAGGACAGTAAATTCTAAGAACTGTTAACCAAAACATACCCCAGAGATGAGGTCAGAAAGTCCGGGAGGACTAAATAAAGAGTAAAACTTGAGAGAACAAGACCTTGAACAGGGGAGGTAAACTCTAAGATAAGAGCTGGGAAGGTGGGCACATCTGCCCAGAGAAGTATAGCCACTAGGAGAAAGAGCCATCCACAAAGCAGGATGATGAGATTTTAGAATAGAGAAAGAAAGATTTAACTATTCCTAGAAATGGGCCCACAACGGCTTTCTTGCCACTCGCAAGAACAGCGTACCTGGCAGTCCTTACTTTCTTTCTTTAAATAAAGTTTTCTTGTGCATGGTAGGAGGCAGTAGTCAAGCTTCATTCTTTTGCATGTAGCGACCCGACCCAGTTTTCCCAGCACCATTTATTGAACAAATTTTCTTTGCTCCATTGCATATTCTTTGCTCCTTTGTCAAAGATTAGTTGACTGTAAATCTGTGGGTTTATTTCTGAATTTTCTATTCAGTTCCATTGGTCAGTGTGTCTGTTCTTGTTCAAATACCATGCAGTTTTGATGATTATGGCTTTGTAGTATAGCATGAGGTCTGGGCATGTGATACCTCCATTCCCTTATTTTTTTTTCAGGAGAGCTTTAGCTATTTGGGGTTTTTGGTGGCTCCATATGAATTTCATCAATAATTTGTTCTATTTCTTTGAAGAAGTCATTGAAATTTTTATTGGAATAGCATTGAATCTATAAATTGCTTTTGGTAGGATGGCCATTTTGATAATGTTAATTCTTCCAACCCATGAGCAGGGGATGTCTTTCCATTTCTTTGTGTCTTCTTCTATTTTTTTAACAGTGCATTATAGTTTTCTTTGTATAGGTGTTTTACCTCTTTTGTTAGGTTTATTCCCAAGTACTTGATTTTTTTTTGTTTCAATAATAAAATGGATAGTTATAGTTTACTTGATTTCTTCTTCTTCAGATTGATTTTTTTTTATTATATATATATTTTTTTAAATAATAAATTTTATTTTTATATTCCCCCATACAATTGCAAACCCCCCATTCTGACCCCAAACCCTCCCCTCCCGCCTCCCACCCCCCAAAAGTGTCTCTGGTTCATAGTTTTCCGTTGATTTTGATTTTCACCTTCTTATAGTTATTCATTTTCCTGATCCCTCATTTAGGTTTTCTAGATTCCTGCTATGAGTGAGACCATCCAGTATTTTTCTTTTTCTTTTTGGCTTATTTCGCTGAGCATGATCCCTTCCAGCGCCATCCATGTTGCTGCAAATTGCATGTGTTTATCTTTTTTGAATGCAGAGTAATATTCCATGGTATATATGTACCACATCTTCTTGATCCAGTCATCTATTTTTGGGCATTTGGGCTGTTTCCAAAGCTTAGCTATTGTAAATAGTGCTGCTATAAACATAGGGGTGCAGGTGTTCTTTGGAATTGATGTTTCTGTGTCCTTTGGGTAAATACCTAGGAGTGGAATTGCTGGATCATATGGAAGCTCTATGTTTAGTAGGTCCAGAAATCTCCACACAGCTCTCCATAGTGGTTGGACCAGTTTGCACTCCCACCAACAGTGTAGAAGAGTTCCTTTTTCTCCACAACCTCGCCAACATTTGCTGTTGCTAGTTTTTTTAATATGTGCCATTCTCATTGGTGTAAGATGGTATCTCATGGTAGTTTTGATTTGCATTTCCCTGATTACAAGTGATGTTGAACATTTTTTCATATGCCTGTTGGCCATTTGCATTTCCTCTTCAGAGAAGTTTCTTTTTAGCTCTTCTGCCCATTTTTTGACTGGATTATTTTCTTTGTTGTTGGTGAGTCTCATCAGCTCTTTGCAGATTTTTGTGATCAGTCCTTTATCATTAGTGTTGTGTGCAAAAATGTTCTCCCAGTTGGTGGGGTTTCTCTTTGCACCCCGCTCCCGTGCCTGGGCACCTGGTTCCTGCTTACTCAGTGAGGGACTTTCACCCCAGTGAGGGCCTCCGCGCGTCTCCCCGCAAGCCTAGGTCGCAGGCGCGGGGACCTCGGCAGCCGCGATCCCGATCCGCGTTTGCTTTTCAAGCGCGCCAAGCGCGCCGCTTTTCCACGCAAGCTTACCGGTCGGCCCGGGGCTGTGTGCGCGTCTCCAGAGTCTTTGTTCTTCTCTAATGGCACCTGAAGCCATTTGCTCACCGCTGTGGCGAATCCTGCAGGGTTCTCCACAGCTCCCGTTCACGGGGTGTGGTGGCTGCAATGGTTCCTTTCCACTCACAGTCCCGCTTGCTGAGTCGTTTGTTCTTGTTGGTCGTTTTGGTTTGTTGTTTTCCTCCTCTCTGCGGGTCGGAGAGTGCCGCCTCTGTGGGCGGGGGAGGGGAGCAGGGTTCTGCGCTTCCCTCCCTTCTAGTCCTCTTTTATGGCAACTTTCTTCTTCGGGCAGTTTGCTGGCGTCACCCGTTTATCTTCCGTGTCCCACTTCTCACTGGGACCTGCCGCTTTTCCTCCCTATTAACTTTTTTTAATGGGAGATCTTACTCGCAGCATCTCCTCGCCACCATGTTGCTCCGACCCCCCCAGATTGATTGTTTATGTACAGGAAGGATCCTGATTTTTGGATGTTGATTTTGTATCATGCTACTTTACTAAACTGATTGATTAGTTTGATTAGTTTTTCTGTGGAGTTTTTGGGGTTCTCTAAGTATATTATCATATCTATGAATACTGATAGTTTAACTTCTTCCTTCCCTATTTGGATTTCTTGTATGTTTTTCTCTTGTCTATTGCTCTGGCTAGGACTTCCAGTATAATATTGAAAAGCAGTGGTGAGAGTGGACATCCTTGTCTTGTTCCAGATCTCTTCACCATTGGGAATGATACTGGCTGTTGGCTTGTCATATATGGCCTTTATGATGTTGAGGTATGTTCCTTGTATCCTGAGAATTTCAAGGGCCTTTATTATAAATGGGTTTGTACTTTGTCAAAAACTTTCTCAGCATCTATTGATATTATATAGTTTTTATATTTCTTTTTGTTGATGTGTTGGATTACACTGATTGATTTTTGGATGTTGAACCATCTTTGTGTTCCTGAAATAAATCCTACTTGGTCATGGTGAATTATCTTATGGATACATGGTTGGATTCTGTTAGCTAAAATTTTATTGAGGATTTTTGCATCAGTGTTCATTACAGAGATTGGCCTGTAATTTTCTTTTTTTGTGTTGTCATTCTTTGGTTTTGGTATTAGTGTAATATTGGCTTCATAGAACGTGTTTGGTATTATCCCTTCTTTCTCAATTTTTTGAAAGAGTTTGTGAAGGATAGGCACTAGTTTGTTTCTGAATGTTTGGTAGAATTCATTTGTAAATCCATCTGGTCCTGGACCTTTGTTTTTGGGGAGGGTTTTGATTACCATTTCAATTTCACTGCACAAAAACTAACTCAAAATGGATTAAAGAACTAGACATAAGACCTGAAACCATAAAATATATAGAAGGAAATATAGGCGAAACACTACATGACATATACACCTCAGTAACATCTTTAAAGACACATCACCCAAAGCAGTGATAGTGAAGGCAAAGATAAACAGCTGGCACTATATCAAATTAAAGAGCTTCTGTACAGCAAAAGAGACAGTAACCAAAACAAAGAGACACTCCACTGATTGGGAGAAAAATGAACAGAAGAGCTAAAAAGAAACTTCTCCAAAGTGGAAATGCAAATGGCCAACAGGCATATGAAAAAATATTCAACATCACTTGCAATCAGGGAAATGCAAATCAAAACTACAATGAGATACCATCTTACACCAGTGAGAATGGCACATATTGAAAAAACTAGCAACAACAAATGTTGAGGATGTGGAGAAAAAGGAACTCTCCTGCACTGCTGGTGGCAGTGCAAACTGGTCCAATCACTATGGAAAGCTGTGTGGAGATTTATCAACCTGCTAAAAATGGAGCTTACATGTGATCCAGTATTCCACTCCTAGGTATTTACCCAAAGGACACAGAAACATTAATTCAAAAGGGCACCTGCACCACTATGTTTATAGCAGCACTATTTACAATAGCTAAGCTTTGGAAACAACCCAAATGCCCAAAAATAGATGACTCGATCAAGAAGATGTGGTATACACACACAATGGAATATTACTCAGCAATCAAAAAAGATAAACTCATGCAATTTGCAGCAACATGGATGGAACTGGAAGGGATCATGCTCAGCAAACTAAGCCATAAAGAAAAAGAAAAGTACCGGATGGTCTCACTCATAGCAGGAATTTAGAAAACCTAAATAAGGGACCAGGAAAAAAACTAATTATACTAAAGTAAAAATCAAATCCAACAAGCAGCTATAAACCAGAGACACACTATGGGTGGTGGGGGATAGAGGAGGGAGTAGGATCAAAACAAGGGGGGTGGGAATTATATGGAGACTATAACTAAGATGAAAATGCATAAATTGTGCAAAAATGAAAAATGATGTAAAAAATGTATAAAATAAAAAAATAAAGTTTACATTCTTAAACAAAGTTTGTTTCTCTCTGCTTACTTATCTAAAATGCCTGTGAATTCCTTTTTACAGCTTCATGGAACAAGAACTTGTGGTGGTTCAAGGGCTAAATTAACAGCGCACACAGGTGTCATATGCACTCATATGTTCATGGCAACACTATTAGCCAAGGTATGGAAACAACCTAGGTTCATATGGAGAGGTGAGTGGATTAAGAAATGTGGTACATATACACAATGTAATACTACTCAGTTATAAAAAAGATAAAATCTTGCCATTTGGGACAACACAATTTGGATATGGAGATTGAAGGCGATTATGTGAAGTGAAATAAATCAGAAATAGGAAAACAAATACTTGTTGAGTTTACTCATAATTGAATATAGAGAAAGAAAACAAATGAACAGATAAAACCAAACCACAACAATGCTAGAAATTTGACTGTAGATTTCAGGCTAACAGAGATGGCATGTAGGGGATTGGAGAGCAGGAGACTATAGAGAAGGATTATGGGTACCTTGGTGGTGGGTGTGGTATGGTGACACACATGTGAATATGCGTGAGCCTTCACCTCTGATCCATACATGGTCTTATATGTCAACATTATCTCAATAAAATACAATTATGAAAATATATAAAATAGTTAATTTTATGTCCTAAGAATTTACCCTAAAGAAAGCTTTGTATTTAATTTAGGCATTAAATTACAGCAATTATAAATGTCTTATTTTTCTTGAGGAGGTAATTTTTCATTTGTGTCAATAATCATTTTATGATTCATCTTTATTCACAACATACTATACCAATTCACCAATCTATAGCTTATATGCTGCTTCCCTTGATGAAAAATGTGATTTCTAATTTTACTTAGAGCACAGTCTGTTTTTTTTTTTTTTTTGGTTCAAATTATTGAGCTGTTACCCATCTTGTTATGGCCCATTTCTTTCCAACCAGATTATGCAAGCTGTATTTATTTTCAATTACAATGAAAATTCAAGTAAAAAAAAAAATCCCTGCAATTTTAAAATGTAAGTCCCATCTTTCTTTTCCTACAAGATTTATACAAGTTCCAGAGACTGAGATAGTAGAAAGCCAGGTTGACTTTTGGAATGAGTGACAGAAAAATTGATCAACTTAATATTTTAGGAACCTAATATTAGTTGAAGTTATTGGACCAATTATAAGACAGTCAAAGAAATGGTTCTGAGTCATAGCAACACTTTCACTCTGTATGTGATTTGACTACTAAAACATTTATTTTGATCAAAATGAAAAACTATCAGATGTATAATCATATTTCAAAGTGTTCATATGTGTATCCATCTTTTAATCTAGCAACTTTACATCTAGGCATCTCACCAATAAGGTCAATGAATTAATTCTGTGCTCATTTTTATTGCCAAATATGAACCATTATACAACATTTGTGCTGCTCCTCAAATCCCTCTTATTTGGGATCTTTTTACCCCTGTAACTTTAACTGTGAATGTTTTCTGCTGATAGAAACCATTTTTGCCACCAAAAAGAAAGAGTTTCTATTCTTACCATAATTAAGAGCTTCTGGTGCTGTCCATTTAATGGGAATCTGCTTTAAGCCAGAAGATGAATACACTCCACCATCTTCTTGACGAGACATTCCAAAATCACTGATTTTCAGAACACTATTTTCACCTACCAGGCAGTTTCTTGCGGCAAGATCCCTAGGTAATAATAAGACACAGAAAACACCTATTAAAAACAAATTGAAAGCCTCTTTCACATTTATCACGCCCACACTTCTCAGTTTTACATTTGCAAAGTATTTTTAATGAGGTTAGGAATGCTTGGGATTCACCAGTCCATCCCATCTTTTCTATCATAGGTAAAAATCTTACATGAGAACACTTGCATATGGAACAGGCAACATGCTAATTTTTTAGGTGCCACATATATTTCCATTTAAATAGAAAAACACTGATTCTAGGGTAAAAAGAGAAAATCACAGAGGAGAGGCTAAGCAAACATGGCAGGCATTACTTGTGCTGTGATTGGTTTTCCTAGCAGTAGTGTATAAGAGTCTCTGTGATGACAGTGTTCTCTAGCTATGCTGCACTGGCCCCAGGTGGCCATCAGTCTCATGTGGGCACCTGAGCACTTTCTATGTGGCTAATTGATGAAGAAATTAACATTGTCATTGATTTACTTTTGATTAATTAAACTTAAAAAGATGCATGTGACTTGTAGATACTGAGAAGCCTTTGGCTATGTAGCCCTAGAGGTTTCCAAAGGTTGAGGGGGAGGCCAGTGATTCTCTACACGTTGACCCAGCCCTGCCTCCTCTGCCATCTTGTTCCACTCTCTCCATAATTTTTTATATTGTAGCCCTACTGGGATTCTTTCTGTCTCCAAGTGCAGGACAAGTCCTCTAAATACAGAAAGCTAATTTCTAATGTAAGGTCTTTACACTCAGTTGTTTCCGTTGTACCATTTTCTCCTCCCTCTCTATTTTTAAGTAAAAGAACCTTGATTTTAGTGGGATATATTGTCATTCAGCTAAAAACTGCCCCACACTTATAGCTAGGAGAGGCTATAATGGGCCCAATGAGAGGTAAACAGGAGATTTGTCTAAAAATTTTAGGAAGTTTCTTTAAAATAAAGGGGAAGTGGGCCTCCCTGGTGGTGCAGGCGGTTGAGCAATGCACTGTGAAGCTGTCCGCTGCCTCTGCAGCGCGGGTTTGATCCCTGCGGGTCGGTCGGTGCGAGAATTCCACATGGCGCAGCAGACCTCTCCTGCTGCCTCCGCTGCTCCCCTCAGCAGTGTATTTTGTCAGTCGGCCTGTGACTGTTCCCTTCGTCAGTCTGTATGTTCCCCGCTCTGTCTCTGGTGAATCTTCTCACCCTCCCACGTATCTGGCCTGTACCCCGGTTTTGTATAAAAAATAAATCTTTTTTTTTTTTTTAAAAGATTTATTTATTTATTTATACAAGCACTGGGTACAGTCAGAAGCACGGGAAGGTGAGAGAATTCACCAGAGCCAGAGCGGGGAGCAGAGCAGGCAGAGTGACTGAAATACACTGCAGAGGGGAGCAGCGGAACGCAGCAGGAGAGGTCTGTGCGCCATGTGGAACACTCGCAGGCGTCCGGGGATCAAACCGGCGCTGCAGAGGCTGCGGGCAGCTTCACAGCCCAGCGCTCAACCGCTATGCCACCAGGGGAGGCCCTAAAAAATAAATCTTTAAAAAAATAAAATAAAATAAAGGGGAAGTGCCATAGCATTTCTCCCCACCCGCTCACTAACCAAGGAGAAACAACACTACAGCAGAAGAGCAGCAAGAAATAAGAGGTCTGGAACTCTGAGGACTATGGCTGCCATACATATTTTGGAGTGCCTTTCTGTCTCTCTCTCTCTTAAAGATTTATTTATTTATGCATACAAGAACTGGGGTACAGGCCAGAGGTACGGGGTGGGTGTATGAGAGGATTCACTAGAGACAAAGTGGGGAGCAGACCAGATGAAATGACTGAAACACACTGCTGAGGGGAGCAGAGGGCAAGACAGAAGAGGTCTGCTGCACCATGTGGGTTAGCTACCTGGCCTGGCATCAAACTTGTGCTGCAGTGGCTGTGGATAGCTTCATAGTGCTGAGACTTAACCCCTTGCGCCACCAGGGAGGTCCTTTTCTCTACCTCTTTTTTAAAGACATGCTGACTTTGAGATGTCGATTAAACATGAAGAGGAGTTATCTAATACACAGGTGTGTATATTAGTCTGGAGGTCAGAAGGCAGGTTTAAGAGTTGTCAGTTTTCAGATGATATTTGAAGTTATAGGATTGTAGAATGTTTTCATCTAGAAAGCTTTCGTAGAGAGAAAAAAGAAGTTGTTCAAAGATTATCTTAGAGCACTTTATCATTTAGAGAATGATGGAAGACCAGAGGCTGAGAAGGAGCATCTTTGAGGCCAGAGGAAAACAAGGAAGAGGTTGGTGTCCTGGAAGTGAAGTGAGAAAAGTTTTTCAAGGAGGAATAGAAATCAGATCTGTCAACTACCACTGAGAAGACAAGGAAGATGAGACTATTAACTGATCATTGGAATTTAGCAACATAGAATTTAATGAGTCACTGATAACAGCAATTTCAGTGAAGTGGTAAACACAAAAATATAATTGGAGTATATCCAAAAAAAAAAAAGAAAGAGAAGAAAAAGTAGTGCCAGTTTCGATATTCTTCTGAGGAAATTTGCTGTAAAAGGGGAATAGAGAAATGGAGAGAGAAATAGAGGGAGTTTCAGGTCAAAGGATTTTCTCTCCCTAATATGGGGATTATTACATACACATATAGTGTGCATATATATGTGTGTGTATAATATATACATATGCATATGGTAATAATATTGTAAAGGGTTAAAATTAAAGAGGTAAGGAAAGGTGACAACTACAGGTGTGAAGTCCTAATGAAAGCAGAGGGGCACACCATGTGTGCTTTCAAGAGTGTATTCCCAATTCCTAGAATAGTACTTGGCACATAGTAGGTGATCACTAAACACTTGCTAAATAAATATATACATACATACATACACATACCTACCTACCTACCTACCTATATACATACATACTACCTTATCCTAGGAGTTACTCTTTCTGAAGATTATCATTTTTTTTGCTTTTACCTCCTTAATACTTTCCTTCTGAAGAATAATCAAGAATTAGTTTCACTAGAGATGGCTGAATAAACTAATGTTTGGAATGCATCTTTAAACATTAAAGATGACTCAGAACTTAGGAAAAATTAAGCCTAATTTATATTAAAGTCTTATAACATAGGAAGTACCTTCAACAACTCATTTATAACAACAGTTGACTGATGATAATGTTATTTCCTAAGGGTGTTAAAATAACCCTGAAATTGCTGAGCAAAGTTGGTATCAGAGAAATGTTATTTTTCTATTACAGGAGGGAACTTGGGTAGTATTGCATGAAGGTATTATAAGGACTGTGAAATTTTTAGCTCATTAATTTGCAAAAAATCTCTTTATTCATTAGATAAAATTTAAAGTGGAGAACCTTAGAAAAAGCCCAAGGTTAGAATTAAATCTCTGACTCATTTCCAGTTTTTACATGTAGAATGGATGCCAACTGAAAGAGTCAGAGAACCTGGTTTTCTGCTAGACAAAATGAGTGATCATGAGATGCTGGTTAATTTACCTACTTATCTTAATCTGTAAGAAGGAAGTATCATATTGGCTGAGGATCTGTAAATTCTACTTACGGAATAGTTAGAATAAATCCCAGCTCTGCCATGGAATGTTTGTATGGCCTTGGCACACTAAGCTTCACTTTACTCATCTAAATATACAACCTAACAGGGTTAAATGAGGTAATGATTAAAAAATGTCAGCATATACTATATGGCTCAAAATAAGTTTTAAATAAGCCATCATCATTATCATCAGTTTTATTATTTCTACTGTTTATGTAGTACTACTACTACCATTACTACAAGAGGCCATGGAACAGCATTTATAAATCATTTTTCAAAACAGCTTCTAACAGTATGTCATGATCGCAAAGGAAAAGCGGCCAGCACCTGGAAACTCAGGACCACATAGTAAGACTTGTGAATTTTTCAGTAGATTATTTCCTTTCTATAACTGTTATATTTCATCATTATGCCCAAAGAAAGATCCAGGAGGGTATTGGTACTTGTTCACTGTTTGACCAATAACTAGACTGTATGCTTTTTTTTTTTTTCCTTAGCTTTTAGTTCGATTTAGGGATACATCTCCTGTACGTGCTGTGCTCCTCTATTAGAATGGGAGATGAAAACACTTCTTAATACTTTCCTGAAGGTAATCATACATTAAAACTTTTTAATAAATAAAAGTGATCTTTTGGAGAAATTTTTTAGTGGTTCTGGATATATTTGCTCAGATATGGAGATCAATCTCAATTTAATTATATTTCATATATTTAAAAGAATTTTTTTAAAAGAGAACAAGCCATATACTATATTGTTTAAGTTCTGGATCCACAATTTGTCTTTAAAATCTATCTTCTGAGGTTCCTTTCAGGCACGACAATGAAAACCATAGTCCATGTTTCCTAATGATTGTAGCTAAAATCTCTAGATGAATATAATTACTTGGCAAAGGCAACTGCATGAGAATGAGTTCCTTATTTTATAGTTGTCTCTCTTGCAGCTTTTCCCTGAATGTAGGCTCCAGTGATAGAAGAATATCAGGGAGGTAGCATTAGTGCAATGTCAATAAAAATCACATGTTTCTGCCCAGTAAAAACAAGAATAGAGGTCCTCGTAAGCCAATGATTGTGGGGAAAATCAAAGTAGGAAATGAGACAGAGAAGAGGATCATCTGATTCTGCAACTGAACCCTCAGAAGTCTCAGTCTGAGCACTGAGCCATCCAAACTCAATTTGAGAACTGAAACCAACGTTAAACCACTGCCTAAACCTCAAAGTTATCCCTAACACAGGACAGACCCAAATACAGCTTTTGAGAAGTCAGTTGTGAATTGAGTCACAGTCCACAAAGGAAACACTGAATTTTATGTTCTGAACCTGCCTGAGTTGATTGCTCTCTAAAACAAAAACCATAATCTCCAGAAGAATATAATAGGAATTTGGTGTCTACGTGATATAACATTTCACAATATTAAAGACACAATTTGAAACTGTTAGATAAGGGCCTCCCCAGTGGCACGGCAGTTGAGCGCTGGGTTGCGAAGCTGCCCGCAGCCTTTGCAGTGCCGGTTCGATCCCCGTCTGTTCCCCGGCCACCGGAGGAGGGTCCCACATGGCACGCAGACCTCTCCTGCCGCCCTCTGCTCCCCTCAGCAGTGTACTTCGGTCCTTCCGCCTGCCCTGCTCCCCGCTCTGGTTCTGGTGAATTCCCTCACCCTCCCGCATTTCTGACTGTACCCAGTGCTTGTATAAATCAATCAATCAATCAATCTTTGGGGAAAAAAACTGTTAGATAAAAAACAATTGTGATAAAATCTGAAGGGAAAACAATCAACGAATGTCAGTATCACATAATCAGATACAAAGCAACTATTTTAGCTGTACTACACAAAATAAAGGGAAAATATTTGAAATGAAGAAAAAAGTTGATCACCTCAGTAAAAAAATAAGTATAAAAAGGAACCACGGGAAAAAGAAGTTAAAGAATCTCAATTAAAAAGCAATCATTGGGCCTCCCCAGTGGCGCAGCGGTTGAGCGCTGGGTTGTGAAGCTGCCCGCGGCCTCTGCAGCGCCGGTTCGATCCCCGGCTGCTCCCGGCCACTGGTGGAGGGTCCCAAATGGCGTGCAGACCTCTCTTGCAGCCCGCTGCTCCCCTCAGCAGTGTACTTTGGTCCTTCTGCCTGCTCTGCTCCCCGCTCTGGCTCTGGTGAATTCTCTCACCCTCCCGCGCTTCTGGCTGTACCCAGTGCTTGTATAAATAAATAAAAATAAACAGGGTCGAATAAAAAAAAATAAAAAAACAGGGTCGAAACAGATTGGTGATAACAGAAGAAAGAGGCAGCAAACTTGAAGATAAACCAATATAAAAACATATAACATTCAGTTTGTAAAACACAAAGAAAGGAAAAGAGAAAAATGTAAATAGATTTTCAGGATCATGTACCATAGTATCACAATATCAAAAATACATGTTATTGGTGTTCCAGAAGTCGAGAAATATGAAGCTGGGGCAGAAAATCTGTTTGAAGAAATTATGATTGAAAAATTCCCAAATTTAGATGAAAGAAATAAATCCACAGATTGCAGAATCTTTGTGAATGTCAATGAGAATAAAAATCAAAGTGAAAACCACCTATACACATCATAATCAAGCTGTTGACACCTATGAAAGAAAATGTCTTAAAGGCAGGACAGAAACTGACACATATTTAGAAAACAATGATTCAAATAACCACAAGTTTCTCAAAAGAAATGATAAGGGTAAGGGACAGAGTACAGTGCAATGAGGTTTTCATTTATTAAGATGGCACTTCTTAACGTCTATAGATTTAAGATACTTCCAATCAAAATTCTAGCAGATTTGCTTGTCTACCCAGAATTCTATAGCCAGAAAAAAAAATTCTACAATATTATATAGGAATGAAGACAAAATTAAGATCTTGGTAGAAGAAGGAAAACTAAGAAAATTCATTGACTGCAGACCTAGTATACCACAAATGCTAAGAGAAGTATTTCAGGCTGAAGAGAAGTGATATCAGAGAGAAATCTGAAACATTAGGATAGAAGGAAGAACAATGGAATGGGAAATATCTGGGTAAATATAAAATACTATTTTTTTCCTCTTATATTTTTAAAAGTATGACTGAATATTGAAAGCAAATATAGCACTATCTGGTCAACTTTTCAATGTAAAATGTAAATGTTATACACATCACTACAACAATATAAAGTTTGAGTATGAAAAAGGGGCCTACAAGGTTACACGTTTTCTATATTTCATATGAAGTGATACAATATTAACTTTAACCTATGGAAGATTAGGTATATGTGTTACAATATATAGCATAACCACTCAAAAAAAGAGTGTAAAGAGATACAGCTTAAATGTTACGAGATAAGTGAAAGGGAAAGGGAATGCTAAAAAAAAATAAAATATCAGATAGCCAAATTATCAAATATTTAGGCATCAGCATCAAAAATGGAAAGGAGTTATTAACACTAGTTCTTTAGAAAGGATAATTATAATAATAAATTATGAAAATACTAATGCCAATAAATTTGATACTTAGTTAAAGTGGACATTCTCTTGAAAATATAACTTACTAAACTTGACACAACATGTGAATAGCTATATTTCTAGTATAGAAAATTAAATTGGCATCATAAATCATTCCCAAAAGTAAATTTCAACCAAATGGTTTTATAAGTAACTTACAGCAGTCAGGGAAGAAATAAAAGCAACATTATGCAAACATTTTCAAAAACTCAAGGTGAATTACTGCCCAAAGCATTTTATGAAGTCAGTAGAACCCTAATGTAAAATCTATCAAAAATGTTATCACAGAAATATAACAGGAAAATACTTGCATGAGACACAACCAAATATCCTTAACAAAAGATTAGTAAACCAAGTCCAACAATATACAAAAAAAATAATACATCATAACTTATTCTAGTAATACATCCTAGTAATATTTGAAAAATAATCAATGTAATTCACTAGTATAACACAGTTTAGGAAAAAAACCAAATGATTATTTCAATTGGTACAGAAAAAGCATTTAACAACATTCAGTCTCCATTAGTGATAAAATACTCAACAAAGTAGAAATTTTCAGAAATTTCCTCAACCTGAAAAGGGTATCAATAAAAAATTCAAGCACTAACATCAAACTTAATGTGAGAGACATAACTGAGTGCCCCTGAAATCATGACAACATTGTCAGCATTTACCACTTTTATTCAAAGGTAGCTCTGGACTCCACTTACAACATGACCAAATGAGAAGGTTTGGAAAACCCACTCTCCTAAGCACAACTGAAAGGGAAAACTAAACTAAAATCTGCCCACAGTAATTTTTAAAACTTCATCACCAGAGATGTAGTTGGTGGCTTGCTGTGGGGGCAAGGAGAGGCATCACTAAAATGTTCATATTACCTAAGGCAATGTACAGAGTCAATGCAATACTTACCCAAATACCAATGCCATTTTCAAGGAAATAGAGTAATTACAAAATGTATACAGAACCACAAAGGACCAGAATAGCTAAAGTATTCCTGAAGGAAAAGACAAAAAAATGGAGTTATCACATTTCCTGACTTCAAACCATATTACACAGCAACAGTAATCAAAGCAGTATGGTCCTGGAGCGAAAACAGAAACTCAAACCAATGGAACAAATAGAAAGCTCAGAGATAAACTCATAAATGTAGACAGTTAATCTTTAACAAAGGAGCTATGGCCATACAATGGAGAAAAAAAAACCTTTTTAATAAATGGTGTTGGGGAAAATGCATAACCACTTGTAAAAAAAAAAAAAAGAAACAAGAGCCATACTTAACTCCATACACAACTATTAATTCAAAATGATTAAAGATCTGGACATAAAAACTGAAACCATAAAATACTTGAAAGAAAATACAGGGGACATACTACCAGGCATCGATTACAACAATGCATGTGGGGACTTAGCCCCAATGGCAAGGGAAACAAAAGCAAAACTAAACAATTGGGACTACATTACACTAAAAGCTTTTGTACCTCAGAAGAAGCCATCACAAAAACAAAAAGGCAACCTGCAGAATGAGGGAAAAAAAAAATTTGCATATCAAACATCTGACAAAGGGCTAATCTCCAAAATTTACAAACTTTTTAGACAATGCAACAACATCAAAACAAACAGCTCAATCAAAAAAAATGGCAAAGGGCCTAAATAGTCACCCTCATAATGATGACATTTAAATGGCCTACAGACATGAAAAATTGTTCAACATCACTTATTACACAGGAAATGCAAATCAAAAATCATGATGAGATACCCTTTCACTGCTGTGAGGATGGCACATACCACCCCCCCAAAAAAAAAAAAATAAAGAAAGGAATCAACAAATGCTGGAGAGATTGTAGTAAAATAGGAACTCTTATCCCTGATGGTAGGAATGCAAGTTGGTGAAGCCCATACGGAGATTTCGTAAGAAAATGAAAATTCCATGTAATACAGTAATACTGCTGTTATATATTTATTCTTTGAAAGCTCTAACATGAAAAGATTTATCTCTTATGTACATCTCCTACATACATAGTAGCACTGTGCATAATCTCCAAGTCATGGAACTAACCTAAGTGCCCTGCAACAACACACAAATGGATAAAGAAATCCACAAATTCCATACCCAACAGAATATTCCACAGACATGAAAAGAGATGAAATACTGGCATTTGGGACAAAATGAAGGACTTCAAGGTGATTGTGTTAAGTAAAATAAGTCAAAAAGTAAAAGGCAGATATTAGATGGTTTCACTTATCTGTGGAATATAAATTACCCCAAAACATACACAGGCAAAATGTAGTAATTAATCTTGAACTCAATGAAAGAATATAATGGTTACCATGTGCTTTTATTAACTGCAGCATTGCAGCTTTTTACAGGATTTCAGTATTAGGACTTTCCACGGCATAACAACTCTGTTTTAAAACTACATACATTTCTGTTGTTATAACTAGCCTCAAGGCACCACCAGCTTAGAGTTTTGAAAGGATTACAATTCTATGAGGGAGGAAGCTAAAGCTAATTTAGAGATAACTTCAGTGCAATGTAAATAACATTTCAATCACATTTATAGAAAATTCTACTTTCTTTGAGTTACATTAAGTGCAAATGAATAGAAATGGTAAATGGTATCTTTTGGGCATAATCTATGAATTAAAATAACACTTTAGTCCTTCAGGCAATAAGTACACTAACTAAACAGCTTTCTAATTAGTATTCTAGTAAGTTCTAAAGGAGACAGGAACAACAGATATGATCTCTGGACTGAGAAGCTGACACTGTAATTTGGGAGATAAGGCAGACACAGGCCCTTCTATCTTTCCCCCTTCTTTCCACTCCGTTCCTTTCTTTACGCAGCGTACTATTGCCCAATTTTCTGAGTCAGAAACTCAAGGTGACATTAGTGCTCCCTGCCTCGCCACACAAAAAACTGCTGGAGAACAAGCCGCTGTGAGCTGCCAGTGTGTTAGACTGAACATCCTATTGGAATTCAGAGATGAGAAATTAATAGGCAGGCATTGTCCTTTACAAGAGGTATCAGTGATGGCTGGATCTTACCACATGCAGAGGAATAAAACAGCAAATGCTGTTGACTGCCAAAAGGATTTGGAGATGTTCCATTTATGTCTGCTGAGTAATCTCATTTGAAGATTCAAAGTCAAACTTCTGAGTGTGTACCAGAGGTGTCTTACAAGTCATACATAATATGAGACAGGCTAATTAAGGATTAAAAAAAAAAAACAGAAAGCAATTACAGGAAATCCAACGCCAGCGGGCAATGGAGAGGAGTACATTTTCTTTGCTATCTGGAAAGAACAACAGTGGGCATCATGCTTGTGGCAATGATGCCTCTCAGAGAAAACAGCATGATTAACCAGGGAAAACCACGAGGCCAGCCTTTCCTGGCCAGGCTTTGCTTTGTCATGCTGCTTTATCTGACATCTCTCAGTACTTGTATCTATGAGTCCGCACAGTCAAACTTTATCACTCATATAGGCAAGAAGTTAGAGAAATATTTGCCTTTTTTTTTAATAGAAGCTATTCCCAACTGGGTTTGGATAATTCAGTTGCAGGTAACTATCACTCTTAGGAGGAGGAAACCTCTTTAAATTTTCTTTACTCTGAGGTTTCCTTACTCTGGGGAAAAAAAAACAACCCGACATAAACTAACCACCTACAGGGTAAGGAATACATGAAGCCAACTTAATTTACCTTGCTCCAATTCTGATAAGAGCAGAATTACATATTATTACTATAAAGTATATCAACATTTTGATAGCTGCAGGCATATTTGGGGGTTTTGTAGAGTATGGGTTTAAAACACTAAGTTTAAGGTACTACATCATTTACTAGATTTTGGACCTTTAGAAATATACTTAGTCTCAGTTTTCTCATCTATAAAATGGGGATAATAAGAGCACCTCATAAGGCCATTGTGAAAATTAAATACAATATGCAAACTGCTTACTTAGCACCCTAGTTGGATAATAGTAAGCATACATGTGAGCCACATGCAGATATAAAGCTAAATATTTATCACAGCAAAACTTGAATTTTAGACTCAGAAACACATTGGAAAATTACTGGCTTACCTCTCTTTTAATTATTGAAAAAACTATCTGACAGGTTTCTCTTCATATGAATATAGTTAACAACATACCATATTTACTGTGTCCAATACTACCCTAAAGTGCTTCTTCATATTAAGTCACTTAATATTTCTACCATATATTTAGAACCTCATTTTTACAGATGATGGAACTAAATTGAAGCCCGGACCCTGTCCCAGAGTTTGCAGTTTGAGGCACCTGCTCTAACGCCTCTCAACACAGCCAGTAATTCTCTTTTAGAATGTCAGCAAATCATGCGCAATTTAGTCTATGGCCAATGACTACAACTTTCGAATTTTAAATAACAGAAGAGTCAAAATTGGCTAACTCTAAGAAAGGAAGTGACATTTCAAACTCCCTTCTTCATCAAAAAAGAAACTATATAATAAGTTCATGAAAAAATGTTTTCTGAAGCAGTCAAATGTCACAAACTGCTTTAAAACAATATCCATGAGTGCTGTGATCTAAAGCAGATTTTTTTGTTTCTTGTTGCAAAATTTGCATATTATAATAGAACTTAAACTGTAAACTATCTCCTAGAGCAACAAAGAACAGGTTGGAATGTCTTTGGCACAGAGCTTGCAATGTGGGGACCATTTTATAGTGCCCAATACCAAAGATACTTTGTAGCTGATGTGATAGCATCAGCGGTTAGCCAAAAAAATAAATGATTTGCCAGATTCATCAGCAAGTCACAGGTTGCTAATTTCTACTTCATAATCTACGTTATCTTTCCTTTAAATAAAACACATGTTTAAATATGAAAACTCCCAACATTTTTCATTTTCAAGTGCACCTTGATTCACTCTTATCTTTCCATTTGTTAGAGTATTCACATCTCCTTTATTCTCTTTGCAACCTCCTTTCTAATAATTCAAACCCTCTCCTTTGGTGAGTTGTGCCCTTTGTTGTATTTTGTTTCTAAAAAAAGGGGGGGTACCCAAAGGAAACCTCAGCTACAAAACTGAAAATCAAAAACATTAAACTGTGCTTTTTCTCTTCCTTGGAAAAATTGTTCAGTGTCACAGATTCTGAAAGGTTGGGAAAAAAGCACTGCTTCTGTGATGCAGTAGGAGACCAGATGTGGAGTGAGGTTAGAATATAATTTACGCCTTTTCACTCTGAGGTGGGTCCACTGTCTGTGGGTATATATGGAAACAGCTAAAGGACTCACTGTTCTGAAATTTCTCCCTGCCGCGTGCCAGGACACACAGAATCCTCAGTAACTGAATCTATTCATTTATTTAAAGTCATTGCCAAAATGCAAATGTTATCTATGAGTAAATGGGCACCAGTTACCACTTGTGTGTCATAAATTATTTGAACATGTTATTAAATAGACACCATATGAAGTCCTACAGGGATGAGATGATAGGGCTGATAGGTTTTACAGTGAGAAAAAAGAAAGAGAAAGGGAAAACTGAATAGAACAGGGAATTAGCTAAGAATAGCCTGTTACGGTATAAAGTGGGCTCTTCTGTGAAAAGTCACTTTGTGCACCGCATGATTATGTAAAGGTGTGATGGGACATTAGGTGGGAATGTCCACCCAAAGCAGGTATAACTAAAACTTTGTTTAGGATCAAGACTAGTGTATTTATTCTAAACAAGTTTACCTTCCTTTCAGTAATGGAGGAAGATCACCACTGGAGGCCTGAGTGTCTCAAGCACTGAATATATTTATCTTGGAGAACTGCTCTTCAGGGCTGCATTCTAGAGGATTTTTGTGATTTCCTCTAATGAGATTGCTGTCCAAGAGCTGGACACAAAACAACCAAGTCTGCCTAATATAGCTGATTTAGAGCAAGTCATCTGCCTTAATATAAAAATGGGGGTAAATGCTCAGCACACACAGAAGTGCTCATTTCTTACAGCTCTTTCAATCTTCTTTTTTTGGGCACGTTCCCTATAAGATAATTCTAGCTACACATGCACAAGAACAAACTCCATACATTCTTTTATTTAGTTTAGAAATCAAGTTCCGGGGCCTCCCTGGTGGCACAAGGGGTTGAGCACAGCATTGTGAAGCTATTCACAGCCTCTGCAACATGAGTTTGATCCCCGGCCAGCCAAGGAGCTACCCACATGTTGGAGCAGACCTCTCCTGTCTCACCTGCTGCTCCCCTCAGCAGTGTATTTCAGTCAATCTGCCTGTTCTGTTCCCCTCTCTGTCTCTGGTGAATCCTCTCACCCCCTGTACCTTTGGACTACACCCCAGTTCTTGTATGCATACATAAATCTTTAAAAAAAATAGAAATCAAATTTCTAGGTAGTGAAAGATATGGATCTCATACTAAATATGGATACCGAAAACAACATCACATAGAAATAACCTTTGCTTCAGTCCTCAGCTGATCTAAAATCTTGAAGAGGAACTTTCTTTGCATTTAGCTACTAATCTGGATGGGTACTCTATTTGTATAGACATTATTTTCTGCTGTTACCTGTATGCCTCACTGTAAAGTGAGACAGCAAATCAGGACAGACTGTCTAGGGGTGCAAATAAATATTGATCTGTTAAAACTTTTAATAAATAGAGCCTGGTCAGGAGGAACCCAGAGGAGGGGAGAGGACAAAGTAAAAAATGCTGATAGTGTTAAAAAATCTTTAGTTGATAGAAGCATACCAAATCCCAACGGTAATCCAAAACTGCCTTGAGCATGCACATTAACTCAATAAAATTTTTTAATAATAACAACAACAAAAGAATGTGCAGGCACTGCTAAAAAGCTTAGCAATCCTCACAAAGTTAAATATACCCCATAATTCAACAATTATTTTCCTAGGTATAGTTCCAAAGAACTGAAAGAAGGAGTTGGACTTCTACATCAATGTTATTAGAAACATTATTCACAATTATGAAAAAGAAAAAAAAAACCCACAAATGTCCATCAAAAGATGAATGGACAGATCCAGCAATTCCATTCCTAGGTATCTACCCAAAGGGTATAAAAACATTAATTCAAAAGGACACTTGTACCCCTATGTTTATTGCAGCACTATTTACAATAGGTAAGCTATGGAAGCAACCCAAATGCCCCAAAATAGATAACTGGATCAAGAAGATGTGGTACATATACACAATGGAATATTACCCAGCAATCAAAAAGGATAAACTCATGCCATTTGCAGCAACATGGATGGAGCTGGAAGGGATCATGCTCAGTGAAATAAGCCGAAAAGAAAAAGAAAAATAGTGGATGGTCTCACTCATAGCAGGAATTTAGAAAACCCAAATAAGGGAACAGGAAAAAGACTAATTATAATAAAGCAAAAATTAAAATCAACAAGCAACCACAGACACACTACAGCGGGGGGCGGGGGGGGGGGGAGAACGGAGTAGGATCAAAACAAGGGTGGTGGGAATTTTACGGGGACTAGAACCAAGATGAAAATGCATACATTGTACCAAAATGAAATATGATGTAAAAATACATAAAATAAAAAAATGGAAAAAAATGAATGGGCAGAATGTATTATATTCATACAATGGAATGCAAAAAGAATGGAATTTTATTATGTGCTAGAACAAGGACGAACCCTGAACATATTCTGCGAAGTGAAATAAGCTAGACATAAATGGGTAAATATGGTGGGGAAATAAAGCCAACAGATGTCAGAGGCTGCAATAAAATGCATTGCAAGGACTTGTCTCTGAAGTTAACCTCAGAATTAATGGTAAGAACTTCTACTTCTCAAAGACGTCTAGAAGAGAGACATAAAAAATACCACCTTTTCCCATCTGAGAAGACAAACTGAAAACAGAAGCCATTTGCCTCAGGGACAAAGTAAATAAGAATGGTATACTGGGATACAATAAGTTACTCTGAGCAGAAAAAGTGACAAAAACATAGTGATAACCATAGTGATAATAGCCATCATCATGGTAACAAGCTATCACATACTAAGTGCTTTATATGTGCCAGGTACAGTTTAAAATGTTTTTCACATAACCCATTTTTTTTTGTTAATACTCAACTTCACACATACTAATCTGTACATTACATATGTTTCACAGATTTTTCTAGGAACAACAATGCAAACACTCCCACTGCTGGGAGTTTTGGACTCAGGATTAGGAGACTAGAGTTCACAGCAGTGTTTTCATGAACAAACTGTGTGAGAACATTGCTTATCACTTTCCTGGTTCTGGGAAATGAGAGCACCAGCTCTTGACTTCTCTGAACATGAGGACTTGTGTACAATGGCAAATAATCTTATGATTGCTTTGCGGCACATACACCCTGATGAGAGTTGTGTTTTATAATGGCAGACAGAGAAAATACACAATAAAAAGTCATCAAGGACTCAAAAATGTTTTAAAATGAACTAGTATTTTGATAATCACAGTAAAATCACAGCATATAGAAATGACTCTGTCTCACATGATGCTTGATGTACACTTGGAACTTTTGCAATATGGATCGACCAGGGATCCTTGGGCCACCAGTGGGCAGCCAGAGCATGGTCCTTCAAAACTCTAACATCCTATATGCTCTAGGATAAAAGCATTGCTTCCCTATAACTGGCTGAATAAATCTGGAGACACAGTGGTGTTAGATGGCCCAGTGAAGAGTTATCCACATTTCCAATACAAGTGTCAGAAGATAATGAATGGAAGTAAAGCTGGGAGGGTAAGTTATAGGAATGCTACTCCACATGGCCAACATTCCCACAATGCTGGCATTCTCTCTCTTGAGTAACTTGGGTTATGACAAAGAAAATACACTTTCCAACCCTATCAGAATAGTTATTACTTATAAAAGCACAGAGCATGTATCAGGCAGATACCAGGAGGAGCTTTTCCTAACCCCTACTGGCAGTGTAGCTATCTCTATTATGCAGTGAAAGAAATAGGGGATCAGAGATTAAATAACTTGCTCAAGGACACAAAATATAAATGGCTGAGCATGGAATCTGCCTTGCTCCAAAGGCCATGGTCTTGTGTTATTCTATAATGCTGAGTGTTCTTTTCATTTCTTTGAAATAGTGTTCATTTTGTCTTGACAAAAGTTATATTCTGCAGTCCCTGAGTGGATGGATTTCTGCCATTTTGTTCCTGAGTCTTGATTTCTTTCTCATTTAAGTTTCATGAAACAGAAACCCTACCTCAGTGCTTATCCAAGGAATACAGAATACACTGATGACACTAAAATGTACATTATTTTTTGTATTCTATAGTCTGTTCTGTAAGAAGGAACATAACAATCCCTCTAAAATCATTTGTTACCATTTATACTTTCATTATGGGATACACATACTCACATTGGGAACTGAATTAAGATATAAAAAGCACATAAAGGAGCAGAGCAACTGTGTAATCTATGATGCACAAGGTGTTGTAATGAGCTTTAGGACCATTTAAATTTTTACAGTCTGCAAAATGTTCAGCTACTAATGAACAAACACACTCTAATTATGGTAGAATGAACCTAGATTTAGATACTGAATCATCTTCAGCTGGTTAACTCTTTGTAAAATTATGCTCTCTTGTGCAAGTATCACCACTGACAGAACATTGCTGAGGTCAGCAGTGGTCTAGGCCCTAAATGTCCAGTCCCTGAATTCTCCTAGCCAGATAGGCCTACATGGTCATTGCACTTTGGCCTCTGGTTTAATGAGGACTAGCTCACATCTTAGGCAGGTAGGAAAATAGTCTTACTCTACATGTTAACACAGAAAAGTATTCCTGGGACAGTTTGCACAACCTATGTACAGAAGAGAAATATGTAATCATATTTACTACGGCACTGGTATCCTATAAATAGAAAACATTTTTTAATATTTATCGGAATTCAAAAGAAGTAATGACTTTCTTTCATGTTTCTCAACAGTTCTTTCCCTGCCTCCCATTTACATTCTTTTAAAATGAAATTTTTGTTATTCCCATTTCAATTTCTAATGTTGTTTTCTGTTTATGAAAGTGATATCCCAAGTGACTTTATAATAAATTTCCCTTCAGTCTTACGATTGCTTTCAGTGTATGAAATCCAAATAGGAGAGTGTAAGTTATGAATGTAGGTCTACTTCATAATAATTCACTTTTATCTTGAAACAAAGATCTGAAATCCAATTTCTTTCCCCTCTCTATATTTTCTTTCCATAGTCAGGAGAGCTTGCTTTATCTCCATTCAATTTTAATTCTGCATTAAGTTTGATAAGACTTTATATTTGTGATATTACATTAAGACTTGATTTTTTATATGGAGCTATTTTTCTCTTGTAGTTCTACAAGATAAAAGATTTTATAAATATTTGGCAAATGTGCTTCTATGATTAATGTTACTTTTTCTGTGATTTTTTGATGTAATCCATATAAAATCTGCAGTTTGCATTCATGAAGGATTACTTGTCTGAGCAAATATTAACTTCACAAATATATGTGCCCTTTTGGTTACTTAATGAAATTTGATTTTACTAACTTGCAGTCCACAGTTTTAAGAAACAAAAGTATCTGGGAGATTCAAAATAATAGTCAAAATAATAGTTTACATAAATATGAAGCCTGTTATGCCCAAAGAATTCTGGAATTCTTTTTTTTTCTTTTTAATGTTTTTAAAGATTTACTTATTTATTTATACAAGCACTGGGTACAGTCAGAAGCGCGGGAGGGTGAGAGGATTCACCAGAGCCAGAGCGGAGAACAGAACAGGCAGACTGAAGAAATACACTGCTGAGGGGAGCAGTGGGCACGGCAGGAGAGGTCTGCGCGCCATGTGGGACCCTCGCCGGTGTCCGGGTATCGAACTGGCACTGCAGAGGCTGCGGGCAGCTTCGCAACCCAGCGCTCAACCGCTGCACCACCGGGGAGACTGGGATTCTGGAATTCTTTAAGTATTCTTCAACTACCAGAGGAAAAACATAACTGCTTAACAATGTTCAGCAACAAGATACAGCAATGGAGGCAAAGCAAAAGGTGTATCACAATGTCTTGATGAAATTACATGAAGAATAATGACCTATGTGAGAACTTAATTGGAAAACAGGGTTTTTAAATTCCATAAAATACCAAGTTGTCATTTATTGACCTTCAGGTCTTATTAGGTAATCGTTAGACTTTTTAGATAAGGTATTTTAACAGCAAAAATAACTAGAAGTTACACTTGCAAGTAGACCTAATTTATTAAGAAAGTATTTTGGCACAAATAGTCATTAACTTAACTAAATACACACCACAAATCAGTATTTATCTTAGACTCTGATGTCCAAGATGTTTGCAACCCAGATAGTGGGGAAAATCAAAAGAAAGTCATTTCATATTATTGATCTAGGAATTGGCTAAGGAAACAGGACTAAGTTTCTAATACAGAGGTGAGTTTCTATGTTCTAGGAACACTGTACTCTATAGTAATTGGTTAACATACACAAAAGCCTTTTCTTTCCACACCAAAAGACATACTTCTTATTTACTTTGTACTTTTTTTGTAAAGTACTACCAAATTAATCTCATATTTGTAGAATATAGCTACTAAAAGTACACAAAGCAGTGTATCTATACATGCATATGTGCATACATATCAACCAATCAGTCCACCACTGGTACAAGGTCTTTATTATGGTCTTACCATCTCATACCAGCATCTCTGTTGTGCTGCAGGTAAAGATAACCTAATTCCTTCCCTCAAGGAATACAGGTTTAGGGGCCTCCCTGGTGGCGCAAGGGATTAAGATGCAACCTATGAAGCTATCTGCAGCCACGCAACCTATGAAGCGATCCACAGCCACTGCAGCACAAGTTTGATCCCCGGCCGGCCGGGGAGCAACTCACGTGGCACAGCAGACCTCTCCTGTCTTGCCTGCTGCTCCCCTCCACAGTGTAATTCACTCAGTCTGCTTGTTCTGCTCCCCACTCTGTCTCTGGCCTGTACCTCCGTTCTTGTATACATAAATAAATAAATCTTTTTTTTAAAAAAAAGGAGTACAGCTTCACAAGAATAGATAAGTAAGTGAGCACTTAAGTTACAAAGCTGGAAATTTAAAGTTTGATGGTTAGGGGTAGGTTCTAAGAGACAGATGTGGTAAGGAAAATATGGCCACACTATTTTGTACTTCTCCACCTCTTGTATCTAGACAAACTTTGTGACGTCAGTAAGCAGAATGTGGCAGAGGTTTTGTTAGGAGGTTCTTGACTTTGGTGTCAAGAGGCTTTGAAACTTTTACTTTCTTTTTCCCTGAATACTCCTGACACCATGTAAAGAAGCCTGGGTGAAAAACCATATATGTATTGCCATGATCAAGCTACCAATGACCAAAGTCACAGAAGTGAGCCCAGGGGAGAATAGCAGAAAATCATTCAGCCAAGTGCAGCCCAAACTGTAGACCTGAACTGACTGAAAAAAAAAAAAAAGGGTGGGTATTGTAAGGCACTACTTTTGGGGTGGTGTTTTTTTTTTTTTTACAGCAATAGTTAATTGGTATAGCAGATTTATAGTAGTAAGAATGATGGTGCAACAGCAAGAGTGGGCTGTTGGGCAGAGCTGGGGGTAAGAGAAGAAAGAAAAATTATCACTTCATAAAAGAAACTATTATCTGTTTCTCGCTTATCCATACCTAAAAGACTATTGCAGGCACCTTCTTATTGATGCAGTAATTTTTCCTGGCTTGGTTTCTGATCATTAGTTTTGAACTTGTTTTCTCAACTAGCTTTTTATGACTACAAACCTGAATATTCCCTCTTCCAAGCTTTCTGGCACTCATGTCTGCAGACTATTTGAATGATATGTCTTCTAAAGCTGCCTCTAGGGACATCTTGGCCTCTAGTAAATGATATTCCCAGAGAGCACTACCAAGCTTCTGCACATCACTTCCAACCAAATGGAAAAATAAAATAAATTTGAAACACCTGACATATGGAAGCTAGTTACATGGGAGTAAACTTGCCCAAGATGCTTTGAGAGAATTTTGCTATCAGATGAGAATGAATCACAAATGAAACAAATACTTGGAAATATTAGAAAGCAGGAAAATGGTCTAAAATTGAGGGATAGAAGTCCAAGAGGTAATGTAGATTAATCCAATTTCTTAAATCTTAAGTATTTATTACATACTATTTACCAGATACTATTCTAGGCAAAGCAGTGGCAAAAACAGACACAAATTCATGTCCTCATCGATCTTGCATTCTTCTGGCACAGACTAGTTATGTGATATATTATCAAATATATGTGTGAGAGATAAATGTGTGGGGAAATAGAGCAGGAGCAAAGAAATGAATGAAATGATTATGTTTAAAGCTAAATCCAAGATGATTTCAACATGCTAAGATGGAGGGAGGAGACAGAAGCGAGATAAAAAGTGAAAATATACTAAAAGTCATCCTCCTGCTCACACTTAAAGAATAGGAGTAGGATGCAAAAAGAGCCAAAGCAATCAGTCTTAGTGACTTCTTTGTGAATTCATCTCCAAGGTAAGGGAAACAAAAGTAAAAATAAACAAATGGGACTAAATCAAACTAAAAAGCTTCTACACAATGAAAGAAACCATCATTAAAATGAAAAAGCAAACTGCAGAATGGCAGAAGATATTTGCAAAAATATAGCTGACAAATTAAAATGCAAAATACTAACTCATACAACTCAACAACAAGGAAAATAACCCAATTAAAAAATGGGAAGAGGATCTAAATAGACATTTCACCAAAGAAGACATACAGATGGCTAACAGGCACATAAAAAGATGTTCTTCATCACTTAGCATTAGGAAATGCAAATCAAAGCCACAATGAGATAACACCTCTGTGAAATTCTGATCTATTGAAAATATATTTGGTCATTCAGCTCCTCTTCCTGGCTCATGAGTGCCAAAAAAACTTTGGGTTTTCCTAAGTGTTAAGAGTGATAAAATTGTATTTTGCTTTGTTAATGAAGGTAATTCTGGAAAACATCCGAGGATGGAGGTTGCTAGGGAACCAACTTTCTGATTAGTGGTGGGACCTTTCCCAATCTGGGGAGGGTAGAAGGGTTGGAGGTGGCGTTCAATTGCCAAAGACAATAAATTAATCAATCAGACATATGTAATAAAGCCTTCATGAAAGTCCAAAAGGAGCATTTTGGAGAGTCATTCATTTGTTAGAAAAAGATGAAATCTTGCTATTTGTGACAAGAAAGATGGACTTTGAGGAGATTATGGTAAGTGAAATAGGGGAGATTGAAAAAAACAAATACTGGATGAATTAACTCATAGTGGAGATAAAGAATCAAAGCAAATAGACAAAACAAAAACAAGCCCTTAAGATTTTGACAACATAACGGCGGTTACCAGAGGGTTAAGGAGTGGGTAGAGGGGGTTGACTGGATGGTGGTAGATGGAAACTAGAACTCAGGGGCAGATCTGGTATCATAAATACAGATGTCATGTGTACAGACATCTTATACAGTGTTGTAAATCAGTGTTACCTCAATTAAAAAAAAAGTCCAAACAAAAAGATATCCTGGGGCCTTCCCAGTGGCGCAGCGGTTGAGCACTGGGTTGCAAAGCTGCCCGCAGCCTCTGCAGCACTGGTTCGATCCCCGGCTACTCCCTGGCCACTGGGAGAGGGTCCCACATGGCGCGCAGACCTCTCCTGCCGCCTGCTGCTCCCCTCAGCAGTGTACTTCGGTCCTTCTGCCTGCTCTGCTCTCCGCTCTGGCTCTAGTGAATTCTCTCATCTTCCCGAGCTTCTGACTGTACCCAGTGCTTGTATAAATAAATAAAAATAAATCTTTAAAAAAAAAAAAAGATATCCTGAAAGAAGCATATGCCAGAAGCCAAAAGCAGATGTGACAATATTGACATCAGAAAGTAGAATTCAGAGTAAATAGCATCAATTAAAATAAAAGGGAATGCTCTGTATTTCTCAAAAGTAGAACTCACCTAAAAGGTACATGTTAATGATACTAAATGGGAGAGGCAGAAAGAGTGAAAACAGGGAATCTAGACCTATTAGGAGCGAAGCAAAAACAAAAGCTCAATACAGATACATGACTGATACAGAGGGGAAACAAATAAAATGTTGACTAGATGGGATGTCAGCAATATTAGCAGAGATGGAGTGAGACACAGAAGCAAATATCACATAGAAACCAGAAGACCTGCCTTTTAAGCAAACATCAGCTTAACAGTAATAAGGGACAATGGAGGCCATTTTTGAGTATTTTAATAACATCATCACTAATGGAAGAAAGGGTCATTCAAATTCAATCTGATGGAAACAATCAAAGTAATTATGGAATCCCACACTACCCCAGTGTGTGGTCTGATTATTGAATAGGCAATGATGTCATTCTGTGTAGAAGTTCTGCTTGCTTCACTGCATGGTTTATTTGAAGCAAGACTGATCAGGGCTTCTAGGAATAGGTATCTTATTGGTAACAAATGAAAAAAAGTGGGAAGTGTACTAGGTCTTTCCAGTTGTAATTGCAGAACTAATTTTTTTTTTTAAAGCTAACTAATTTAGGCTTTCTGAAGTTTAGTTACTTTGGTTACTGATTCTATTAATACAATGATAGGCAAAATAACCGTTACACAGATAAGGAATTGGTTTTATTTTCTGAATGTTTTTATAACCCATTAAATTAGCTACACAAATGATATACAAATCTCATCAAATTGCTGACATTGTATACAATGAAGCTATTGTCTAAAGCCATATTGGAAACCCAAACTATTCTATAAAGATTTTCTTCAGATACTCTATCACATTTATCCCAGAGTATCAAAGAATGCAGTAAGCAGTAATGTTTTAAAATATTTAATGTTTTCTTTAGAATGAAATTGAGTTGTATATACTAAAAGCACTTTCCAGTAGTAGTAGAAGAGGAAAAGTTTATTTTTTAAATAACATCCAATTTTTTTCTCTAAGAAATTGCTTTATCAGAGTTCTTTCCAATAATAATAATTAAACTCATGTTGAATTAATGATGGTTTAGGAAGACGATACATGAAAAAGAAGTCTTCCAGTTCCAATGGATATTTGGCAGAGAGATAAAAACTAAACCCTAAGAAGGGTTTGTCATTTATTAAAAACTCAAAAGCATCTGTTTTGAGTTTAGTAAAATGCCAATAGTATTCAAGAAGGTAACAGTCAATGGATTAAGCATTTTAGCTGATAATATGAATAATCAAAATAAGACAATGCTGTACAAAGTTGGTCGAAATTACACAGCAGATGAGATAGCAAAATTAATGTCCATGGGAATTTTTTGAAATTTAACATATAGGAAGATGACAGAATTTCTTTCACTGGGCATGGTAAAGAGAGGGTAAGATCATTGATTTGGCAAACATCTCTTGGGAACATAATATGTAGCAAGTGCTATGAGTGTCAGAAAAGAACCACTTCCTTGACTTATAGGAGTTTTAGACAGCGATGGTAAAAAGCAATCTTGGAGGAGAGAGAAGTCTAAAGAGGGCATGATGTTCACAAAAGAATAAGTAAATAGGGGAAGGATGATTAGAAATGCTTCATGCTTGTTATAGACTTGCTAAGTGATTATATATTTGATAGGGCAATTATCCAGACTTGGAAAATATGTTTGATATTATCTGGAAAAAATTTCTGCTCTTACTCCTCCATAAAGGATTGACTAACTCTCCCAGTGCTGTCAAATTAACATAATGGAATTTTCATGTTAAGTTCTAGTGGAAATTAATTTTTTTTAATTAAAAGGGGTTCTTTCAGGCCCTATGTACTTCTAAACTATCACGTATTTTATGAGGGAAAAAAAAATGAACACGACATTTTTCCTAGATGATGGCACAAGACAATATCACATATGATACTATAAGAAATATTCTTAGAAATGCTACTGAATAGTAAGACAAAAAGGGAAAGACAGATAATTAAAAGGAGATTTCCAACATATTTTAACCTCCAGAAGAGATAATATTGGAACTACCAGTTCCCAGAAGAAGCAATAAAAGGTATTCTGAACAGAAGCTATGCAAAACAGAAGTCAGACACTGTGTAGAACTTAGATCTGAAAGCAAGAAAAAAAAAAAACTATAAAAAACTTCTGGAAATGAAAATATAGGAGAAAAAAATATCTTTGTGCCTTTGATTACCAAGAAGTTCTTGGACACAATATCAGAAAGCCTGATTCATGAAAGAAAAAAAAAATGTAAAAAGACTTCACTAAAATGAGAAACTTCTCTTGAAAGGAAAATAATAGGGAAAGTTTACAAGGAAATATTTGCAAAATACCTATCTGATAAAGGACTTATACCCTCAATATACAACAGATGCTTACCATTTAATAGCAAGGAGAGAATAACCTGACAAAAATAAATGGGCAAGATATCTCAACAGATACTGAATAAAAGAAGAATAAACTTCAAAATAAGCATAGGAAAGGAGGTTCAAGATCATTAAGTGATAGAAAAAAAATAATAAAAAACCCCACAGAAATGCTACTACATATCTACCAGAATGACGAAAACTCAAAACACTAACAGTAACAAGTATTGGCAAGGATATGAAGAAAGCACAACTCATACATTATTGATGGGCATGTAAAATTAAACAGTCACTTGGATAACAGTTTGGCAGTTTCTTAGAAATTTAAACAAAAACTTTGCCTGCAGTTCAGCAATTCCACTTCTCGATATTTATGCAGTAAAAGTATACATTCACCAAAGATTTACATATGAATATCCACAGAAGCTTTGGCTATAATATCCCAAACTTGAAATAAGTTATATGTCCATCAGTTGGGTGATTACAAAAACAAACTATAGTTTACCTATACAATAGAATACTGCTCAGTTAGGAAGGCATAAGCTATTAACATATGCAATGTCATGGATAGATCTCAAAAATAACATGCAGTATTTTAGTGCCAACAACTACAACAAAACACTACATACTGCATTTAAACAAAATATTATTCAAATGATATTTTAGATTAGGCTGAGCTACAGAAAGCATATTCCTAGGGCCCATGGTCAGAGAACAGAACAAGTTAACTCCATAGCAACCCAAGAGAACTTTTTGGGAGGATGGAAGCGTAGCCTTGTATAAATTTGATGAAACTCATCAAACTATAACTATGCCGTAAAAGTCAATGTGCTTTCTTGTATTTAAATTTTATTGCTAATAAAGACATTAAAAAATAAATAAGACACCTTCAGATTCTTAGAAGTATAACTCGTTGTAAAATCAATGGCATTATTATTAACAAAGAACTTGGGGTAGGTCGTTACTATGTAATGTCTTTATAGGAGATTTCAAAATAGAGATCATACAAGCAAGTAATTTATAATTACTTAAGTTATACAAAGCAAATAAATGTATTAAAATATTGCTTCACTTTAATATATGAAAATGTACCTGAGAGTAAACTTTATGCTTTCATTGTTACCTTGGTGAGAATTTATTTGGTTATTTCCACAAGACCAGCATCTCTTGTGAGCCCTGCTTGTTAGTGAGAAAGAGAAGGGCTGGGAGAGGAGTTTGTGTCTGTAAAATGGCTTTTTCTCAATAGATAACTGGTGCAGAGGGCAAATGCATATTCCATTTTTGCCTTTTTTTTCCTTTTTTTTTAATAAAACAGTTAAACTAAAATTCAATAAACTATTTTGCATTACTTTGAGGATTTTATCTGAAAAAGTGATATTGTTTGCCTAAATAAAATAATGATATAACTGCCTTTGTTTTCCATTAAGAGTTTCTGACAAATTCATACCAAAGAAACTAAGAACTAGAACTCTTATGCATGAAATATGGATTCAGTTATACCATTAAATAATTATACAACTACCACATATATATTTATCATTTTGTACTGTTGAAAATACTAATAGTACAAAAATGAGCTGAGAACAAGGTTCTCCTGAAATAATATACTATTTTTTAGATTAAGACATAAATTACAATATTTTCATGGCCTCAAAATGAAAAGGAATTTTAAAATATAATTAAAAAGCATGCTAAAGAATTTTTAGAATATTAGAAAAAGAGAAATCAATAGTCAATTTTTAATACTGAAACTGGAAGGAGAAGATATTAATAATATTCAGTGTCACACTGTGCACTAGGCATTTGGTCCCATTTTGCTATTTTTAATCTTGCATATTTAATTTACTCTTGATCTTTGCACATGATATTTATGTAGGACAAATTCCCCAAAGCCTTTCAAGAGACAGAATAGGAAAAGGTCATTATGCTTAGAATGATGAAAAAAATAAACAAACACCACCACAGAAAAACATCAAGATGTGATTTTTCCCCCAAACTCCCACAAGCGACGTCCATCAGAGTCCCAAGAGGAAGAAGAGGTACTAAATGTCTATTTTTAGCTTTCTATGCAGAATCTAATAGAAAAATTCTCAGTGTGTTTTCAGAGAGTCATATAATTGGTCTGTTTCCAAAGGTTTTTCCCTTTCTTCATCTGTGACCTAGACAGCTGACATTCTGCTCACAAAACAGACTCAGAAAAGCACATGGACACTGCTCAAAGGCTGCCACATTAGGTTTACTTTTCATTTTTAAAATTAGACAAAATAAAAGAAGGCAATAGCAATGAAAACATCAAGTCATATCTAGAAGGAGGTGGTGTGAATGTATAATTTTATTAATAAAGAGAAGAGAAAATTAACAACTCTAGGTATGAAAATGTAAAGGAAGGAAGACATTTTACAAGATGGACTAGTATTTCATACAGCAATTTATGATTAGAAGCTTCCAGAATAGAATTTTTCTTCTGATGAAACATTTATCAAGAATATTTTCAATTATCTATGTCATTTTTTTTTTTTTCAAAGAAAGTTATAAAGACACCAACACAGCAAGGAGATGAGAGAAAACACGCTGAACTAGTGCTGCATTTAGCAGCAGCAGGGCCTCCTGGTGGGCAGGACGCCTCATGAACCACTTCTCATCCCTGTCATTTGATTCATCATTATTTCCTCCGGTATTGTCTGAAGACAAAACAATCAGTATTACTGAATCTGGATCTGACTGAACCCCTAAGAGACACCTATATAGCTCCACAGGCTCACTTTTAATTTCAAGGGAAAAAATTTCTATAGGATACCTTATTCCTAGTGTATTACATTTGAAAATAGTAAGCATGAATGACATTCCAATTTGCTACAAAATGTTTATTTGGTTTGAGACAGAAAGATGTCTTGGATTCATTTTCTTTCCTCTCAGCAGATGCTCTTGAAAGATTCAAGTTGGGACAAAAGAAAAAAAAAGATTCAGCCCTTTTCTTTGTACCTTTAATAATAACCATCAGAAGCAAAACTGAATTTCAATAGGCAGGTAAATTAAAACTAGTCAAAGGCCTGTTATCAGTGTAAATGATCTGTTTTGTAGATTATTGCAGTAACATTCTATTCATTCCACAGAGCCAGTATGAGAGGCTTCTGGAGGGTGGGCTGGGACTGTTCACAGACTCCAGTACGTGACTATGCATTCATGATGTGACCTTCAAATGTCACAAAGTGTGTTTCCAGTAAAAGTGCTTTCTTTTGGTACCTGTCATTCTCAGCGGTAATCCCTGAATTTTATGAGATTCTTTGGACACTTTATAGAGTTCCCCTACCATTGACTGTACCACATATTCCTGTTGGGACAAACTGTCTTTTGGGACAATTATTGTCCTAATGACTAATAAAATGACTTTTAAAAATTTTTCTTGACGACATGTTTTGTGTCCCAAAGAAGATTTTAAGCGGTTTAAAGAACCCTTCTATTTTGAATTCCCATAAGCATGCATGCATCCATCCATTTATTCATTTAATAAAGAGAGTAATCTCTGCTCAGGTTTGTTACTGTGGGAGGTGCAGCAGAGAATTAAAATAGAAAGTCAAATGTGATATCATGTTATAAAAATATGTGAATGTAGCAGAGAGAAGATAAAGATTATTCCTGATTGGTGGATAGCACAGAAGAATCTAAGAAGGAAATAACAGTAACTTGAGCTCCATGAAGGAAAAGTAGCATTTTAAGAACTATTTAAAAAGTCAAAAAGAATTTTATTATTTTATTTAATGGTAAAAGCATCTCATGTTTACTGTTAAGAAAAAACTGAAAATATATATTAAACTAAAAAGTGAGGGGGTTAAAGCAGTCATCATTCAACTAGTGATTAAACTAAACATACTATATTGTATCCTATTTGTTTTACCTATTAGCATATGAAAACATTATTTATAATAATTATTCATACCACAAAATTATTTTTGATGAATTAAAAATATTTTAATGACATAATTATTTTAATTGACTTTCACTGCATGGATATATCACTTTTCTGATATTTTGGCTTTTAAGGATCAGTAGGATTCTAGTGAGGTAAGAGATGGCAGGGATTGGGGGACGGATCTAAGCAAAGGGTATAACGTGGGCAAAAGTATGGGGATGCAACAATTCTGGGGTTCCAGGGGCAGTGAATTCTTCTGTTTCCAAGGATAACTGGTAGGGCTTAAACCCATTAGACTCTGAATGTCATCAGAGATGTCTCAATAGATGTAGTATATTTAGAGCTGAGATTTAGAAGACCATTTGAAGCAAAAATAGATGGTGGATTGAAGGAGAGAACAGAGGCCTAAATTCTAGGAGGACATTGGTGTTCTTAAGTGAAAGCATTTTCCCTGAGATCATTTTTTCCAGTTTATTTTTTCAATCTCCTTACCTTTTTTTTTTTTTTTAAAGATTTATTTATCAAGAACTGGGGTACAGTCCAGAAGTGCAGGTAGTGAGAGGATTCACCAGAGACATAGTGCGGAACAGAACAGGCAGACTGACTGAAATACACTGCTGAGGGGAGCTCCAGGCGAGACAGGAGAGGTCTGCTGCACCATGTGGGTAGCTGGTTGGATGGTGAGGGATCGAACTCTGCTGCAGAGGCTGTGCCTAGCTTCATGGTGTGGTGCTTAACCTCTTGTGCCACCAGGGAGGCCCTCCTCAGCTTCTTTATATAAAATTCAGACTACCTTTTCAAAATTTTTTTTTTTCCTTTCAACTAAGATCTTCCTTACCTTTTTCTAGCTAAATTCTAGTTCAATTGTCATTACTTTTGGAAAGTGTTACCTGATTGTTACCACAGTGTAATTCGCCATATATGATTGAATGGTAATAAGAGACTTATTTGTCTGACTCCTTCATAAATGTCAGCTCTGGGCAGAACTTCTCAAGAGTTTGGCACCTGAATGCTCAGGTACATGCCACATAGTAGTTCTCAATTCATGTTTGCCAAATAAATGCATGTAATTTCTCAAGTCCTTCAATAGTCAAATGTTACTTAGATTGAGAAGCTAACTTTATACTGTAGAAATTCTGAATAGGCAAACTAAAATCTACAATTTTAGAAATAATGCAACTTCACAAAAATGGTGAGTCACTAAGGAAAATAAGTCAATTATTTTTGGAAGCTTATTCTCACAATAGGAAATCTATCAAAGTTAATAGCTCTGGAGCAGAGAGGCAGACTCATTAGGGAACTGTTTGAAATGCTCAATATCAGAAAAAGAATATCAGAATTCATTGTCAATGATCAAATAAAACCACTAGCAATGTACACTCCAGCTGAAAAGTCCAACAAGAAGATAAATGCTTAAGAAAAATTACAGTCCAGGCACGACTGATCAAGGGGAATAGAATTTAGAGCAGTGGAGATTTTACAGCCTTCCCCTATTGCTGATCACAGCAGTAAATTGCATTTTAAAGTGTTTTTGTAGAAATAGTCACTATGAAAATTTGTGTTACAATGAACTAACAGCAGATTTTAAAACACAACAGAGTCTCTCAAAAGATAATAAAGACTTGATTAAATATAATTGTGTATATATTTTCAAATTCATTGAAAAATAGTAAGTCCAAGGGCTTCACTGACTTGTAGAGAAAGGAGGAAGCTACACCTACACCTGGCTTTATCACAATTTAACCAGTATGAAATCCACACAGCTTAGCAGTCTTCAAAAACCAACACATTTCTGGGTTAAATGTCCTATGAAAAATAAGTGACTAGGTGGCAATTTATATACTCATCCAGTAAATATCAGTACAGTATTTATATATTTATATATTATTAGTATTTATATATTTATTAGTATGATGTGCCTCATCTTCTTTATAGACACCTTTTTCAGTAGTATCTGGACATAATATTGTTGGTTTTGACTCCATACCCTTTTCTGATATCATACCATTTCCCTCCTCTATGTCTCAGCTAATTCACCTCCATCCTTGGTCCATGATAATTTGATAGGGCCTCTGTCACATTATTGAAAGCTTTCACCTCCTTTGGCTACATGTTATGCACATTCCAGGCCTTATTTTTCTTGATTTCTATCAAGTTGGACTACTGATTGCTGCTTCTTTGAAACTAACTCTAACTTCAAAGACACCAGAACACCTTTGACTGCATCCTTTTAAACTCTTCTGACCATGAAATCCTTAATCATTAAAGTTTCACAAGGATGGGTCCAGGTCCCTGGTATTCCTTTCTTCTCAGTCTCCAGGCCTTCTCTAAATGATCTCAGACATGCCTGTAATGATAATTGTCACCTGTATGCTGACCACTCCTAAATCTTTATCTCTACTAAAGATCCCTCCACTGGGGCAGAGTTTTGTTTCATTCTATTTCTTGCCTTATAATCTATTACTGAAAAATTCTGCCCATCCTACCAACTTAAGATCTTGCAAATTCATCAGCTACTGTCTGATGAATCCACTATTGTCTGTCCATTCACCATTACCTAACCTTCTAGCTTGTCTCTGGCATCATCTTCCTTCATTCTATTCTTTACACTGCAAGAGAGTGATACTTCTATAAGACAAATCTCATCATTATGTAACAATCCAAACTGTTTTCAAGAAAAAGTCCAAATATCTTAGAAGAGCTTATAAGGGTGTTAATGATTTGGCTGTATTTGATCTGTCTATTCTTTTTTGCCTTTTTCACTTATTACAAACCTACTTTTAACTATCTTTCCCTTATCTGGTCCATAGGGATAGCATGAAAAACTTTGTCAAATATCTTGGGGTGAGATCTAGATATAACCACACTACTCTTAATCTACTAACATAAAACATTCTCAACAAATGGACAGAAAGAAATGCTATTGATAAGCTCATGCTGGCTCCTGTTGACTATCACTTTCCCTTGTATGAATTTAAAATCTATTTAATAATCCATCTTAGAATTTTGTAAGTATATCATTATGCTCACTGCTATAAAGGTTGCAGAACCCATGTTTTCATTTTTATGAAAAATAAAGATAATATTTGCAGGCTACTGTTTTAGCTCTTTTTCTACTCTGAGTCTTTCAATTACCATTAACAGGTCACATTAACAGGTGTTTTGTACATTGGGAGCAATTTACCTTAGCCAGGGAACTCATTCTAAGCAGTTACATTTACTTCATCACGCCTCAACATCATCTTATTCTCTCATTACTTGCCCTTCCACTTGCTAACACAATGACATCTTTTTCAAGAGTTGTCTCTATACTTCCAAGTCTAATCAATATTCTCCACCAAAACAATGTCCATCTCTCTCTTATTATTTTGCAACTCTTCATATATTTTAATAGTCTCAGCTCATTTGAGTTTCTAATCTGTAGGTGCACCTTTCATAGTTTCTCACTAGGGCATATCCTACAGTAACCTAGCAATTACTTAAGGTACATCAATGTAGGGTAAGGAAAAATGTCAGGCTTTTCTGCCCTCCCGCCATCAGGATAGATGATGGATCCTTGCGGTCCTGAATGCATGCCTGATGGCGGGCACCTGGAATAGGGTGTGGGCATAGGTAAATGGGATTCACCTGGGCTAAGACTGTGCTTTTTAAGGGCGGCATCACGGGATGCCAGCAGCAGCAGAAGCCGAAAGAGAAGCCGAGAGAGAAGCAGAGAAGCAGCAGCAGAAGCAGAGAACGCCAGAGAACACAGATAGAGTGAGGATTTGCTGGGGGCTGGGAGGACTGCCAGCCTCCCGGCCCCCCAATACCCCTGCCTGCCATATGCCTGGTGAACCCCAATAAAAGACCTGCAAAAACCCACTGAGGATTCTGACTCCTCCTTTACCCGGTCTGCATGGGATCAGAAAACCTGCACTGTGTCCGTTCCTGACCCTACAATCAATATCTGGTTTCTATTCCTAACTATGCAGAAGACTGTACCTTTTAGACTCCTTAGAGTTAGGTAAAGCATATCAGCAGGAAATGTGTGATATGTATCATTTTGGGAGTAAAGGAATGAAAAATTACTGTACAACCTTATAACTCCCCCCTTGCCATGGCAATTATAGAGCACACGTTGAGATGGTAGAGCCCCAGGATGGATTACTAAGTCATTACTTGGAAGGAAGTGACTCTACAGAGTCACAAAACTTAAGATAGATTTTCCATTAGCAAGATATACTATTTATTTGTTATTGAAACACAGTTTAATCATTCCTAGCTAATACAGGAACTTTCATCAATACTTTACTTTTTACTTTCATCAATAATTGATGGGCTCCCATTCTACTTGCGTCATTTTTTCCTCTTATATGATTTTAAGATATGGTATGTTGAAAAATATAGCCATCTCCCATCCCAAAAACATGTCTATGTCCTAATCCCTGCAATATACAAATATCATACATGGCAACAGGGATTTGTGATTTTCAAGACAGGAAGACCTGGGTAGATCCAGTGTAATTATAAGTATCATTATAACAAGGGGGAAGTAGGGTAAATCAGAAAAAGGAAATAAGACAATAATAGGCAGTTTGGAGGGCAGTTTTGAAGATTATGATCAGTCAAGGAACTCAATTTTGGTTCCATGAAACCCATTTTGGACTTCTGATCCTCAAAACTTTAAAAGAATAAATTAAGTTTATAGTAACTTACTACAACAGCAACAGGAGAATAATGCAGATATTTAGTAGTTATTTTTCTTTTCTTAGGGCATTTTGAAGAAGGGAAACATATCTAAAAACTATGTATTAAGCTATATATCTCTTTCCTTTCTATCTTTATCTAAATGCTAATTTTAAGGGCTGTTGGACAAGAATTTGTTCTCGCTGTATTCTTAAATCCACCCATCTTACAATTTTTATCTTACAGGCTTGGATTTTGCTTTTTTACTTGAAAAAAAAAATCCTCCTACTTCTATTTCTGAATTATTTATTCTATCTTACCCAACAAATTGGAACACAAAAATCAATGCATCAAGCCTTTCACCTAACACACCTTGCATTTAATATTCTCAGAGCTGCTGGTACCCTCCAGCAAGGCAATCTCTGAAGGTTTGTTTTCCCATTCTTTCAGTTTTCATACTTCTGGAAAAGGTTCACACATGTTGTATATACCCCAGATATGTGTTGAGAAGTATAATCACAAAATATCTGTTACACCTGTTTTCTGGTTTCAATTGGGAGACTTTTCAGAACTAAACTCTAATGCTTCCCTCCAGCAGTATGTGATATTTTGCACTTTCCCCAAACATAAATGTCAGTAGTAATTTTACTCTCCTTGTCCCTCAATTCTTTCTGCTGCCTCCAGGCAAACTATCCATAACCTTTTGGAGCCAGTATCTTGGTTACTGAAATGAGAAAAAAAGAGACTCAGAGAGTTGAAGTGATTTTCCTAATTAGAGAGACAACATACAAATAATATGACCCATCTCATAGAGAGGCTTAAGTGATTATAATATAAATAAAACAGGTCCTGGCTCACAGTTAACACTATACAGATGTTTGGAACTATTTTGTTATACAGTAAAATTGATGATAGCATTGATATTAGAAGTGAGTCTAGTGCACTTTTCACTACCCATGTCTGGACAGGTAAAGCCAGATATGGTATACCTGACTTGGTGGTATGCATTATTACTGAAAAGCAACTATAAGTCAATTAAAAAAATTTTAGAATGCCTTTATTTATTTATTTTTAAAGATTTATTCATTCATCCATACAAGCACTGGGTACAGTCAGAAGCGCGGGAGGGTGAAAGAATTCACCAGAGCCAGAGCGGAGAGCAGAATAGGCAGAGTGACGAAATACACTGCTGAGGGGAGCAGTGGGCACGGCAGGAGAGGTTTGCGTGCCATGTAGGACCCTCAACTGGAGGCCAGGGATCGAACCGGCGCTGGAGAGGCCGCGGGCAGCTTCACAACCCAGCGTTCAACCACTGTGCCACCGGGGAGGCCAGTCTTTATTGTTTTGTAAAATAAATAAATATTCATGTTTTTAATAAAGAATTCTAGCAATAATAAAAACTACAAAGAAAAAATACCACCTCAAATTCCTTTACTTGGAATATCTCCCAATTCATAGATGCACCCATGGATAGGTAATTTTATTCATCATATTATAATGTTGCTTTTTAATGAAAACTCAAATGGATGATTGCTTTTTTTTACCCTAAAATACTTCATTGTTTACTCTGAAAACACCATCAATAAAATGTAATACAATTTTGTTTCGTTAGGCCATAAAAAAGACTTTGCATTCAACTTCATTTTCATTCTCTTGCTAGTCAATGGATTCTCCTAATTCTACAGAATATCACTTGAGGGCCTCCCTGGTGGTGTAAGGGGTTAAGACGCAACCTATGAAGCTATTGCAGCCACTGCAGCACGAGTTCAATCCCTGGCCAGGGAGCTATCCACATGGCACAGCAGACCTCTCTGACTCACCCACTGCTCCCCTCAGCAGTGTATTTCAGTCAATCTGTCTGTTCTGTTCCCCACTCTGTCTCTGGAGAATCCTCTCGTCCCCCACACCTCTGGCCTGTACCTCAGTTCTTCTATGCATGAATAAATAAATCTTTAAAAAAAAGTCACTTGAATTAAGTTACATTCAACTAGAAAGCTATTATTCCTTTTCTGTATTTTTGTTCTTCTTTATTTTTATTCTATATTCTGTTAAATGACTGTTTTTTAAAGACAACATGAATGATCTTAAAGCTCAATACCACAAAACAAAATCTCCAAAACAGCACATTTTAATCATTTAATTAACAATGATAATTTTATTAAAATGGTAATAACAAGGTAGCTAGTAAGTAAAACTATAGATTTCATATTTCTTTCCTTGACACAGTTTTAAAGGTCCACTGAAAGGGTTTTGCTTTCCTGAACATGGTAATTAATATACGATGTAGCCACAAGTACAACATTGACATATATGTGCAAATAACTTCACAGTGAAATTATTCTACAAGTGCTTGGAAATCAATATGTATCTGAATTACACGTGTTTTATATATTTTATACACATATATAAATTAGAGACATATGCTAACTTTATTCTGAGAGCAATCAAGTTCAAATCTTGTATGAGTCCTAAAGCAAAATGTGATAATTATTACAGGTTAGCCCCGCTATACAGAATATAATATTCCTATTGGTATGATTTGTAGGTTAATTTTTTGCATTTCGGAATGCTCAACTTATTTTCAAGTAGATAAATGGCAATAGTCCCAGACCCAAAAAGAAACCCACTGACTCATACAAGTAAGAATGTTCTACTTGGGAGAAGTAGAGGAAATCTGTAATAATTTTTGCCCTGTCCAATTCTAATGGATGTAAGGTACTGGAGGGACCTCTAACTTTATGGTACTTCTGTGAATACTAAAAAAGTTGAATCCCCAGGTTGGCCAAGTATATTGTAGGCTGCATTTATTTCCCATTCACTCCCGACTGTAGGGCAAAAGCCATATATAACTATATAGGTGATTGTCTGATATGTTAAAACATAAACTTGGGATAAAAACATAACTAGATCATTTTAAACAGAAGAAGGAGCTGATAATATAGCAGATTTATCATATTCAGGTACTGATATTGAGTCTGTATTTTTGGAAGCAAAGGCAGAATGAGAAATATGTGGGATTGTAGTCACACTTCCTTATGTGATATACAAAATCCTCTGTACGTGCAAATTTCATGGAACTAAACATATGGAAATAGCATTTATCTCTTAGAATAAAAGTCTTGACTATCTCCAATTATGGTTGCCTAAAAGTCAAATTGACAATTTCTGCATTTATCTTCCCTAAGAGGAGGCACCACAGTAAACCATAACTCTGAAGTTACTTTATTTTTTAAATATTGATTTATTTTTGCATAGAAGAACTGGGGTGTAGGCCAGAGGTGCACGGAGTGAGCAGATTCACCAGAGACAGAGTGGGGAGCAAAACAGGCAGATCCACTGAAATACACTGCTGAGGGGAGCACCGGCAGAGACAGGAGTGGTCTGCTGCGCTGTGTGGGTCAGCTCCCTGACCAGGGATAGAACTCAGGCCACAGGGGCGATAGAGCTGAGATTTAACCCCTATGCTCTCAGGAAGGTCCCTAAAGGTACATTTTTAAGGAGATAAAAATAATTATTTGCTTTCTGATTTTGCACGTTACTTATGGAATGAAGCTTAGAAAATCCCTTTTAGTGGCTGGAAACATGTCCATTGGACTGTCTCTTAAATAACGGAAATATGAAACAAATTTAGGATTGATGTCAAATTATACTTTGGTCACAACCATTGAGACTTACAGTTCCAGATGATGATGGTTGATAAAATAATGATAACCTATTTCGGAAGGTTTCTTTGCAGGAGTCCTCTCTACTTAGGGTCAAGTTCTCCAGTAATTTATGCTATAGCAAATGCTTTAATTCTATTAGACAATATGTTCCAGTGGAAAAAAAACAAAGCAGAAATTAAACAACTTGGTCATATTTACTAACTTCACATATATTACTCATCTTGCACTAGTTTATAAATTTAGCAAACTCTGCATTTTCTTATATTGCCATTTTATTGATTTACCATTGGCTTACAATGTTACATAAGTTTTCAGAGTATAGTTTCACACTTCAAAATTGGTAAATCTCTCTCCTTACCCACCACAAAAGTTTGAGTGTCATTCATTACTATCAAAGTGACTGTTTCTACTCCCTTCACCATTCCCCTCTAGTAACCACCATTTCCTCCCTTAGAGTCTAAAAGTTATTTTTGTTGTGCTCTGTCTGTTTGCTTTTCTGTCTTCTCCTGAGTTATTTCTGCTTAGCACAATACCATCAGGCTCCATCCATGTTACCACAAATGGCACGGTTTCACCTTTTTTCATAGGTAAGCAAAATTTCATTGTGCATATACACCACACCTTTTTTATTGAATCACTCATCAAAGGAAAACTAGGTTGTTTCCATGCTTGGCTATTATGAATAGTGCTTCAATAACATAGATGTGCATATATATTTTTAAATTAGTGTTTTCACATTCTTTGGATAGATTCCCAGAAGTGGAATTTCTGGATAGTATGGTGGATCTAGGTTTAATTTTTTGAGAAATATCCATATTGTGTTCCATAGGGGCTGCATCAATTTACATTTACATTTCTACCAACAGTGTGAAAAGGTTCCTTTTTTTTCTATTTTCTTGCCAACATTTCTTTGTGGTCTTTTCAATATGGGTGATAACCATTATGTGAGGTGATATTTCATTGTGGTTTTGATTTGCATTTTCTTAATGTTAAGTGATGATGAGTATTTTTTCATATGTCTACTGGCCATGTGTATGTCTTCTTTGAAGAAAAGTCTATTTAGCTATTTTACCCATTTTCTGATTGGGTTATTTGATATTTGTTCTTGAGTTGTATGAATTCTTTATATGTCTTGGATATTTTCCCTTTGTAGGATGTATGATGTAAAAATATCTTCTCTCATTCAGTAGGATGTCTTGTAGTTTTGATGACAGTTTCCTTCACTGTGCAGAAGCTTTTTCGTTTGATGTGGTTCCATTGTTCATGTTCCTTTTGTTTCCCTTACCCTAGTCAAGTCCTTAAAATATCTCTAGGGCCAATGAGCATATCATCTATGTTTTTTTCTATTTATTTTATGAGAAAAATAATTTTTAATTTTGATTTTTTTAGTACTGTTACCAATTCAATTTGGTTGAATTTATTCTTATGATCGCACTTCTTTTATCTTAAAGTAATTTGAGGAAAAACTATTATCTCTAACACTAAAAAACAGAGAAAACAAATGTAGAAAATGTGCTGTTTTTTTTTTTTTCTTTTCAGATTTCAAACCTCCATCAAAAAAAGTATAGCGCAGCAGGAAAGCATCATTCCGTGAATTACAACAATTTTCTGTTCAGTGGGGCCATTTTAGATTACGTTTCTATTTTCAAAAGGAAAAAGAACTAGTTGAAGATACAAGTTCTTCCAAGTACTTATCTATAATACATTATTTTATAATCTATCACTGATTTTCAACTTAATAGCAATTTAAAAAAATTGCGATTTTGAGTACCCTCAAGTTATTTGATTATAATTAAATCACAATCTATTCTGTTAGGATGGCTCAGAGTTCACTATGAGAGGTTTGCAATGGACTCGACTTCAAGGTCAAACATTTAAAATGTCACCAAGTTATTGCTCTGATAACATATAGTAAAGACACATGAAACTCCATTTTCAGTAATGTCTCAGTAAATTTGTATGCCAGAATACTAATGTCAAGGGTTAAATCAACAACAACCACCACAGTTCAAAGATGTATTGGTTTCTATGACCTGAAAGGGCTAATTTACTGTTCTATTTCTTAAGAGCCAGCTAGCCAACTACCATGCAATTTTATGGATTTGATTTGTTCACTGATTTTCTGTTTACTAGTCAACTGAAGCTAGTATTTTATAGCTACAGTGGTGTCATAAAAGTCTACTGAGTAGAAAGACAGCTAGACAACCAATCATAATTTAATGTTGTACATGTTGTGATACAGAAATAAGAAAGGTAACCATCTAAGATTTGGCAGTGAAGTAAGGAGTGCAAATAAAATCATGGCTAACCTAAACCTGAAGGAAGTAGGGAGGTGAGATGAGTGTAGAAAGCTCCAGGGTGAGTGAACTCAGTTTAAAAGTCTGAGGGCAAAAGAGATATACTGGGAAGGGTGGGTTTTGAGAAAGGCCAGTTTGAGTGATAGGAAATGAACCACCAGCTGTTCAGGTCCCTCAGCCTGAGGGACCTTACACTCTCAGCTGTTCAGTCTAAAGGATAAGACTGTGGCACTCAAACATTGGAGGTGCCTCATGCTTCAGATTTCTCTGTCTCTTCTTCCCCCCAAATTCATCATAAATGAACTACTTCAACTCTTGTTTGCTCTTTGGGATGATGGTAAAGGGGAAGAGCAGAAGAGCTATTTATTTTTATTTTTTTTTTTTTTTGATAGAGGCATGCTTTATTTATTTGTTTTGCTGGTTTGTTTGTTTGTTTTGTTTATACATGCACTGGGTACAGTCAGAAGCGCGGGAGGGTGAGAGAATTCACCAGAGCCAGAGTGGGGAGCAGAGCAGACAGAAGGACCGAAGTACACTGCTGAGGGGAGCAGCGGGCGGCAGGAGAGGTCTGCGCGCCATGTGGGACCCTCCTCCAGTGGCCGGGGAGCAGCCGGGGATCGAACCGGCACCGCAGAGGCCGCGGGCAGCTTCGCAACCCAGCGCTCAACCGCTGCGCCACCGGGGAGGCCCAAGAAGAGCTATTTATTTGCAGAGCCCTAACATTTAGGAAGGGCCTCAAATTTAGACTTTTCTCATTATTTCTAAATGAGGTTACGCATACAGTTACAGAGATACTGATACTGTCTTTTAAAAAACATGTTAAAAACAACAAAATGATCTAAGTAACTATTTTGACCTAAGATTCTACCCTTGGTTAGATGATGATTAATAGCATATTAAAGCAGATATAGTTGGGCCTCATTGGTAGTGCAAGGGGTTAAGATGCAAACTATGAAGCTGTCCACAGCCACTGTAGCACGAGTTTGATCCCCGGCCTGGGAGCTAACCACATGGTGTAGCAGACCTCTCCTGATTCACCCACTGCTCCCCTCAGCAGTGTACTTCAGTCAATCCGCCTGTTCTGCTCCCCACTCTGTCTCTGGTGAATCCTCTCACCACCCACACTTTTGGCCTGTATCCCAGTTATTGTATGCATAAATAAATAAATCATTTTAAAAAATAAAGCAGATATAGTTTGGTAGTATTTTACTCTCCTAAACAACTCGAAAACTTTGGTAAAATGCAAGTCTCAATAAGATTTTAGAATGTTTCCAATCTTGTGCATTCATAAGACTACCTTGCACACTTGTCACACTGTTGGTACTTATGACCCCAACCACCAAAGCATGCTGGAGGTGGCTTTCTTATTCTGTGACATATATTCAAAGAGAAAGACTTGTTTTGACTGGCTTGTCAAGGAAATAGGCATTTTTCATGAGAAAAATATCCAAATTGGGCAAAATAGTCAACATTTTTAACCACATTTTATGAAAAACATTTTAAAGTGTAGGACACAGTCATATTCTTAAACAGACTAAAAATAAACTCCTGCTATCCTTCACAACTCAGTGCAGTGACGACTATACTCAGTGTATAATGGCTATATTTTGGTGTAAACGAGTGAGTTCTGAGGCATTTTCAAAATAAGTAGGTTTCTTTTCTCATGCTATTGCTTCGAGGATTTTCTCTTCCTTCTATTGTTTTTTTTTGTTTTTCAGTTCACTCCCAGCTCTATACCCTTCCGCACAGGCTTTTCTAATTTGCTGATTCAATTCAATAAGAACACAAAAACCAAATGTACAGAAGTGAGGCTTACAGTAAAGTTAAGATGCTCCAAAGGAAAATACCCGTATCTAAAGTGTCGGAGTTTCAGTGCAGGGGAGTTTATGGCATATATTCAATATTTAGGCTTTGAAGATATTCATGGATTATCTGCTATTTTTTCATTTTTCACTAATAGAGATATCACTTCATTTAAGACTTAATATCAAATCCTTTATTTATAAAATAAAGCAACTTTTTAGGCTATTAAAAAACAGACATCAAATTCTCATAAAACTTCTCAACAATGATTGGCAAGAGAGCCAAAACCTGGCCATCTCTCACTAGTCTACAGATGGGATTCTAGTCCAAAATGCCTCCCCTTCCACTGAAGAAGAAATCAACTAGACATAGAAAGGAAGGCATCTTCATAGGTATAATATTGTTCAGGGGATTGATGGATCTTAAAGAGTAGATCTGGACAGATCCAGCTTTAGTATAGAAAATTGTCTACTAATAATTGAAATAAATATAGAAAAAATAAAGAGATAAAATGGTTAGGGTGTGGTTTTGAAAATAATCTGAGCATCTACAGGTCTGACTTCAAAAACAATAGCAGAACAGGACTTCATGACTTTATAGGTGTGTATGAATGAGAAGTCTGGTTGAGAATGAAAAGTTCAGAATCTGGGTGCATGAAGACATTTTAGGAGATACTTCATAACTAATCTCTGGCTAGCTGAGGTTCCTCGATGACTGCATTCCAGGTAAGTGAGCATATATAGATATCAGTATCCATGTGTACCAGTTAAGACAGATGTCTATTATGTTTATCTGTATACATTTTAAAAAACCTATCAAACACAAAATTGACGAAGAATTAACATAATGTGTAACTCCAAAATAAATACATTTGTGTCTGGATAGAGAAATTAAAACTATTTCTAATTACAAACGTAATTTCTCAAAGGAAAAATATGGAAAATCAGTAGAAAAGAAAAAAATACTTGGGAGTATAATTGAAGATATCATTCTTAATGTTTTAGTGTTTTGTAGTATTATTTTGTTAGCATTCTGATGTAACTACGTTATGTGACATAACATACATTTTCCTTTTGTATACACTTTTATTTTCAGATATTTGTCCTGCCTTTTTAAATCTAGGACTATGGTGTAAACATTTTCTCTTACCAACAAATATTCTTACATCATAGGATTTGTAATGGCAACATCTGTCTTCCATAAATGGGCATATTATAGTTTATATAACTAACACTTGATTATTGTGTATTTTAGTTTCTTTTTCCTTTTTTGACTATCATGAATAATGTTGCAAGGAACACCTGGTGACACACATCTATCTGCACATCTGTAGTTGGTTTTGCAGAATACATTCTTAAGACTGAAATATCTGGATTACAATAAATGCAAACATGCATGGTATTGGAGAAATGCTTTTAAATTACTGCCTAAAGAGGCTGTACAATTTATACTCCCACCACCACCATCTGGAATCTGCTTTTCTCATCCTTATCCACCCTGATTTCATACCAATCTCTTTAATTCTTGCCAATCTGCAGGAGAAAAATGATATCTCATTTATTTTTAATTTGCAGTTCTTTTATGACTTGAATTTTAACATTTTTTCCAAATTTGTTAAAATTTTGTTATATAAAAATGTGTTAAATTCAATTTTTTTCTTTTTGGGGGAGGTGCTTTTGTGTAATCATTTTTCTGTGAGTTGTCTTTTCATCTCCTTTGCCATTTTTTCCATTAGGTTATTTACTTTTAATTTATTGATTTATAAATAATCTTTATGATTAAAAACTTTCATTTATTACATGTTATATATTTCCTGAACTTTTTTTATCTCTTATTTTTATTTGTGGTTTTAAAAAAAAATCTATTGACTGCTTCATTATTGCTTTCCTGAATCCTTTGATAGATATACTAAGGCTCTTCTCTGTTTCTTTTTTTAATCCCCTTTGGACTTCCTTCCAATCATCAATTCTGACATGATGACACATACAGCATGGTAAGTTAAGTCCTGCCAATGCCATACTTGCCATATGGAGCAACATTCTAAACTCTGAGATTCATTCTGTCAGTACTTCATCTATGACATGTGGATGGGGAAGGGCCTTGTGTCTTTTCTGAAGTACACACAGTTTTAAAAAAAATATTTATTTATTTTATGCATACAAGAACTGGGGTACAGGCCAGAGATGCGGAGGGTGAGAGGATTCACCAGAGACATAGTGGGAACACAACAGGCAGACTGACTGAAATACACTGCTGAGGGGAACAGCGGGTGAGATAGGAGAGGTCTGCTGTACCATGTGGGTAGCTCCCTGGTCGGGGTTTGAACTAGTGCTGCAGAGGCTGCAGACAGCATCACAGTGCTGTACTTAACCCCTTGGGCCACCAGGGAGGCCCTGATGTGCGCAAAATTACATGATGTATACAATGATTTATAAATCATAGTCACTTCATACATGTTTAATACAGGATTAATTATCCCAAAATCATCGTTTAAAAATTCTGACATGCAAGGAAATGCATAGAAATAATAAACATGATAATTATAATGAAAAAGGAGATATAAGAGATATAATAGATGGAGAAAAATTGCTATAACCATGAGATTAGTAGTCTATACTATTAGTCAAGTCAGTAGCCTGTGCATGTAATGTGTGTATGTGTATGTGTGTGTCTCCATAATCATTGTACTGCTAGTTGAATTATATCAGCAATTTTCTTCTACTTGCGGTCTTGAGATAGAAAGAGGCTGGACTTAAAAACTTCACTGTGTGGTTAAAAACATTTGAAAAGCACTAGTGTTGAAAACTAAGGATATCTGGTACAAATTTTTTTAATTTTACTAGTTCTTTGTTGTTTAAATTCTGATAATTAAAATGGAAACATATATTTACGAAATCCTCTTAATTTTATTGAGGTATCTTTATATAGATCTTTACTACTGTCTCATATGTTTGTCTTCTCTATGTAACTTAAAAGCCAAAAAACAAAATCTCTAGCTCTGGGAGATTATTGTTTTTTTTTCTTTTTTAATTAAATACAATAATGCAGTTTATAAATTGTAAGATCTATTTTCTAGGTAGCCAGGTAATTTTAAGGCCTTAAATAAAGCAAATAGAGGGCCTTCCTGGCGGCGCAAGGGGTTAAGACGCCACCTATGAAGCTATCCACAGCCACTGCAGCATGAGTTCGATTGCCGGCCAGGGAGCAACCCAAATGGCGCAGCAGACCTCTCCTGACTCGCCCACTGCTCCCCTCAGCAGTGCATTTCAGTCTGTCTGTTCTGTTCCCACTATGTCTCTGGTGAATCCTCTCATCCCCATGCCTCTGGCCTGTACCCCAATTCTTGTATGCATAACTACATAAATCTTTAAAAAAATAAAGCAAATAGGAACACATTACCATACATTCTTGAGAAACATAACATCAAGATGACAATAGTAAGGCTCCAATAATACCATTCTATACATATTCATCCTGTCTTCTGCAAATCTCAATCCTGAATAATCTCAGAAAATGTTCTTCCACACTTGAATAAAGATTCCTTGGAAAACATACTTTTCACATTGGAATGTGAGATGTTGCTAGCAATCAGAAAGCCTTCCAGTTGACCTTCATGGAAAGATATTGGTTGATGCTAAATAATGCAAAGTATAAATGAGCCATTTATGCATGGGTAGGTGGTCTGAGGGATTCTTCACAACTCAGGCAAGAAAACATTTGTAATGTAAACATCAAACACTAAAGCACATAATTTGAAGGTAAATTTAACTTCATAAAATGATATGGAAATATTTTCTTTAAACATCATGGTTTTTTTTTAAAGATATATTTTTATTTATGCATACAAGAGCTGGGGTTCAGGCAAGAGGTACGGGGGGGGGGTAAGAGGATTTACCAGAGACAGAGCGGGGAACAGATCAGGCAGATTGACCAAAGTACACTACTGAGGGGAGCAGCGGGTGAGTCAGGAGACTCACCATGTGGGTTGCTTCCTGGCTGTGCCATGTGGGTTGCTCCCTGGCCAGCCGGGGATTGAAGCTGTGCTGTAGAGGCTGTGGATTGCTTCATAGGTTGCGTCTTAAGTCCATGCGCCACCAAGGAGGCCCTACACATGATTTTTTTTCCCTTCATGTTATTATAGTAAAGATATGCAAGGAATGTTTTTGCTACTTTACTTGGAGATTTCAAAGATAACATTTCCTTTGGGGAGAGAGTCCTTTTCCTCTGTTTCAACATTGCAAGCCATGATGAGGGTCACGTTGTTTTTTGGGACACATTGGGTAATCAATGACATCATACACATACAACACTTGAGATGTGAGGAAGTTTGTAACTAAGGAAAAAAGTGGAATATTCTTGAGAAAGCTTTCCATAGCTGAGCTTGCCGCTCATTATTAACATAAAAATGTTGTCTTGTTTTAAAGAAACATATCAATAAAAGCATGGTTATGTTTTCAAACCAAAAAATAAAATAAGGAAAGGAAAAGCCATTAGTGGGAATTTTTGAGTTCCTTGGAAAAACAAGAAAAGGAGATTGAATGGTGAAAAGAAGTAGCATTCATCTCTTCTAAACTTGAAGATTATTCACAGGAGAGAATTAAAAGGAAACAGTTAAAAAGTAAATACCACATTTATTCTTCTATACTCTAATTTTCTTAATTTAGAATTAGAATCAATGCAAAAGATGAATGTTTTCATATTTGAAATGTTTCACATTGTTACACCTCCTTTCTTGTTCTACAGTTGCAATATGCTCTTGAAATAAGCACCCTGTGTCCTTCATATGTCCAAACCAAGCTGCATTTGATAGCAGTTTTCTGGTCTTTACTGACTCCAAGGATGAAGGGAAATTGTTTTGCTACTTAAAAGAATTTCATGTTCTGGTTAGCACAGAGGCAGAAAAACCAAACCAAACTAAATAAAACCCTAAATTCTACTTCTCAGGTATTCTAAGTTTTAAAGATATGAATGAGGATATTCTAAGGATATGAATTAGATATAAATAATCATAATTAATATGATAATATTGGAAGACCATGAAGGAATTCAATATGAGCTCTCTGTTTTAAATAAGTTTTATAGGAGAAGACTCAGACTGGGGTCTCCCAGGAGACCAGGGCTACGACCTCTCTTCCAGTGGGTACTTCATAAAAACCTTCAACACAGCCTCCAAGATACAAAGAGTTATTTGATACTCAATTTATAAAATTACTAATATAAATAATCATCAGTATAACTGGTAGAAAGAAGAGTTTTAGGAACAAAAAACAGGGAAAACAGATTCAGAGTCTAGAGCGCTCTCTACTTTTAGTTAAATGAATTAGCTATACAAAATGCCTTCCCAGGAAGAAATGTGTTTTGCGCACAAAAATCATGCTTTGTTGGTGATTAGTGGCTTTAACAACTTTTTTATTAAATATTTGTTAAAAGTATAATCATACATTTTTTCATGGAGTTTACAAATTAGTCGGACATGCGAATGATAAATGTAATACAATTGCTGTAATACAGTTGCTGATAGGAATAACCATGTAGGTATGGGGATTGAGTGTAAGGGAAAGTGGGATGGAGACTATTTTAAATGGGGTGACAGAGAAGGCCTCTGAGGGAGTGATATGTGAGTAGAACAAAATATCTTTGAATTCAGCAATGTAAGTTGCATTTCTGGTGGAAACATGTTAGGAAAAAAATAAGCTAAGCTTAAAAATGGTAAGGAGGAGTGTGAGCAAATCCAGTATAGCAGTCAACTGTACGGTGGTGACAGAGATCATAATATATCCATATGTCAAACTATTGATATAATGCTGTACACCTGAAACCTATATATAAACTAGCATTATGTCATTAACATTTATTTATTTTTGCATAGAAGAACTGGGGTGTAGACTAAAGGTGCAGGAGGTAAGAGACTTCATCAGAGACAGAGTGGGAAGCAGAACAGGCAGATTTATTGAAATACAGTACTGAGGGGAGCAGCAGGAGAGGTTAGCGCCATGTGGGTTAGCTCCCTGGCTGGGGATTGAACTCAGGACTAGCAGTGATAGCAATGAGATTTACCTCTAGGCCACCAGGGAAGATCATAACATTTATTTTAAAAAGAGAAAAATTATTCACATGGACTCAAGGGCTCTTTTTTTTTCCCCAAGTGTCTCTGCCTATCTTTAACTCAGTACTCACAGACTGATTAGACAATCTATCTTTCAGTTTGGCAAGAAGACAACTAAATTTATGTGTCTATAGTTAAGTACTTTATTGCATACAACAAGTTCTTTTCTTTGTGCCCTGCAAGTAAATTTGATTGGAGCAGTTCAGTATCTTGTTTCCTGAAATAACTCCTTCTGATGTTCCTAGATTGCTGCAAATGCTGACTGGAGTTGTCCAAGTTACTTAATGGGATGACAGAGTGAGTAACACTTTGCATTGACCCTGAATTCCTTTTTAATGAAACAGAAATAGATCACTCAATGGAGCTGGAGTATTGCCTAAATTAGAATGTCCATAGTGATGTAAGGTGGCTGCTTTTATCATAAAATAATCACAACCCATCTTAAATGACAGGAAAAAAACAAAAACCAAAGACCCATTTGTCACTGTCTGGCTAGCAATCTTCCTAGCATTGAAGAGATAAAATTATTAGTTTCCCTGAGTACTGACTACTAGAGATACAATCTACAATTATAAATCTTTTTTTTTCATATTTTTATATGCAGCATTACATTTTATAGATGAGGCCAAAATGAAGTATAAAATGTATTCAAACTAAAATATATATTGATTAGTCAACTGAGAGTTCAGCTGCTTCATTTCTTTCTGTTCTCTTCTTGCTTCTTTTGTTAGCCAAATTTACTATTTGAATGAAGCTCTCTATAAACTTCCCACAAATCATAGCATATGCTCCATATGATCATTATAATTCTTTAAGTAAAGATCATTTATTATTTGGATCCTTGGCAATTTGCACAGAATCTAAGACATAGTAGTTGTTGGATCTATGCTCCATGAAGACATGAAATTCTTTATATTTTCTTCAAGTATAGTGCTTACTATTTTAATTAGAAAATAATTTCATAGTCACTAAGTAATAAAGGTCTGTTTCTTCTATTAAACATAATTTTTAATTAATTAAAAATTCTCAGATTAAAGCCTCTTTTTGTATAATCCTGCATTTACTCATGATTCACCCTCAAACAAAGCACACACCCCTGTTATTTATATAATTTATAAACAAAAACATTAGAGAAGGGATCTGGAGTCAGGATTATTGGAATCAAGCACAAGATTGAACTGAAGTTTATAATGCTCTCATGTGGCTCAGTGACAACTTTAAGTATTTGGTGAGTCATGTAAAAAGCATTTCTTAGCAAAAAACAAACTATTACATAGATAATAGAAAATAAAGAGTCTTATTTGCACAATCTAGCTTGTTCTGATTATGAAGATGAAACTTTTCTGCTCTATATAATAGGTGGCATTTGTAGTTTAGCTGTAGTACCTCCCACAGCTCTTCTGTTTGGTGAATCTTCAAGTTTAATTCAGGGGGAGAAAAATTCCGTCTTGGGCCTCGCCTGGTGGCACAGGCAGTTGAGCGCCACACTGTGAAGCTGTCTGCAGCCTCTGCAGTGCCGGTTCAATCTAGGCTGGCCAGCGAGGGTCCCACATGGCAAGGCAGACCTCTCCTGTGTCGCCCGCTGCTCCCCTCAGCAGTGTATTTCGTCAGTCTGCCTGTTCTGTTCCCCACTCTGTCTCTGGTGAATCCTCTCACCCTCCCATGCATCTGGCCTGTACCCCGGTTCTTGTATAAATAAATAAATAAATTTAAAAAATCAAAATTAAAAACAAATTCTGTATTTTTAAGTATTTTATTATAACATGAAACTTGTGTGATTTTTTTCTCATTCTGTTTTTTTGTAGTAGACTTTATTTCTAATCAATAAAACACACAAAAAATAAATAAAACCAACTAATGCAGGAAAAAAAAAAACTAAGCAAAATAAAATGAAAGTCAAAAGAACAACCAAAATCCAATGGCAGAAATATCCATTAGCAAGAGAATGAATGAACAAATTGTGATGTAGTAATTCAATAAAAAATTATACACTGCAAGGTGAATGAATAACACTGCATATATCAACAAATATAATCAAAATGAAAATGCATACATTGTGCAAAAATGAAAAATGATGTAAAAATATATAAAAGAAAATAAAAGAAAAAAAAGAAAGAAAAATAACAGGACCAATACTCAAGTACCACCTTCCACCAGAAATACAACACAAATAATGCCAACAACCTCAATAACATTCCCTTCCCCTAGCATACACATGTTCAATTGGATGGTGCTTATCCTTCCAATTCATTTATATGTGACATAAATGTTTACTATATCATATTTTAGTATAATCATTCTTATCATACTGTATGTAGTTATCAGCAATTTGCACAATTCTCTCCTACTGCATTTTCAAATTTTTTTCTCATTCTTTAAGAATTACTTAAAAATTATTTAAGATACCCACTGCTGGTGGGAGTGCAAACTGGTCCAAGCACTATGGAGAGCTGTGTGGAGATTACTCAACCTACTAAAGAGCTTCCATATGATCCAGCAATTCCACTCCTAGGTATTTACCCAAATGACATAGAAACATTAATTCCAAAGGGCTCCCGCATCCCTATGTTTATAGCAGCCCTATTTACAGTAGCTAAGCTATGGAAACCTCCCAAATGCCCAAAAATAGATGACCGGATCAAGAAGATGTGGTACATATACATGATGGAATATTACTCAGCAATCAAAAAAGATAAATACATGCAGTTTGCAGCAACATGGATGGAGCTAGAAGGGATCATGCTCAGCGAAATCAGTAAGAAAGAAAAAGAAAAATACGAGATGGTCTCACTCATAGCAGGAATTTAGAAAACCTAAATAAGGGACCAGGAAAAAAACTAATTAATACAAAGTAAAAATCAAAATCAACAAGCAACTATAAACCAGACACTCTCGGGGCGGGGGGGAAGAGGGGGAGGGGAAGGATTGGGTCAAAATAAGGGGAGGTGCAATTGTATGGGGAATATAACCAGAATGAAAATGCATACATTGTGCAAAAATGAAAAATGATGTAAGAATTATATAAAATAAAATATTAAAAATAATAAAATAAAATAAAGATACCCATGAGAAAATGTCATGACTTGTGGGAAAATGGAGAAAAGTTGAACATACATTTTTAAAATATATATTTTTGTTTATTCATGAAAAGGGCCTCTCTAGTATCATGTGGAACTCATCATGTTAAGTGGACATGTATGAGTAGACACCTCTATGTCCCCTGCAGATGCTGACCTAGTTAAGTCTCCATTAAACTTTACACTATTGCAAAATATATTTCCTTACATGCATGAATCAAATCTCAGTGTTGAGTTAATAAAGCAATTTTAAGGACACATGTAGCATGATGTAAGTTATATATTTTTAAAGTAGATACACAAAATATTAACAATGATCATTGCTGGGCATTGAGAAAACTAATGCCATTTTCTGTAATTAAAATTCTTCTCTAAATAAAAACAACACACACACAAACACACACACACACACACACGTCCTGTACTTGAATGTATATTCTTATTGCTGCTCACATGTAGCTAATAGTTCTACTACTTCCAATTTTCTAAACATGGTATGTGCAAGAGATGTGGACAAAGAGCCATCAATGAGCACAGACCTAGGATTCTACATTGGCTGACTTCTCAATGCACTTAGCATTGCTTGTGGGTTCAAGGGCAATAATGAGTTGTAAGGAGATTGCTCTAGTCTCCAATTCTCCATTTACAAAAATGACCCCATGTAACAATCTCTTCCCTCCCAAATGTTACAAGCTAAATACACTCTATCTTATTATCAAATGACTTCAATTATAAACGGCGCATTCTGTGTATCCCCAATGTCTCTGGTTATAAGATAGAAGACTTTCACATATTTCTATCACTAGCAGAAATGTTAAAAGAAAAAATAATGAAGTCCAAGCTATCACTAGGGACAGCATAAAATCAAAAGTGTATCAATGAACTTTGTTGTTTAGTAATTTCTTCTTTTCTCCCTCAAAAAATCATCAGTAGCTTTCTGCTAACAATTTCAAAAAGTTGTATGTTCTAGTTACAAGGTCTATTTAGTACTATTTTTGTATTTTGTGGGCTCTTAGTAAAAATACTAATGATAATACATACTTTTACAAAATGACAAGCTTTATCATGGGATTTAGATGAAATATCTGAACATTATAAGCATGAAATGGATTGACCTGGTGCAGCAGACCTCTCCTATCTTGCCCTCAGCTCCCCTCAGCAACGTATTTCAGTCGATCTGCCTGTTCTGCTCCCTACTCTGTGTCTAGTGAATCCTCTCCCCCTGCCCCCACAACTCTGGTCTATACTCCAGTTCTTAGATATATAAAATAAAATCTTTAAAAAAATAGATGAAATATTTGAACATTATAAGCATGAAATGGACTGACCTTATGGTTAATGATCTGATAAGTTATCCATTCAAGATGCTTTTAATATGGCCTCAGAAAGGCTATGATTTTGTAGTATTTATTTATATCTGTAAAGTTATCTAATATATTGCAAAGAGAAATGCGATTTTCATTTGTAACAGATGAAATCGGTCTACTTTAACATTCCTTTCTATTCGAAACACTATTAAAACTTGTTAAAATAATGCTTTTTTATTTAACATGAATATGGTTTTTGTGTACACAGAATAAAATAGGCTTAAGCTACTACATACAAATTAAACTAAATGTTTTCATTGTCTATAATAATATTTCACATTGTATAAGGAAAAATTGTCTTGTGTACTAGGCAGCAAAGCTATTTGCATTTGAACTTTTTTGGGGGATTCAGAGAAAAAGTTTTGACCTTTATTTCTGGTATGATTCAATTCAACATACTCTCCAGTCAGCTGATAATTAACAGTAGTGTTCACTCTTTAATTCAAATTTCTTATTGTAATCCATCTAGCACTGCATTACAGTTGGATGATTTTCTCAGCTAATTGGCTTCCCATCTTCCTACTGAACAATTACTTCAGCCATTGAAAAACTGAGATGTTTTTGATCACTTCTCTTCCCCAGGTCAATTCATCAAAATCCTAAGCTTTAGAACATGTCAGCAAAATGGGTGTTCCCATATCAACATATCATACCCCAAGAAAAGTGGAGGTTTACTCATAACAGGACATTTAGTTACTATAATTATTTTATGCTGATTTAACTGGAAAACCTTTAAATGTTAATTGAGATAAATTTAAAAAAAAAACAGTTCTTACATCTGAAAATGAAGTAAGAGTCAAACTGTATTTTCTTAAAAATGCTCTATTCATAATGTACAACAGGACTAATTTTTCTGTCTTTTGGCAAGGACTCTAAGTTATGGAGAATGAGGAATAAAGACATGGGCATTTTAGGGGTACAGTTTGGGGTGGGAGACAGATTTAAGAAGGAATGTTGGGTAGGATTTTGATAGATGATGTTGAAGTCCCAAGACTCATCTAAATCTCCCTTGATTCAGCTGGCCCTTCTATCCTCTTTTGAGTATCTCTCAGTACCGATTCTAGGAACTCTTCTCATTCCTGGGCAATATTATTCTCTCCTATGGCTTCAATGATTACACAGGCATCAGAAAAGCCCAGTTTATATTTCCCACTTAAGTATTTCAACTGGATGCTTGTAGATGTCTCTTTCTTGTTCACCTACTAGTATCTCAAACTCAACAAGTCCAAAACAAACATCAAATCTTTTCTTCCCCAGAAATCCACTCCTAGCTATACAGGTGTTTCTCTTTGTCTTTCTCCTTTTCCTAATAAACTTGTCCTTTTACAAGGTGAAAAAAAAAAAAGAAAAGAAAAAGAAATCCCCTCCTGTCCAATGTTTCCTATCAGGGTACATAGATAGCCATTGTCCCCCTACCCATATTAGAAGCCTACTGTCAAAATCTGTAACTTGTCCCTTTTCCTCACATTATCATATCAATCATTCACAATTATTCCACCTCTGAGAAAGCTCTTGCTTTCATTTCTTTCTTGGTACTCACACTGCACATGTCATAGTATAGGACCTAATTTCTTCTGGAAAAAATGTAACAGTCTCATGACTGCTCAAAAAGGGTACTTCTTAGCCTCCAATCTATGAAACATCAGATGGGAACTTATAGCTAGTTGATTGCACACTAAAAGAGAGTGGGAGAAAATGGAGAAATGAAGAATTTTGGGGACTATAATACTGCTTTAAGCAAGAACAGAAGTTCTGGGTGAGAGTAAATGTAAGGCTTTTTCCTAATATTAAGGTTTCATTGATTTTCTCTTCTAATATCTCTTTACTGTCTTTGATAATGCTCACTAGAAGGAAAATATAGGACAATTAATAATAAAAGATAAAAATTTAAGAACATACTGAAGACCTGAAAGGAGATGGGATTTAAGGAGATGATTTTCCCTTATTAATCAGAGAGGGAGAGTAGCTATCCCTTCTATTTTTCCCACCCTTCTTTTCCTGTACATTCTTTATTTCAGCCCAACATTTGCTATTTCCTACTATACTTAAGGCAGAAGTCCTTCCAGTTCCCACGTGACAGAAACTCTCTGTCTTAAAGAGCTAAAAAGACACTTCTCCAAAGAGGAAATGCAAATGGCCAACAGGTATATGAAAAAAAAAATGTTCAACATCACTTATAATCAGGGATGCAAATCAAAACCACAATGAGATCCTTACAGCAGGGAGAATGGCACATATTAAAAAACTGGAAAGAAAAAATATTGGCAAGGATGTAGAGAAAAAGGAACTCTCCTACACTGCTGGTGGGAATGCAAACTCATCCAATCACCATGAAAAGCTGTGTGGAGGTTCTTCAAACTACCAAAATGGAGCTACAATATGACCCAGTAATTCCACTGCTAGGAACCTAACCAAAGGACACAAAAACATTAATTCAAAAAGATAACTGCACCCCCATGTCTATTGCAGCACTACTTACAATAGGTAAGATATGGAAACAACTCAAATGCTCAAAAATAGATGACTGGATCAAGATGTGAAATATATACACAATAGAATACTATTTAGCTATCAAAAAAATAAACTCATGCCATTTGTAGCAACATGGATGGAGCAAGAAGGGATTATGCTCAGTGAAATAAGCCAAAGCCGAAAGGAAAAGGAAAAATATCAAATGGTTTCACTTACAGCAGGAATGAAGATGTAGGGGAACCAATTAAGGGATAAGGAAAAAAATAACAACAGCAACAAAATAATAATAATACAAAACTAGCAGACAACCGTGGTTAACAGACATTATGTGATGGAAAGGGAGGAAAGGGATCAGGGCAGGGGAGAGAATAGCACAAGGGACTATGGTGATGGTTCATGGTTGAACTGGTGATGGGGATCTTATGGGGAATACACAATGATGTAAAAGATATAAATAAAAAAAATTGAAAAAAGAACTAGTGGTTAATGAGCTGAATATTCCCGTAGACATTGTCGTGTGTTTCCTCCATGGCTCTAGTCACTGTTGTTGGAAGCCAGTCTTGCCCTATTCTTAAACTCCCCTATGTTTCTACAGCTCAGAACAAGGTTTGAGGTTTAGCAGAGGCTTTAGAGACATTTGGACAGAGAACAAGAGCCCTGACATGAAAGCTGGTCAAGCATAAACATGGCATAAATATATTATTTCAATAAACCCTAAGAGGGAGCCAATGACTGTTCAGTGAATGGTCACACTGAATGTGAACAGTTGAGGAAAGCCAAAGGAGACACTGGTGCATGTTCTTTTCTTCTGAAAATCATGAACAAAGCCTTGAAGACTTTCATGACTTACACTAGGTCAGAGGCTTCCTTCTCCATTTCCCCTTCCCTCCAGAGCTTAGTCACATCCCAACTGAAGAGGTCATCAGTTTATAACAGCCACTGTGACAATTAAAAGATAAAATGAAAAATGTTTCCTTTCAAAAAACTTAGAGACTTAAGAAAGCACTAATTTAAGATCCAGCATTAGATTATACAAATTGTACAGCCTGTATTAACCCAATGACATTAGGATTAAGCTTTTTTTTTTTTTAAAGCTGTTTTTTTTTTAATAGAAGCATGTTTTTTTTTTTATTTATTTGTTTGTTTTTTTTGTTGTTTGTTTTGTTTATACATGCACTGGGTACAGTCAGAAGCGCGGGAGGGTGAGAGAATTCACCAGAGCCAGAGCGGGGAGCAGAGCAGGCAGAAGGACCGAAGTACACTGCTGAGGGGAGCACCGGGCGGCAGGAGAGGTCTGTGTGCCATGTGGGACCCTCCTCTGGTGGCCGGGGAGCAGCTGGGGATTGAACCGGCGCCGCAGAGGCCGCGGGCAGCTTCGCAACCCAGCGCTCAACCACTGCGCCACCGGGGAGGCCCAGGATTAAGCTTTTTAATACTGACAACATCAAAATCACTTTTACGATAAAAATACTATTGTTTACCTTGATAATGATCACAGAGTTGAGAGGCTACTTGGTTTACATAAACACAACAGAAGTAACTAAGTTGAAACTTGAACCGAGACTCATGTTCTTCCAGTATTAAACTTAAAATGTGGACAGTTTCTGTGGTAAAAGGACAGATCTGACAGTAGGAAGCCTAGATTGAAGCTCTAGCAACACATGTAGCCTCACTGAATCTTGCTTCCTTCACCAATAAAATGGTGATAATGGCCTCCCTTGGTTACTACCAAGCTTAAATGAGAATGTTTATGAAAGTAATTTGTAAGCTATAACTAGTTAAATAAATGTAATTGATATTGTCCTCAAGATTGTCTTTCAAAAGCATATGGCTTGGAGAGAAATTTGTGAGGAACACAAAAAATATTTTCTTCTTCATTTGTATGTGCTACTCATACTTGCAGAAATTTCCAAAACAGAGAAGTAGAAAAGGTCCAGTTAGAACACTCTTTTTAGATATGTATTCTAAGTTTTCTCATGTATTAATGCTTGAAGATATCTACCACCCAATCTAATATCAATATATGCCATGGGTCAACCGGGATGGCCCAGGCAAGCAAGACACAAGCAAGTTTGTATAGGAGAGATTTAGTGCCGTGGAAAGGACAGCCGATGAAGTTCTTTGCCATTAACGAAGATGCGGAGTCTAAATAAATTTGCAATGGGGGGAGGCTGGGGAGAGTGCCATCGAGAGCAGCTCTGCCTTTCACTCTCCCAGCCCAAGCTTTTATTGAAGATATGAACAAAGGAACAAGAAAATAGTACACAATTGTGTTTTTGCTTATACAGATTAATAAGTTACTGCTGAAAACAAGTTTTTCTGGTTAGTGGGGAACATGCGCAGAAGCTAGTACGTCCTCAGAGAACAGGAGTCAATTCTGGGAAGAAGTTCTGTTTGCAGAACTTCTGATATCCTGGAACTCTGTATGCAGAGTAAACAGGTATTCTCCAAAATCTCCAGCTCCCTTTAGGTCAGTAGGCACCCAACAATTTAGAAAACATGTTTTAAAAATTTTCTTGGGGGACTCCCCAGTGGCTCAGTGGTTGAGTGCTGGGCTGCGGAGCTGCTTGCAGCCTCTGCAGTGCTGGTTCGATCCCTGGCCAGCCGGCGAGGGTCCCACATGGCACGCAGACCTCTCCTGCCGCGCCCGCTGCTCCCCTCAGCAGTGTGTTTCGTCGGTCTGCCTGTTCTGTTCCCTGCTCTGGCTTTGGTGAATCCTCTCACCCTCCCGTGCTTCTGACTGTACCCAGTGCTTGTATAAATAAATACATAAATCTTTAAAAAATAATAAAATAAAATAAAAATTTTCTTTTCTACTTTTGACCACTGCTTATTAGAACCCGAACTTACAGTAGCAGAACTCACCAGAAACAGTAAGGTTGCTGCCCAGTGGAGTAAGCTTTCAGTAAAAGGGGTGAAGGTAAGGGTGAGAAATCAGACCAATTTGTATATTTTAAAAATGAGAATAAATCAAGCTTGGAATGGGAAAGTCCTGGGTATCTTTGAAGAATAAGTATGGTGTGTCATCATCTACAGGATAGACGGTATGTCAGGGACTCTCTAGATCACAGCTAAAAATAAATTTCATCTAATTTTCCTTGGTCAAATCCCTGTAAGTATTCCATTTATAGCTATGATATCCAAACTCCTCTGCATGACCATTTGAAATTAGTCTGAACTATTAAAATTACTGACATTTAATAACCATTTTTGATGTTTCAAAATGGCACTTATGTACATTTTAGCTAAATACACAAAGTTCAAAATCATTAAGAGTGTAAACTTGGAAAAAAAAAAAAAGTGTAAACTCGGAGCCGAATGATTCTGCACTAAACATTAGCTATATGATCACGGCAAACTGCTTAACTTCTCTTTACGTCATCTGTAAAAAAGGATAGTTCATACTTCGGAGATTTTGATAAGTTAATGTATATAAAGTGATTTAAATAGTGTTTTGAACCTGAAGTATTACACAGGTATTACCTATCAGCATTGTTATTATTATCCCTCTACCTTTACCTCTAACCATTTTCCTACCTGTTTTGACTTTGTGCTCCAAGGAGTCTGACTCAAAATTTCTCCAACATCTAGTGTAGACTACCTTTCTGCCTGATGTGCCCGCTCTTAAATTCACCTTATTCAGCAATGCCTTCCTGAGCCCTATTATGCTAGGCTCTGAAGAAACAGACTGAACAAATTTGACACAGTCTCTGCCTTTACAAAGTTCAAAATCTAATGAGAGAAACATTGACTGCTTAAAGAGAGCTGGTAAACTCCCAATTGAACATGAAGACTTTCTCTCTGAGTCATGTCCCCTGTGAAGCTGTCATCGGTGTCCCCAGACATTGTGAATCATTCTTCCTGAATTAATCTTGCTTCTAGGAACCTATATTTAAAGAGTGACTGCAGTTTTTTCACTGATGCAAGTACATGCTGTTTTTCTTTCTAGAACAGATTGTGAATCACGCCAGAACAGAGATTGTAGGTCCCTCTCTTCAGGGGCTCTTTATTGTGTAGAGTTCCTTGTTGAACTGCTCTTAATGGAAGTATCACTACTATTTTCTAGCTGTACTGGTCAAGCAATTAAAGTTTAATTCTCAAATTAAAAAAATCTAATTTTAATTAACTTATTTGGGACAGGCATTTAAGCAACTGGGATAAGGAGAAACAGGATAATCCTATCAGCATGGCATTTAAAATCATTTTTACTATACAACAGAAAAAAACAACTTTAAGATTATAATACCTTTCCTCTTGATGTACAGCTGAATTTTAACCACTTAATTTTGATAAATATTATAAAAGAAATTCCACTGGAAATTTTAATTTGAATGTGGCTACCTTCATGTTTTTTGTAAATCTGTAACATTGATTATTTGGGGTGTGTCTTTTGCTCTAAGTTTAGTTTTTAAAGCACTGTGAATTAATCAACTCACAAAATACTACATACCAATAATATAAGAATTCCTTTTTTTTTAGTATTTGAAGTTTTATTATTGTACAAACATAATGGAGTATTTTTGATATACCCCTCCATGCTTCAAATTCACAATAAAAAAATCAATATGGGAAACACTGTTTTGTCTTTTCAAATGAGAGAAATGAGATACCTAAGAGCTGATATATCCCCTTAACTATTCATCATATGAACTTAGAAAGAGAAAAATTATTCCTGATGTTTTATTAGTCAAAATCTTTTATTACCATTATTAATTGAGGGTCCAATTATTAATCAGAGGTAAATGTAACATCCGTTATTAAAATACTACTCTTTAAGAATAAATATCAGAGTTAAAATATATTTTTGAGAATGACTATGAGCTATATTTGATGTAATCTTTTATACCACATTTTGTTTATATCTCCTACAAGAGTGCTGAAAACAGTACACACTGAATAGAAACTAGGTGACTGATGGAAAACATAATGAATGAGGTTTTGATCCATGAATTGGGCTCTAGGTAACAGCCATCAGACAGAGAAGATAGAGGATTTCATCCATTTTCCTTGACAAGGTCTTGCTTCAATTTTTCATGCTCAAATGAAGGTAATATATGCCTTTATTTATTTTTTCAGAGATATATAATTGGTTTTAAGATTTTGATAATTACATAGTATCAGATAAAATTTGTATTTAAAGTTATCAATGGGCGGGGCCTCCCCGGTGGCGCAGCGATTGAGCGCTGGGTTGCGAAGCTGCCCGCAGCCTCTGCGGTGCCAGTTCGATCCCCGGCTGCTCCCCGGCCACCAGAGGAGGGTCCCACATGGCGCGCAGACCTCTCCTGCCGCCCGCTGCTCCCCTCAGCAGTGTACTTCGGTCCTTCTGCCTGCTCTGTTCCCCGCTCTGGTGAATTCTCTCACCCTCCTGCGCTTCTGACTGTACCCAGTGCATGTATAAACAAAACAAACAAGTAAATAAATAAATAAAACATGCCTCTATTAAAAAAAAAAAAATAAAGTTATCAATGGGCAAAAACTTTAAAATCTTATATTTAGTAATTTCTAAGTTTTCTAATAATCCAGCCAAATTTACCAAACTATTATCATTTACATATATTGAGAAATAAGCAATTGTTAATATAACAATAATTTTGGTTGAATGTTTGTTTTTGCTGCTGCTGCCGCAGAAGGCATTTTAAGAGTTAGGACAAAACTTTTCTGTTTCTTTGAATGACATTATTATAGCTTCCAACATTATTTGAATATGTTCATGTTTTTCTCCTCTAAGAGGGACACTTTTTGAAATGAAGGGCAAAAAGTCATAGTATGAAAGATTTCCAAATTAAATTCTGTAAAAGAAATAATTCTTTCATTTTTAAGGAAGTGTATAAGTTCATGCAATGACTCCTACATGTTAGGTGAAAGCCATTTTAGAAATTACACATGCTTTGGCTACTCAGGCTTCCCTCTACACAACATACTGCCTGCCCCCAGCCTTCTCAATCATAGAATATTCACTGTCTCTGTTCCTGGTTTGTTCTTTATTTCACTCCTTACTAAGACAAGCCTGGAGTACATTCTTGATTCCTATCAAGTGTGTCTCAAATGTCTTGACAGTTCCCTTTCACCTAGTGCAGTGCTAACATGTGTGTTATATCCTAAGTCATCACTGTACTTTTTCAGTAAATACAGCCTGTCCCCACTCCACTCCAAACTGTCCTGACATTCCTCACAGACCATAGGCCTTTTGAATATCAATGTCAATTGGAGTTAGACTTAAGGCTATTGTTTCCTCAGACACTGGACATCTGATTTGGATTGAGGGTCTCCTGTCTTGGGACAGTTGAAGAGATGACTTTCTTTCCCTAGTTTCACCCTGTTTCGCTTATCCCTCTGCAATCATGTTTCATAGCAGATCTTGTTGAAGCAACAACTAAAGGTATGAATTGCACTGCAATGACTGTGAAACAGGAATTTTTATTTTGCTCACTGATACATCCCAAGCTCCTCAAATACTGCCTGCCACATAATAAAGCACTCAATAGACTAAATGAATAAATAATGCTTTCCAAAGGTACCAATTTATCTATATCTTTATTTAGTTGTTTCCTCTTTCAGAAATTTCCTTAGCTTGTATCTTTCCAATGGGAAAAGAGTGAGAAGTCACAAACTATATGCCAAATGTGGCATTTGGTGTAGTACTAATTGTCTGCATTGGGTCTATTTTCAGGTATGTGGTAATTTTTAAGTTTATGAAGCTGTCCAGCATTTGGTTTCTAATACTGGACAATGGTAAGTTCAGCCAATTTATTAAAGACAATAATAATATTAATGATAACAATTGTTACATATTTACTATGGCCAATTTTACATAGAAACATTTATCTCATGTAATTCTTTCAACATTATGAGATGGGTAATGTAGAGATGAGATTTAAAGATACCAGTTAACTCTGACTTACACCCCATTTCTTGCATGCATAAATAAATCTTTTTTAAAAAATAAAGATACCAGTTAAAACGGAAAAGCCAAGGTTTGAACGGACAGTAAAAGTGCTTCAATTTACACATCTGGTTTCTTAAGAAGCATTATACATGATGCTAGCATGATTCAACATGATTTATAGCCCTCTATCTAAAATAAAAAAAATACAGATTATTTCTTGCTCTTAGCACCTCATATTAGTATATGAGGGCTACTCAATTATTATTACTGACAGACCAAAAGTACTCAGTAGAGCTGTCTATAACATCATTTACATGAGGAATGGTATCTCACAAAGTGAGTTAGTAAATATATTACTGATCTCATCTTTTCAATTAGGAAGATATATACAAATTATTCCATGATGCAAATTTCAAAAATTAGCATCTTATCTTTGGAAAATGAAGACTGGAGGAAAATATAATAAGTAACATTACTAATGTGAAAGCTCACTATATGATTAATGCTGGCCAACTGTTGTCTGTCTCCACTGAAGATTCCAGGGGGAAGTCTCATGTTACAGCAAAGCATTATTAGGATCGACAGAGAAGAACTCTGTAGTTATAAAATTTATTCAGGGCCTCCCCTGCTGGCGCAGGCAGTTGAGAGCAACACTGTAAAGCTGTCTGCAGCCTCTGCAGTGCTGGTTCAATTCCAGCCGGCCGGCGACCTCTCCTGTCGCTCCTGTTGCTCCCCTCAGCAGTTTATTTCGTCAGTCTGCCTGTTCTGTTCCCCGCTCTGTCTCTGGTGAATCCTCTCACCCTCCTGCGCATCTGGCCTGTACCCTAGTTCTTGTATAAGTAAATAAAAATCTTTAAAAAATAAAATAAAATAAAATTTATTCAACATGGGATAAGGTATATAAGTATGGCCGCTGAAGCTCTAACCCTTAGGAGATCTTCTTGAGTTAAATGACAGATTGCATTTACAGGAAAAAAATTGGAAGAGCCTATAAGGAAAGTCTAAGTCTGCGTTTTGGGTTACTTTTAAAATATATCTTAAGGGTGGAGTCCATTTGTAAATGCTAACTTACAATCTTACAAACATGCATTCTTCAGTAACAAAACGGATCAGCAACTTACTTTGAAGCTTCAGTCTTGAAGCTAAGGTCTTTCAATTTCTATTGTTACATGCTACATAATTTTATAAATTTGACTTTGTGAGATTTAACATATATTTCAAGAGATGTATTTATTAGAAAAAAGTTATTTGAAGTATTATTTTTTTTTCCTCTTTCACAATTTCCTGCTAACAAACATACACTGAGCATCTACAGCACTAGGGATATATGCTGCTTAAAATGTAGTTACTACTTGAGGAACATAGAGTACAATCAGGAGGCAGATATGTAAAGGAAAAGTGAAACACAGCAAGTGATACTCAGAATTAGGAGTAGCAATATACCCCTTTGCCTGGGTTAGCAATTCAAATATTGAAAGTATGTATAAAATTCCATGCACTGTGTTAGGCACAGGAATTTTAATCGTAAAAGATCTTTTGGTCCTCAGAGAGCTTAAGAGTAAAATGCTGTGCTGTTCACGATAGCAGTCATTAGTCACAGTGACATCTGAATTGCTGCTAGTTCAAAGTGAAGAGCGTTGTAAGTGTGACATACACATTAGACTTTGAAAATTCTACAAGAATGTAAAATGCCTCCTATTAATTACCTATTAAAATGATAAATTTTCCTATATTGAGTAAATAACTATAATACTAAAATTAATTTTACTTTTTATCTATTGTTATGTGACCACAGGAATATTTTATTTTATTTTATTTTAAAGATTTATTTATTTATTTATACAAGAACCGGGGTACAGGCCAAATGTGCGGGAGGGTGAGAGGATTCACCAGAGACAGAGTGGGGAACAGAACAGGCAGACTGACGAAATGCACTGCCGAGGGGAGCAGCGGGTGAGACAGGAGAGACCTGCTACGCCATGTGGGACCCTCGCTGGCAGGGATCGAACTGGCACTGCAGAGGCTGCGGATAGCTTCACAGTGCTGTGCTCAACCACCTGCACCACCAGGGGAGGCCCATGGGAGTATTTTAAATAACACAAGTAGTTCATATTATATACCTATTGACACAGAAGATGTAGATAAATACAGATACAGATAAAATATACAAATAAAAACATCATTATCATATATCATCATTAGTAAGTACTATGATAGTGTAGCACAGAGAGGAAAGAAAATTAAGAGCCTTCTCAGGGGAAAACTAATCTTTCTTGAACATCAAAGTTAGGGGGAAAAAAAATCACTAAATGTTCATCAGAAAATATATGTCTCATATTGAACATCAAAATTTATATTAAGCAAACACATTTTTTTTGGTGCTATTCTATTTATTTTTTATATATTTTTTACATCATTGTTCATTTTTAAAAAATGTTTTAATCAAACATTTTAACTGATATTTATCATGTTATGAAATCTTATATCATCCTTTTATTTTTAAAATATGGGGGTTGCTTTATGTTCTTTATTATAAATTTATGTCCATTCTGTATCATTTTGAAAGCAGAGACAATTATAAATGTAAAATAAACCCTATACAAAAATCAATAACACATTAACATACATCCTTCTAGAATACTTATGCATAAATACGGAAATTAAAATTTATTTTTATAAAAATTGGATCATACTTTATCTGTTATTAAATACTGTGCTTATGTTTACCAATAGTAAAATGAGGATTCCCTATTTGTTGAGATTTAGGATGTTTCTCAAAATTACTACTTATAAAGTGATATCACAGACAAAAATGTTTATACATTTGACATCTTTGTTTATGATTATAATAATATTTTACAATTAAGAAATATTTAACTGTATTTATCTGTTGAAAAAAGCATATCTCACAAAGGTTTGACAAAGATTTTGTCATCAATAATTGGACGGGGAAGGAATATATATTCTTTGTCCATGCTAATTCTGAAGACTTATTTTTATTTATTTATGCATACAGAACTGGGGTTTATGGCAGAGTGTGAAGGAAGGGGTGAGAAGATTCACCAGAGACAGAATGGAGAGCAGAACAGGTGGACCTACTGAAATACACTGCTGAGGGAAACAGTGGGCCAGACAGGAGAGGTCTGCTGCGCCATGTGGGTTAGCTCCCGGCTGGGGATTGAAGTAATGCCTACTGGCTGGCAACAGCTTGACAGTGCTGAGACTTTAACCCATGCACCACAGGGAGGCCCTGTCCATGCTGATTTTGATTTAAACTTAACCTCAACATGTCTGTCCCACATATGGTTAGGCCACTTCTATATTTCATAGAAGAATCAAATGCTAAATCAGAGACATAAATTTCTCATTTATAACTTTCAATAAAAGGGGGGAAATTAAAGTCAAACCAAAATGAAGCAATGCTGGAAAAAAATAAATGGCCTAAACTGTTAAAAAAAAAAAACTATAATTTCTTCCTATGTGCAATGACCCTTGATAAAACAGTGATACACAAATTATAACATGGTTAAAAATTTACAGCAACAACGAATGCATGAAAAGCATATCTGTTTTAGAGTCATCTAATATTAGCATTCATAGAATATACTCAAGAAAAAGAACCAAAAGGTTGAAATCATGTATGATTACTTCAGTAACTGTACATTCAGCATTTAGCATGTTCCTTTCAGAGCAGGGGTTCATTTATTCAATGAATGGTGAATGATTCTAAAATGACATTTGTTAGTTTTTATAAACTATACGTATAGATCAAATGCTGAAAATGACAGAAGAAAAAAATTAGAGGGAATATGAACTAGAATTCAACAGGTTATAAAATATAGTAACTGCTATTTAGAGAATGTATGTGTTGATTTTAGGGGCTCACTTTTAGAAGTTTTGGCTGATTTTGGGTCCCTAGTGAAATGTAAAAATTAAGTATAAACATAAAAATATGGAGGACATTTTAACTTTTTATAAGTCTTAATACAACTAATGAGGGCTATCATAAAACAGTAATCTCTAAAAATAAAAATGTAACAGAGCTGACGCATTCTTTGTATGGATTAACAATAATTTATTCTCACCTTCAGTAAGAAAAACACACACTCAGACACATCCACAAACATATTTTATCTCCTCCAAATAAGGAGAATCTTAAATAATTTATATTTTGTATTATTTGTATTGACATTTAATACAGATGTGAGAGGAAGTATTGTTTCCCAAAGGTGACTGTATTAAAAGGTTATCCATGATTAGATGGAAATATATATACACCAAAAACTATTTAAAACATTATAAAAAGTTATCTTGTAACTGTCCACCCAAAATAAAGGAGCAGTTATTAATAGGTTTCCACATTTTAAAAGTATGTGATTTCCTGAAAGGGTAATATAGAGGTTATTAAGATACTTTCTTTAGGCTGGTGGACTCTCTAGTGACCTTTCACCCCTCAGTGCTCACTCATCTTGATAATTCCTTCAGTTCTTACCAAAATCTAGAATCCTGACTCCCAATTCCATATAATTTCCTTTAAAAAAAGATTTATGTATGTATGTATGTATGTATGTATGTATGTATGTATGTATGTATGTATGGAAGAACTGGGGTACAGGCCAGAGGTGTGGGGGAATGGGGGTGAGAGAATTCACCAGAGACAGAGTGGGGAACAGAACAGGCGGATCCACTGAAATACACTGCTGAGGGGAGCAGCAGGTGGGACAGGAGAGGTCTGCTGTGCCATATGTGAGTTAGCTCCATGGCGGGGGTGTGTGTCAAACCACAGGGGTGATAACACTGAGACTTAACCCCTAGGCCACCAGGAAGGCCCCCTATGTATTTTTTAATCTGATTTTTATCTGCCTCCCCCATCTGAATATAAAGTATATAATTATAAGAAATGAGGTAGCCAGTACCTAGTGTGATACTTGGCATAAGGATCCAGTAATTACCTGCAAAACAATGAAAGAAAGTAAAGACTGGGTCTAGGGAGGTTTGCTTCTTTTTACAGTGTGACTTCAAAATTGTGAGAGATGCTATAGGCAGTAAATTCTTATTCATTAATCAAGCCTTTTTTGAAAATTAAAAAATCCTATAATTATTTTGAGTTATAAAATTTACCTGGTATTAGGCTTGCGTTTTGATGTACATAACCATGATCTATGATATCAAACTTCCTTTTCCCAAGCACCTTCTGTATAAAATCTCCATAGATAATGGATGAAGTAAGCAGAGAATAAAAGCAAGGGGGTAATTGTTGCTATTTTTCTAGCCCTGGCAAGAGCAAAGAAGGCTAGACTGCTTCAGATATAGCAATCACAGGCTATCACAGGGTCCCTACCCGCTTGTGTACATAAAATAGGGCTTAGATTACTAGTTGCCTGGGTGCAAGGGAATAGGAAAGAATGTGCCCTGTGGACTTGAGGAGCTATCCTAGACCACACTGAGGAAATTTAAAGGTATTATTCTGTGTTTTAAAGATAAGGATAGCAATTATTTCCAAGCACATAACTGTAGTTATCCATAGAGAATTCAATAAAGGTCAAGGAGTATCTCAGACTGAAAATACGGTTCTGGAATTGAGCTAACCCCTGACTGCATCAAGGGGGAAAAAAAGAGCTACAGACATGAGGTTCTGAGCGCTAAGCAATGAATAAACTATCTAGGATATAGCAGTCTCGGCCCTCACTCCTTCATTCTTTCTGACAATTTAGAATAAGGAAAACTAGATTTCTGATGCCCCCCCAAAAATTTCACTTTAGGAACAGGATTTTAAAAGACAACATGTGGATGTTGTTACTCTGAAAATCCAACCTCTCAAATAGTCAAGACTTTCTTGACAATTTATAATACAAAACACGAAGGAATAGCATGTGTTTGGAAGTATATGAAGAGATTAAAAAATCCAGTTCTTCCATCCTTTTAATATAACATTTTAGAAACAATACCATAATTACTAGTACTAACTCCATTTATGGATTGGTTAAAATGTTCTAGGCACTGTATTAAACAACAATCTTACCAAAATTCTATAAGCACTATCATTACCCTAATTCTACAGACTGTGTTATATATGAGTTTTGAGGGTGTGGGGAATGGAGTGAAATTAAGTTACTTAAAAAAAAAATCTGACTGTAGTAGGATGAGATAATTAATTTAATTGCAGATATCTTAAAGGTTTTTGAATATAATGTGTTCCTAAGAAAAACTTAATATTTGTATAAAATCATTTACATACATGTATAAGATGTTTAAATCTCAATTTTTGGTGACTTACTTTACACACACACACAAACACACACACATACAAATGCACACACAGCCTTTCAAACAGAGCCTGGAAAACTGTCCCCCATCCCTTTAATGTGCACAATGTTAACTACTTCGGTTCTCACCAAATTCTAGGAAAAAAAAATATATATGTAATTATCCAAGTACTTATTCACAAATCATTTTAATTCACCACATTATACAAATGGTTCTTGCATATAAAATGAAAACACGGGCCTCCCTGGTGGCGCAGTGGTTGAGCGCTGGGTTGCGAAGCTGCTCGCAGACTATGCAGCACCAGTTCGTTCCCCAGTTGCTCCCCGGCCACCGGAGGAGGGTCCCACATGGCGCACAGACCTCTCCTGCCGCCCGCTGCTCCCCTCAGCAATGTACTTCGGTCCTTCTGCCTGCTCTGCTCCCCGCTCTGGCTCTGGTGAATTCTCTCACCCTCCTGCGCTTCTGACTGTACCCAATGCTTGCATAAATAAATAAATAAATCTTAAAAAAAAAATAAAATGAAAACGCGATGAACAATTGTAAATCTGTACCTACTCAAGTGTCTTGAGAACTTGAGAACACTAAATTTAGTGAACGAAAGCAATATTTGGTTTAAGACTTTCCCTGCTGACTACCCATCAACCTCTTTTTTGAAAGGAGAAGTCACATTTCTAATCTTTTTTTTTTTAAATTTTTTTTTTAATTAATAAATTTTATTTTTATATTCCCCATACAATTGCAATCCCCCCATTCTGACCCCAATCCCTCCCTCCCGCCCCCCACCCCCCAAAAAGTGTCTCTGGTTCATAGTTTTGTTGATTTTGATTTTCACTTTCTTATAGTTTATTTTCCTGGTCCCTTATTTAAGTTTTCTAGATCCCTGCTATGAGTGAGACCATCCGGTATTTTTCTTTTTCTTTTTGGCTTATTTCACTGAGCATGATCCCTTCCAGCGTCATCCATGTTGCTGCAAATTGCATGTGTTTATCTTTTTTGAATGCTGAGTAATATTCCATGGTATATATGTACCACATCTTCTTGATCCAGTCATCTATTTTTGGGCATTTGGGCTGTTTCCAAAGCTTAGCTATTGTAAACAGTGCTGCTATAAACATAGGAGTGCAGGTGTTCTTTGGAATTGATGTTTCTGTGTTCTTTGGGTAAATACCTAGGAGTGGAATTGCTGGATCCTGTGGAAGCTCTATGTTTAGTAGGTCCAGAAATCTCCACATAGCTCTCCATAGTGGTTGGACCAGTTTGCACTCCCACCAACAGTGCAGAAGAGTTCCTTTTTCTCCACAACCTCGCCAACATTTGTTGTTGCTAGTTTTTTTAATATGTGCCATTCTCACTGGTGTAAGATGGTATCTCATGGTAGTTTTGATTTGCATTTCCCTGATTGCAAGTGATGTTGAACACTTTTTCATTTGCCTGTTGGCCATTCGCATTTCCTCTTCAGAGAAGTTTCTTTATAGTTCCTCTGTCCATTTTTTGACTGGATTATTTTCTTTGTTGTTGTTGAGTCTCATCAGCTCTTTGCAGATTTTTGTGATCAGTCCTTTATCATTAGTGTTGGGTGCAAAAATTTTCTCCCAGTTGGTGGGGTTTCTCTTTGTTTTTGTTATTGTCTCTTTTGCTGTGCAGAAGCTCTTTAATTTGATGTAGTCCCAGCTGTTGATCTTTGCCTTCACTATCACTGCTTTGGGTGATGCGTCTGTAAAGATGTCTTTGATGTGCAAATCCCGTAGTGTTTCGCCTATATTTCCTTCTATGTATTTTATGGTTTCAGGTCTTATGTCTAGTTCTTTAATCCATTTTGAGTTGATTTTTGTATATGGTGTGAGGTAGTGGTCAAGCTTCATTCTTTTGCATGTAGCGACCCAGTTTTCCCAGCACCATTTATTGAACAAACTTTCTTTGCTCCAATGCATAGTCTTTGCTCCTTTGTCAAAGATTAGTTGACCATAAATCTGTGGGTTTATTTCTGGATTTTCTATTCCATTCCATTGGTCTGTATGTCTGTTCTTGTTCCAATACCATGCAGTTTTGATGATTATGGCTTTGTAGTAGAGTTTGAAGTCTGGGAGTGTGATGCCTCCATTCCCTTCTTTTTTTTTCAGGAGAGCTTTGGCTATTCGGGGTTTTTTGTGATTCCATATGAATTTCATCAATAATTGTTCTATTTCTTTGAAGAATGCCATTGAGATTTTGATTGGAATAGCATTGAATCTGTATATTGCTTTTGGTAGGATGGCCATTTTAATAATGTTTATTCTCCCAATCCATGAGCAGGGGATGTCTTTCCATTTCTTTGTGTCTTCTTCTATTTCTTTTAACAGTGTTTTATAGTTTTCTTTGTATAGGTCCTTTACCTCTTTTGTTAGATTTATTCCCAAATATTTGATTTTTTTTGTCTCAATAATGAAAGGGATGGTTTTTTGATTTCTTCTTCTTCAGATTTATTGTTTGTATATAGGAAGGCTACTGACTTTTGCGTGTTGATTTTGTATCCTGCCACTTTACTGAACTGATTGATGAGTTGAATTAGTTTTTCTGTGGCGTTTTTGGGGTTCTCTATGTATATTATCATATCATCTGCAAAGAGTGATAGTTTGACTTCTTCTTTTCCTATTTGGATTCCTTGGATGTCTTTCTCTTGTCTTATTGCTCTGGCTAGGACTTCCAGTATTATATTGAAAAGCAGTGGTGAAAGTGGACATCCTTGTCTTGTTCCAGATCTTAATGGAATTGCTTTCAGCTTTTCACCATTGAGAATGATACTGGCTGTTGGCTTGTCATATACGGCCTTTATGATGTTGAGGTACGTTCCTTGTATCCCAAGAATTTCAAGGGCTTTTATCATGAATGGGTGTTGCACTTTGTCGAAAGCTTTCTCAGCATCTATTGATATTATCATATGGTTTTTATATTTCTTTTTGTTGATGTGTTGGATAACGTTGATTGATTTTCGGATGTTAAACCATCCTTGTGTCCCTGGAATGAATCCTACTTGGTCGTGGTGAATTACCTTATGGATACACTGTTGGATTCTGATAGCTAAAATTTTATTGAGGATTTTTGCATCAGTGTTCATTAGGGAGATTGGCCTATAGTTTTCTTTTTTTGTGTTGTCCTTGTTCGGTTTTGGTATTAGTGTAATGTTGGCTTCATAGAACGTGTTAGGTATTATACCTTCCTTCTCAATTTTTTGGAAGAGTTTGTGAAGGATAGGTACCAATTCGTCTCTGAATGTTTGGTAGAATTCATTTGTAAATCCATCAGGTCCTGGGCTTTTGTTTTTGGGGAGGTTTTTGATTACCATTTCAATTTCGCTAATTGTAATTGGTCTGTTTAGGTGTTCTATTTCTTCTTTATCTAGCTTTGGGTGATTGTAGAGTTGTAGGAATTTGTCCATCTCTTCTAGATTGTTAAACTTGTTTCCATATAACTGTTCATAGTAGTTATTAATAATTCTTTTGATTTCTGCTGTGTCCGTTGTGATTTCTCCTCTTTCATTTATTATCCTATTTATTTGTGCTTTCTCCCTTTTTGCCCTTGTGAGCCTGGCAAGGGGTTTATCTATTTTATTTATTTTTTCGAAGAACCAGCTCTTGGTTTCATTGATCTTTTGGATTGTTTTTTTAGTTTCGATTTCATTTATTTCTGCTTTGGTTTTTATTATTTCTTTTCTTCTACTGGTTTTGGGGCTATTTTGTTGTTCTTTTTCTAGATCTTTGAGTTTCGAGATTAGGTTGTTTCTTTGAGTTCTTTCTTGTTTCTTGATGTGAGCATCTATTGCTATATATTTTCCTCTTATTACTGCTTTTGCTGCATCCCATACATTTAGGAAATTGGTGTCCTCCTTGTCATTCAATTCAAAGAATTTTTTAATTTTTTCTTTTATCTCCTCGTTAGTCCAGTGGACTTCCAGTAGTGTGGGTTTCAATCTCCACGAGGTAGGAGAATACCTTGCCTTCTCTTTATGGTTTATTTCTAGTTTGATGCCTTCATGGTCAGAAAAGATGGTTGGTATGATTTCAATCTTGGTGTATCTGTTGATGTTTGTCTTGTGCCCCAGTATATGATCGATCCTAGAGAATGATCCGTGTGCGCTTGAGAAAAATGTATACTCAGATTTTTTTGGGTTTAGTGTTCTATATATGTCTGTTAAGCCTAAGCACTCTAGATCCTTATTTAGAGCTTTAGTGTCTTTACTTATTTTTTGTCTTGTTGATCTATCCATTGTTGATAGTGGTGTGTTGAAGTCTCCCACTACGTATGTGTTTTCTCTGATGTCTGTTTTCAGAGATGCCAATAGTTGTCTGATATATTTTGGTGCTCCTTCGTTTGGTGAATATATGTTAATGAGTGTTATTTCTTCTTGAAGTATTATCCCCTTGATCATAATGTAATGACCACTGGGGTCTCTTTTTATCTTTTTAAGTTTGAAATCTGTTTTATCTGATATGAGTATAGCTGTTCCTGCCTTCTTTTTTGGTCCATTTGCTTGTAGAATTGTTTTCCATCCTTTAACTTTGAGTCTATTTTTATCTTTTGCAGCTAAATGTGTTTCCTGGAGACAGCAAAAGGTTGGGTTTTGTTTCTTAATCCAGCCTGCAACTCTGTGTCTTTTTATTGGAGAGTTTAGTCCATTTACATTTAGAGTTAGTATTGATATGTTAGCATCTGTATTTGCCATTGTGTTTGTCTTTCCTTTGATTTTATTTATTTATTCTTTTAATAACTTTCTTTGGCCTTCTTTTGTTGTTATTCGTCCCTCTGAGGTTCTGGCTTTAGGACTCTTTGTAGTATTTTTTGGAGTGGGGGTTTAGTCGCAATGAAATTCCGGAGTTTCTGTTTGTCTGGGAAGGTCCATATTCTTTCTTCAAAGAGGAAGGAGAGCTTTGCGGGATAGAGTATTCTTGGTTGGCATCTGTTTTCTTGGAGTCTGTTGACTATGTCCCTCCACTCTCTCCTTGCCCGTAGTGTTTCTTCAGAGAAGTCTGATGTCAGTCTGATTGGTTTCCCTTTGAATGTTATCTGTTTCTTCCCTCTTGTTAGTTTCATTATTTTTTCTTTGTCTTGGATTCTTGGGAGCTTTACTATTATGTGTCTTGCTGTATTTTTCCTTTCGTCATGGAAGTTTGGTGTTCTTCTTGCTTCTTGTATATCAATTTTCAGATCCTTCTTAGCGTTTGGGAAGTTCTCTTCAATTATATCCATGAATATTTTCTCTGTTCCTACATCTCTCTCCTCTCCTTCTGGGATTCCTATAACTCTTATATTTCCTTTCCTCATGGAGTCAGATAGTTCCCGAAGTCTTTCTTCGGTCTTTTTCCTTCGTACTTCTCCTTCCTTTTCTGTTTTAGTTCTTTTTATTTCTGTGTCTTCAAGAGTACTTATTCGTTCTTCCATTTCATCTATTCTGCTTTCACTGCTTTTCCCAGAGTTCTTTAGCGTCTCCATTAATTCTTTGATCTCCTGCATTTCTTTTACTTCCCTCTTTAGGGACTCAATTTCATTCTTCTGGTCATTAATTATTTTCCCCTTATCATTGTTTTCCTTTATGACTTCTGTCAGTTTTTTAATCACAGCAATTTTAAATTCTCTATCTGGAAGGCTCAGAAGTTCTTCCAAGTTACTGTCGTTGCAATCTGGTAGATGGTTTTCTTTTGTGGTGTGCTATTTTGCTGAGGAGTTGCTGGGTTGCATGTTGTTTTTCTACTCCCTACTGCCTGTTTTCTAATTTGCCGTATTCCTTGTGACACTGTGTTGCTGGTACTGGCCGGCATCTTGGGCGACCTTCCCAGCTTACCACTGGCTCCTCTGGGGAACTTCTGCTGGGTTCACAAGTCTCCAGCAAAGACAGGTCCCTGCTCTGTCTCCTCAGTGAGCCTTCTGCTGGGTTCACACAGTCTCCAGCAAGAAGGGTCCCTGCTGCAAAATGCCAGAGCCGGGGACGCACTCCCCTGCACGCCCGGTCTGCCCCAGTGGTGGGTGCTGCTCCCCTCTGGGCTGGAACTGCAGGCTAGAAGGTGCCCGGTGTGGGCAAGCCTCCCAGCTTAACCTCTGTCTCCTCGGTGAGCCTTCTGCTGGGTTCACACAGTCTCCAGCAAGAAGGGTCCCTGCTGCAAAATGCTGGTGCCGGCGACGCGCTCCCCTGCACGCCCGGTCTGCCCCAGCGGTGGGTGCTGCTCCCCTCTGGGCTGGAACTGCAGGCTAGAAGGTGCCCGGTGTGGGCAAGCCTCCCAGCTTAACCCCTGTCTCCTCGGTGAGCCTTCTGCTGGGTTCACACAGTCTCCAGCAAGAAGGGTCCCTGCTGCAAAATGCCGGTGCCGGCGACGCGCTCCCCTGCACGCCTGGTCTGCCCCAGCGGTGGGTGCTGCTCCCCTCTGGGCTGGAACTGCAGGCTAGAAGGCGCCCAGCATGGGCAAGCCTCCCAGCTTACCTCTGTCTCCTTGGTGAGCCTTCTGCTGCCACATTTCTAATCTTATATTTTCTTACTGGTAAGTGCTTTTCTTCCACAAGATTTTAACCAATTCTGTCGCAATTTTAAGATCTTAATTGAAGGCTGCTTTCCATCAGGGAAGGTAGCAAAGAAACACATCAAAACATGGTATCTCTCATATGCCTGATGGCCATTTACATTTCCTCTTTGGAGAAATGTCTTTTAAAAGAAATGCCCATTTCTTTTCTTTCTTTTTTTTTAAGATTTATTTTTATTTATACAAGAGCTGGGGTACAGGCCAGAGTCGTGGGAGGGTGAGGGGATTCACCAGAGACACAGCCAGGAGCAGAACAGGCAGATGGAACAAAAGCACTGCTGAGGGAAGCAGCAGTAGAGACAGGAAAGGTCTGCCTCACCATGTGGGATTCTCCCTGGCCGGCCAGGAATCGAACCAGTGCTGTGGAGGCTGCAGACAGCTTCACAGCGCTGTGTTCAACCTGCTGCGCCACCAGGGAGGCCCCTATTTTGCTGTGCAGAAGCTTTTCAGTTTGATGTAATCCCAGGTGTTTATCTTTTCCTTGACTATCTTTGTTTTGGGTGGTGAGTCTTTAAAGATGTTAAGGGAAATGCAAATGAAAACCACATTGAGATACCACCTTACACCAGTAAGAATGACACATATCAAAAAAAACAAGCAACAACAAATGTGGGCCAGGATGTGATGAAAAAGGAACTCTCCTACATTGCTGGTGGGACTGCAAACTGGTCCAATCACTATGGAAAGTTGTCTGGAGGTTCCTCAGTCTACTAAAAATGGAGCTACCATATGACCTGGCAATTCCACTGCTAGGGATCTACCCAAAGGACACAAAAATATTGATTCAAAAGAAAACCTGTACACAACCCAAATGCCCAAAAACAGATGGCTGGATCAGGAAGATGTGCATATATACACAATGGAGTATTATTCAGCAATCAAAAAAGATAAACTCATGCCATTCACAGCAACGTGGATGGAATTTGAAGGAATTATGCTCAGTGAAATAAGCCAGAAGGAAAAAGAAAAATATCGGATGGTTTCAATTATAGCAAGAATATAGGGGAACCAAATAAGACATCAGTGTAAAAAAATAACAGTACAAAACACAACAAAGCAAAAACAGACAGTTATAAGTCAGAGACATACTGCAGGGGAGGAGGCGGGAGAGGGATCAGAGGGAGGGAAGGAGGGAGGAGCATAGGGGACTGAGGTGATGGTGCACGGGTGCCTTGGTGAAGGAACTCTATGGGGACTATACCTGAGGGGGTGAGGGGAAGCAAATATTGATTGAAAATGAACAATGATGTAAAAAGAAATAAAACATGGTATCTCTAAGAAATGGCGAAGCAAAAACTTTTAGCTGATGTGAGGTATTTTTCTAAGAACTGATGCTGAGCTTAATAAAAGGGAAGAGGATCCACAAAGAAGTTGTAGGAATTTCTACTGCTAGCTAATAAAACAATTCTTCCAGGTCACCAATACACAAAGTGTTCATGTTCTTTATGAACCATTGGGCTTAGCACAAGTCCCTGAATGGAAAAATATTGGTAACTATTTCCCAACTCTTTTTTTTCCCATGAACCCCTCAAATTGATTATCATAATAAGGGGAAAGGAAACTGCCAAGCAACTAATTTTCTGCTCCTTTGTAATATTTCTGGCCAACATCACTGTTAACGTGTAATCAGATACTGATTGAGATGTTCAGTAAACATGTTAGAGTGTTCTTTAGCTAAAAGGAGTAATAACAAATAGGTAAATTCACTTTCTATTGTTTTGTAATCACTGATATTAAAACTAAACGTTAGTCTCTACACACTCACAAAATGATTACTCATTTTTATTTTGAAAAGCAAATGTGAATGTAATGCTTTTAAGTGCAGAAAATATTTCAAGCATGTTTTTCATGAATGTAAGAACAGTATCAGGTACACTTGAATATGTTAGGATAAATAAATATACATTCCACACAGGAACATAATAGTTTGATTTTCATATTTCATTTCAACAAAATAGCTTCTAGATCTCATCCTTTATAATTAAAATAATAGCATTCCCTATTTTATAGTTTATCATTTATAAATAATCTTATATTATTTTATCACCTTATATTTATCTGCACATTTGATACCAAATGCACATTTGACATTACATAATATTAGTTTATGGCAAGTTCCTTGCTATGTGACAGAAAGGCAGTACTATCATTAATTTTCACTACTTAGGGAAGATGTTAGGATAATATATTAATCATAACAAGAATTCAGACATTTGAAACGTTTACTCCCAGGAATGTAACTTTGGTTTACCAACACTGATACTTAAAATTCACAAAATGGTAGATATACATATACTTCCCAATGCCAAACCTTGATATTGCTTGGTTGTACATGAAATTGTAGGGTGGACAGTACTAAAAATCACAGATGAATCACTGTTGCAGTTAATGACAGCACTGACCCACAGAATCTAATACAAAGATCTCAGACAGTATACAGAGAAATGACTCAACATGTATGAAAGACCTTTACTGTTCTAGAATATTATTATATAGGGAAGAAAACCTTTCTAAAGCTGTATCATTATAAGCACAATGGAATTAAAATTCTATAGCTAATAAAAAATATCAGTAATATCAATAAAGTCCCTTATTTAAATATAAAAATCCCAAATGATAAAATGGAAACATAAACTTGGACAAACTGTGTTATAATAAGTTCTTGTTCAAGAGCTGTAACATGCATATTGATAGAAAATAGCGAAATGTATCATATACCTAAAAATTCCATTCATCTTCTGTTCTCTGACATTTTTAAAAAGCATCACATAATGATGCATTTTTCAAATTATTCACTTTGCTTTAATCTTTACTCTGAACAGCTGAATAATATTCATTCATATAAGAGGAAGAATGCAAAACAATACTATCATTAAAAATGTCATTTGTCTTCACTCAAAGTATGTGTTTGTCTTTACTTAGAGTGACATCCCAGAGGCAAAAATGCAAGGCAAATGTTTTTTTTTTTTTTTTTTTTTTTTTTGTGTATGAACACAGGCTGAATCAGTAACAATTATCTTGAAATATGGATGACAGCCTACAATCAAGGACATCAGCACAAGCAGAATGTAAATATCCATTTGTTTCTCGGAGTAAGTCAAAATAGCAACATTTTAAATAAATAACTTGACACAGATTTGGTTTAACTCATCAAGTATGTTAGAACAGTAAGAGTTACTCATTTCTTAACATTTTACATAACAAACACCTTACTAAATTATACTTGCAAACAGAAATAAGGCAATCTATTGACACTTATTTTGTTTTGGATCATCTGACAGAGCACTGGCATTAGTAAAAAGGAAAAGAAAAATCCTATGAAGCAAAAGTGTAGTGAAGCCTTTTACCAAAAATACAGCTAAAATAATTCCATTACACCTGATACCTGGCTCAGCAGTAATACTTGGTTGTCAAAATCTATCAGTAAAGAAAACTGGCAAAAATCATATTCTCTAATGTATATTAAACATTTTGGTTCAGGATACCAGAACCATTAGTTTGAGGTGGCCAGTGGAGCGCAGATAAAATTCAGCTCACACGGACTTCTGAGACACATTGTCTTACTCGTTCATCTGACCTACTGAAAAGGAATGTTTACCCAATTAGGAGTGTTTACCCAATTCAAGTGACTATCTGAATTAATTCTGTGTTGTGTTCTTTTTATGTGACTTCGCTTCTAATTCATCATTTTCTGTGATATACTCTAAGTACATGTTTGTCATATATTCATATATATGAAAACTTTCTAAAAAAGGATTTTCTTATTCATTTTCAAATTCCCTACCAGAAATAACAGTGCTTATCTTGAGGAGTAGACTACCATGAGATAGTTTGAGCAAGGAAGGAGTAGGAAGATAAATAAATAATTTATAGTAATTTATAGCAACATTTTGAGGTTATTTTTATAATTTTGAATTACAATGAGAAAGCATTTAACTACAAAATTCAGGAATAAAAAATATTCCAAGCCCCAAAATGTCCCTGGAAAGCTGAAAATAGTATATATGTGGTAAAACCAAACAAAATAGTATATGTGTGGTAGAGTACTAACTAACAAGAAGTAACTTAAAAAATGTATAAAATTAACTTGTAGTATCTTCCTAATTTTAGGTTGAATAACATGAGATGAAAAAATATATTTTAAATTAACCTTACAAAACTAGATGTGATTTGTGTCATGCAACTATATTCCAGGACAGGTAGGTTCCTTGTCAGTTCTTGCAGACAAAAGGAGGAAACTTTGGTAGATTTTGTAGTCGTTTAATGCCAAGACAGGGGACTGTATACACAGGCAGGCAGACAGAGCAAGAGAGACTCCAACATTGAGAAGCAGAACAGCAACTTCGGTGCCTAGGCCCATAGTCACACAACCAATACAGGGTTGCAAAATGCAAGGTCCACCTGTTGTTTACTAGATATTCAAATGGTAGAAAACAGAACATTTCAAGAGATGGGCCCTCTGCTGTGTAGAAGGCAAAAAAAAAAAAAAGTCGGATTCACTCATTTTTCTTAAAATTTGTTAATATGCCTACTTTGCTAGGCCCTGCAAGCCCTTTTCTACTTAACTGGAGAGGCTGTATGTCAGTATAAAATGGAAAATGCCTGGTTTCCATTTGGATCTAAGATAAATCAATAAATCATGTTGATAATGATCTGTAATCTTTTTATTTTTTTTAATTGAGGCAACAGTATATGATTTACAGGTATAGGATCATAGCACACTCACCCACAAGGTACACATAATTCACTGAGCTCCCTCCCCACTTGGCTTTCTACCCTCTCTACTCCCCTCTGGTAGCTTCAATTTACAGTCAGATTTTGAGGGCTTGCTATTGGTTAGATTTTATCTTACCCTTTGAATTGTTTCTCTATATTCCACATATATGTGACACCATACACTATTTGTCTTTCTCTTTCTGCTTATTTTGCTTAGCATATTCCCCTCCAGTTCCACCCATGTTGTCACAAAAGGCAAGAGTTTCTTTTTTCATAGTTAAGTAGTATTCCATTGTATAAATATATATCATAATTTTTCTGACCCACTCTTTTGTCCTTGGACACTTAGGTTATTTCCATAACTTGGCTATTGTAAATAACACTGCAATGACCATAGGAGTGCAAATCCCTTCAAATTGGTGTTTTTTGCATTCTTCTGGTAGATATCTAAGGAGTGTAATAGCTGGATCATAAGGTAGATCTTTTTTCTAATATTTTGAGAAACCTCCATATTGTTTTTCATAGCAGCTGGAGCAGTCTACATTCCCACCAACAGTGAATAAAGTTTTCCTTTTTCCTCACATTCTTACCAACATTAGTTCTTTCTGATCTCTTTTATATGGGCCTTGCTCATATGTGTGCGATTAGATATTGTAGTTTTGACATGATTTTCTCTAATAATAAACAATGAACATTTCTTTCATGGGTCTATCAGCCATCTGTAAGTCTGTTTTTTTTTTTTTTTTTTTATACATGCACTGGGTACAGTCAGAAGCGCGGGAGGGTGAGAGAATTCACCAGAGCCAGAGCAGGGAGCAGAGCAGGCAGAAGGACCGAAGTACACTGCTGAGGGGAGCAGCGGGCGGCAGGAGAGGTCTGCGCGCCATGTGGGACCCTCCTCCGGTGGTTGGGGAGCAGCTGGGGATTGAACCAGCGCTGCAGAGGCTGCGGGCAGCTTCGCAACCCAGCGCTCAACCGCTGCGCCACCGGGGAGGCCCCATCTGTAAGTCTGACAGACTTTTTTTTTGAGATATGGGCCTTTCTCATATGTGTGAGATTATATATTATTGTGGTATTTTTTCATTTCTCTAACAATAAATGATGAGCAATTTTTTCATGTGTCTATCAGCCATCTGTAAGTCTGACAGACTTTTTGGGAGACGTGTCTATTTAGCTCTTCTGCTCATTTTTAAATTGGGTTAATGGTTTTCTTTTTGCTGTGTTGCTTGTGTTCTTTGTGTATTTTGGATATCAACGTTTTGTCAGATGTATGAAGTGCTAATATTTTCTCACACTAGGTAGTGTGCCTTTTTGCTTTATGGAGAGTGTCTTTCACTGGACAGAAGATTTTTTATTTTGATATCCCACTTGTTTATATTTGTTTTTGCTTCTCTTGCTATTGTAGATGAATCCCCAAAGACATCTCTGAAGCCAGTGCTGTGGAGTGTTTTGTCTGTTTTCAGTGCTGTGGAGTGTTTTGTCTGTCAATGTATTTCATAGTTTCAGATCTTATTATCCATGTATTTAATCTATCTTGAATCTACTTTTGTGTAAGGTGTGAGATGGTATTCTAGTCTCATTCTTTTTCATATTGGTGTTCAGTTTTCAAACACCTATTGAAGACACTTTCCATTCTCCAGGGTATATTCTTGCTTCCTTTGTTGTAGATTAACTGTCCACAGACATGAAGTTTTATTTTTTTACTCAATTCTGGTCTACTTGTCTGTATTTCTAGTTTTATTTCAGTACCATGTCATCTTGGCTACTGTAGCTTTGCAGTTGAGTTTGAAGAACTGGAATGTGATACTATCACTCTTAACTCTTTTTTTGTTTCTTAGTCAGAATTGTTTTGACTATTGGGGTTCTTTTGTATTTCCACGCGAATTTCAGTATGTTGTTCTACTTCTTTGAAGAATGACTTTGGAAGTTTCGCAGGGATTGCAATGAACCTATGTATTGCTTTGGGTATGACAGTCATTTAATTTATCAACAATGAAAATCTTTCTATTTTCTTTCTGTCAATTTCTTTTAACAATGTCTTATGGTTTTCATTGTATATTTCCTTTACTTCCTTTGTTTATTTTACTCCTCTGTATTTAATTTTTTTCTGCTATAAATGAAAAGGCATTGTTTTCTTAATTTCTGTCCTCTAAGTCACTGTGTGCATATGTAAATGCAACTGACTTTTGAAGATGAGTTTGTACCTTGCCATTTTACTGAAATGATATTTTTTTAGGTTTTTCATGTATATTATTGTCATCTGCAAATAGTGATAGTTTTTCTTTCACAATTTGGATTCTTTTTGTCTTTCTCTTGCTTGACTGCTTTACCCAAGACTTTCAATACTATGTTGAATAGTAGCTGTAACTGAAACATTCTTGTACCAGATTTTAGAAGAACAGCTTTCAGTTTTTCACCATTGAGAATGATATTGGCTGTGGGATTGTCATATATGACCTTTATTATGTTGAGGGATGTCCCACTAATTCCCATTTTCAGAGGCTCTTTATCATAATTAGAGGCTGTTATCACAAATGGATGTTGCATTTTATCAAATTCAGTATTTGCATCTATTGCGATAATCACATGAATGATTTTTGTCTTTCCTTTGGTTGATGGAGTAAATTACATTGATTGATACCTTCATATGTTAAATCAGCCCTGTGTCTGGAATAAATCCCATTTAGTCATGATATGATTCCTTTAATGGATTACTGAATTTGATTTACTAATATTTTGTTGAGGATTTTTATCTCTGTGTTCATCAAGGAAATTGTCCTGCAGCTATATATTTTGGCTATTTTTTGTTAAGATTTGGGATCAGAGTGATGTTGGCCTCATAAAATACATTTAGAAGATTTTCCTCTTTATTTTTTGGAAGAGTCTGAGATGAGGTTTGGTAAAACTTACTAGCGAAACCATCTAGATAGACCCAGGTTTCAATTTTTAGGGATCTTGTTTATTGTTCCAATTTCCTTGGTTGTGATTGGTTTGCTCAGGCTTTCTATTTCTTCCTGTTTCAGTCTTGAAGGTTTAATAGTAATGTCTCCATTTCATCTAGGTTATTCAATTTGCTGGCATATAGAGGTTTGTAATAATCTTTTGGGATCCTATGATTTTCTGAAAAATGTTGTAATTGCTCCTCTTTCTTTTTTGATTCTATTAGATTTTTCTTCCTTCTTTGTGAATCTGCTAGGTATTTGTTCACTTTTTCAGTCAACCAGATTTTGATTACATTAATACTTTGACTTTGTTTTTGATCCCCATTTCATGTATTTCTATTCTAATGTTTATTATTCCTTTTTTCCTATTGGCTTTGTGTTTACTTTCTTCTCTTTTTCTAATATCTTCAGGTGAAAGGCAAGGTAGCTTGACTTCTTTGTGTCTTGATATAAGCCAGTATTTCTATACACTTTCCTCTTAGTAATGTTTTTGCTGCATCCCATAAATTCTGATAGGTTGTGTCTTTATTTTCAAGTATCTTCAGGTATTTGAAAATTTCTTCTTTGATTTGTTCATTCAGTAGTGTATTGTTCAATATCAATATATTAGACAATTTTCCTGCTTTTTTTTTCATGGTTAGTTTCTAATTTGATAGCACTGTGATTAGAGAAGTTACCTGATAGGTTTTTAATTTTCATGAATATATTGACCTGTGTTTTATAACTTCATATGTGTTCCATCCTGCAGAATGTTCCATGTGCACTTGAGAAAACTGTGTACTCAGCTTTTATGGGCTCAATGTCCTATAAATGTCAATTAAATACAAGTGGTCTCATTCTTCATTTAAGTCTACTATATTTCCTAGTTAATCAATTTATTGGTGAAAGTGCAAAATTTAAATTCCCAACCACCATTGTGTCACTGTCAATGTCTGACTTTATATTTGATAATAACTGCATTATATATTTTAATGCTGCATTGTTTGGTATGTATATATTGACCTATGTAATATATTTCTAATGTCCTCATCCCTTTATAATTATATAATATTCATTTGTCTTTTGTTATTTTTTTAACCTTGAAATCTATTTCATATGATGTATTATGTCTGATTCTACTTCTGCATTACATTGGCTTATAGAATTATGTTCCAATCTTTTATGTTGAGACTATGTTTGTCTTTGGCGCTCAGGTAAGTCTTCCAGAAACAGCAGAATGAAAGGTTTTATTTTTTGATCCCACTGGTAACTCTACAGCTTTTGATCGATGATTTCAGTCATTTACATGCAGCAGGGTTATTGATATATGAGGATTTGTTGTTAAAACCATTTTGTTTTTTGTTTTCTGGTTCTAATTCTCACTTTGCATAAAGAAAACTAACAGGTAGAACTTATTTCAATGTTGCAGTGTTTTTCTTCTAAATAAATAAAGCCTTAAAAGGGAAATATAAAAACAAAGATGTTTATGGGATCAAACAGCTCTGGGCAGAGGGTTCTATCTATGCACTTTGGTGTAGCAGCCAGGGGAGGCAGAGGATAAGGCCAGCACTGGCTGTGAATAGTAAATTTAACCTCAGCTCTGTGTGCTTGACAGCATGATCCTTTGCAGTGAGTATAAAGAGAAATACGGAGATATACACATCCTATATAAAGAATAATGACCATCATCTGTATCACCCTATTGAAACGTTTTTACCTATATCTTCTTTAATCTACCATCCCTTCATCCATCTTCATTTTCCTTTTTTTTTTTAAAGATTTATTTATTTATGCATACAAGAACTGGGGTACAGGCCAGAGGTTTGTGTGGGGGTTGGTGAAAGGATTCACCAGAGACAAAGGAGGGAACAGAACAGGCAGATCAACTGAATACACTGCTAAGGGAAGCAGCGGGAGAGGCAGGAGGTCTGCTGTGCCATGTGGGTAGCTCCCTGGCCAGGGATTGAACTCGTGCTGCAGTGCCTGCAGACAGCTTCATAGGTTGTGTCTTAACCCCTTGTGCCACCAGGGAGGCCTTTCATTTTCTATTCATATTTTAATGTCTTGTTGTCCAACTCCCTCTTCCACTGTAACTGTACAGTAACTTAACACTGTGTCTAATATGAATCATCATTTGTTTTTCCAATTGTTGTCCTGTCTCTTATGTTAATCTTACAGCCAATGACTGTAAGGCAGGTATTACTAATCCTCACTTTATGGATCTGGGGAAAAAATCTTTGGGTATTAAGAAATACATTTGGGGGGGCAAGATAGTTATTTTTGTGCTTAAATTTGCTTTTTTTTAATCACAGAAAAGGAAATGTCTTTTTTTGTAGGTAAGCCATATCGATGCTGTAAAATGTAAAAACTGTGAGAGATGCTTTCACTGTTACCATTGTTAAATTGTAGTCATTGGAGAACAGTACAGAATTGTGCTCCAGGTTCACATTTTTCATTGTTTTCTTACACTAAATATTATAGTGAGTTCTGATGACCAGATAGTAAGACTCCCAAGAAGCCAAAATAGTTACTCTCTTGTTTTTTGTTCTAGAAATGAACTTTCCAAAGGAAATAGTTTTTTTTTTTTTTTAATGAATGACACTTTTACAGATTCTCATCCTAGTGTTAGTTTATTTGTGCAAAATTAGGAGAATTTCTGTATACAAAGAAAGTATATTTTCTTTTTCATTTTTCAGTTGTCATAATTATTTGCAGGACAACAGTTATCAAGGATGATATGATTTATTTTTAATAAAAAATTTCAAGAAAGTATCTCAAATGTATATGTTAAATAAACATCCTAAAATGATTTTTTGTCATATTAGATTAACAGTACTAAAATGACAAAATAGAAATCAAAAGTAATTTTTGTTCTTTATTTTTTTAATCTAGAGGCAAAATTAATTATTAGTTTTAAAATACATACAGGTAGGGCCTCCCTGGTGGCGCAAGGGGTTAAGACGCAATCTTTTAAGCTGTCCGCAGCCTCTGCAGCACAAATTCTATCCCCGGCTGGCCAGGGAGAGACCCACATGGCGCAGCAGAGCTCTCCTGCCTGCCCGCTTGCTCCCCTCAGCAGTGTATTTCAGTAGATCTGCCTGTTCTGCTCCCCACTCCGTCTCTGGTGAATCTTCTCACCCCCCACACCTCTGGCCTGTACCCCAGTTGCATAAATAAATAAATAAATCTTAAAAAAATACATACAGGTAGATTTCAGAAAATCACATATATAGTCTAACATGTTCTTACCTTCAAATATTTTTCTCATTGACTCATGAAAAATTCAGCTTCACTGAACCGAATTTACCATTTATTCACCACTGTTCTTCATCATTTCCATATTATTATATTCAGATCAGACCCTTCCCTGGAGTTCTAGGTCTAAATAGTCAGCTAAAAAACACATTACCATCACAAATATTTTATAGGCACATAAAATTCAGGATGCCCCGAAGAAATTCATCATTTTAATCAAACAATCTCCTTCCCACAGACCTGCTCATTTTTCAGTGTTTGCTGAGTTAACTAGAGACCAATTTTCTAGCTATGCATGCCCTTGAACTCTTGGAATATATCTTAGAATATATCTGCCTTTCTCCAAAGCATCCCTCCTCTGGATCCACTTCTCCCTCCTTTCTCCACTATGAAGCCATGTTATCTAGACATAACATGAATTTGATCTCCTTCATTTAAAAATCCTACAGTGGCTTCCCCTTGTTATCAGGGTTAAGACCAACCTCTAGAGCTCGACTTGTCCTCACAAGGTTTAGTCCCTGTTTCCTACATGGTTGCATCTCAAGTAAAGTATTCAGCTCACTCACAATTTGATTATTTTTTATTGCCCTGAAAGACCTTTCTCAGCAATCAAAAAAGATAAACTCATGCAATTTGCAGCAGTATGGATGGAACTGGAAGGGATCATGCTCAGTGAAATAAGCCATGACGCAAAAGAAAAATACCAGATGGTCTCACTCATAGCAGGAATTTAGAAAACCTAAATAAGGGACCAGGAAAAAAACCTAATTATAATAAAGTAAAAATCAAAATCAACAAGCAACTATAGGGCCTCCCCGGTGGCGCAGCGATTGCTCACTGGGCTGCGAAGCTGCCCGCAGCCTCTGCAGCGCCAGTTCGATCCCCGGCTGCTGGGTGAGGGTCCCACATGGCGTGCAGACCTCTCCTGCTGCCCCCTGCTCCCCTCAGCAGTGTACTTCGGTCTGTCTGTTCTGCTTCCTGCTCTGGCTCTGGTGAATTCTCTCACCCTCCCGCACTTCTGACTGTACCCAGTGCTTGTATAAATAAATAAATAAATCTTTAAAAAAAAACCCAAAAAACAAAAAACAAGCAACTATAAACCAGAGATACACTATGGGGGCAGGAGGGGGTGGTGGGGGAAGGGAGTAGGATCAAAACAATGTGGTGGGGGGAAATTTATGGGGACTACAATCGAGATGAAAATGCATACATTGGGCAAAAATGAAAAATGATGTAAAAACTATACAAAATAAAAAAAAAGAAAGACCTTTCTCTTTCTATCTCCATGCTACTCTGTCTTGTAATTGAGCTGTCTTCTCTTCTGTCTTAGTTACTTCTAGCTTTTCTGTTTAAATGTTACTTATTCAGAGGCGTTTTCCATGGCCTTATGACAAGGTCACAAATATGGTAAAAAGTTAGTCAGGAAACCCTGTGAGAATTAAGCTTATTTCTAATATAGCTACATACATAAACTGAAAAAATAAGTTTAGTTGATTGGCTCTTAACACCTGGACAGCTATATGCCTTTTTTTTCCTTCCTTCTATAAAAGTCCTTCAGAAATCCTACCATTATTTCATTTTCACTTCTTTCCACCCATGCACAGTTTATATCAAGTTATCAAAACATTTTTGTATCTTTAGCTTGCATCTCTCATTTTTGTAGACAGTAGGGAACATATTTGAACAGGTTCTTTTACAAAGAAATCATTCAATACATACTTTTGATTGATTTATCCTGTAGGATGTATAGAGGCTTTAGAAATTGTAAAAAAATGATAAATTTCACCAAACAAGTTTATGTAATATCATAAAAGCAAAAATAAAGAAGTCCAAGTATCTGTTTCTACTATGTGCTTAAGCACAACTTTGATGTAAATATTAAAATTTTCATTGCTTCACTTGACATATATTCAAGAAAAATAAGGCTTAAAATGCAAAGGCTCAGTATGATAAAACAGACTAATTCTTGAATTACACATCAATTATGTGTTCACTTGGTTATAAAGAAGTTCGCAGATTATTTATACTTAATGCCAAATTGTGGCACCTTGAGTTTTAAAAGACCTCAAATAGCATGCAATTACTTGAATTTTATTTCTTAATTAATTTATATAAGTAAATAGAGGTCTAATTTTAAAGAGGCATAACGTGATTTTTAAGACTGAAGGGAAAATATTGTTGAGAATTTAAGTTACTTGTTCTATGCTTTCCATCTAAAATGGTAAGGAACTAAATACCTTGGCACTGTTGTATCCATAACATTCACGTTCTCACATTATTTCTGTAATGAATGGACAGAGGCAAGGCAAGGCAGAATGAGCCTAGCAAGCACTGGTAACACATAATAACACATCTGTTGTTTATTGCCAATTATTTCTAAGTACTTTTTAAAATTAATACTTTCTGGCATGTTACAAACTACTGTTATTTTCTTAATCCCTAAGTCATTATCTAAAATAACATAGCATCAATTAACAAATAACTACTATTAGACAAAAACTGCATTGAAACAGGATGATATTTACCTTTTGGAGAATGGCAGTATTATGAGAAAAGCACAGATACTATCTCATTCAAACAATTAAAAAAATAGACCATAAGCATCCTAAGTTCTTCATACTAACTTTTGACAGAAAAAATCTGTTTGCATAATGCATGCAGTTTTCATCAGATATAATTACTTTTTTCTTAATTTATTCATTAAAAGGAAATAAATCAGTAGAAATAAAAGATTAACATTCATCATTGGAAAAAAACATGAAAAAAGTTATTTTCTTAAAAAGTCTAGTTACTGAATGGCATTCTAGTAAGCATACAGAACAGCGGGTAAAGGACCTATTTCATTTATATATTGATTTGTTCATTCATTCATTAATATGTCAGATATTTATCAAACTCCTATTATATGAAAAGTACCCTCTAGAATGGTCACAGAAAATTCGCAGTATTTTCTTCTGCATGAAAAAACTAAAACTACAATAAATATAAGGTCTTCACTTAAAGGCAACTTTAAAAACACAAAATAGGGCCTCCCTGGTGGCGAAAGGGGTTAAGGCACAACCTAAGAAGGGGTCCGCATCCCCGGCCAGGCAGGGAGCAATCCACATGGTGCAGCAGACCTCTCCTGACTCATCCGCTGCTCCCCTCTACAGTGTTTTCATTCAATCTGCCTGTTCTGTTCCCCACTCTGTCTCTGGTGAATCCTCTCGCCCTCCAAACCTCTGACCTGTACCTCAGCTCTTGTATGCATAAAAAATAAAACAACACACAAAATAGGTAAGTGCTTATTTTCTCTAATATTACAATTATATGTTCAAAAAATAAAAATGATATCTATTCATAAGAAGTAGAAATGAATGTACTGAATCATAAACAGTAACCATTTCTTTGTTATTTATAAAGTTATTATTTGTTATACTAGAGGTCATTTATAGCACACAATGTTAGTAGGAATGGCCTTTGGTATATCAAACAATAGCAAGTTAATGGTATCTTTCATACAACTTAGGTCTACAGATGACATTAATTTTCTAAGAATCAGATATGAATCTACTGGCATTGTTTATACCACAAAGTTACCAGTTCCAGTAGGAAATAATTAATTATGTTTATCTACAAATCACAAAACCAGAGATCCCAAGTAGAAAATATGAACCTCTACAAATTATGCATACATTTAACTTTACTTATGTTTATACATTATTGGGTCTATGAAGTATGATGCTAATTGCAAGGTATATTTCTTAAAGAGGTATAGCATAGTAAGAAAATACATACCAATTTTAATACAAAAAGTTGCAGAAGACAGCGTGAGTGCAATTCATCTCTAGGTTACTTTCTTCAATTTCTTCCATTACAAAAATTGTAATACTAATGTGGTAAATGAAAACATCTAAATGAGTGTCCACTGTCCAGTCTTGGTTATATCACTAGCTTTAGTACATTTCTCAACATAAAGTGGCTTCCAATAGAAAGAAAGCTGTGTGCTATTCTTTTATTTTACTCCTTGTAGTTTAAAGCATTAATATTGGAATTATTAGAATTATAGAAACTAAAACATTGGAGAGTTCTTTAGGGTTATCTACATTTATGAGGCAAATAATACAGGAAACCATTTTTGGAAGTCTCTGAGAACATGAAGTCATCTTTTACTCCCTCTTTCTCTTACATACATTATCTGATATATCAGCAAATCCAGATGGCTCTACCATACATACATATTCAGAACTATACCACTTACATGACTTCTACCACCACTGCTCTGGTTCAAGTCCTACTGACTCTCTTTAAGATTACTGTAATAGCTTTGTAATTAACCTTTTCTTGTTTCTTCAAAAATTTTAACTGATACTTCAAAAATCTGAGACACATCAAATGAATACTCAATAGCCCCCATCATGGGTAAACTAAAAGTCAAAACCCATTCAATGACTTACAAGAACATCATGAATTGGCCTCATAATTGTCTAACTTCATTTTTCATCTTCCTAATGGCCTTCTTTGGACATATCTAGCATGGTTCTCTCCCAGGGTCTTTTTGTACTTGCTGCTGTACCATAGTTAGGAAGGTTCTTGCTGATATTCCTATGGCTGCTCCTTTATCTCTCTGGTCTTCTGTTACCACTTTCTATACATTGACCACCCCCATCTTCCCATTCCCTTTATCCTGCTAGCGATATACCAGGGAACTATGTGAGAACGAATCATCCTAGGAACACAGGGAGGTAAGATGCTATAAAGAATTCTCTTACCACTGCAATGAGGCTTTCTCTAAATCAGCATTTAAAAAATAGTTTTAAGTTTTGCTTCACGAGAGTGATATCCACAAGATTGAGTCATATTTACAAAAGAGAAGAAACTGGAAAATGTGTCCAGTACACACTTTATTACATAGTTTTCCCAAAATTTTTCATGTCTTTTATTAGGCTTGAACCTTCCTCTCATTAGCTATATGATATTTGACAAGTAACACCTTTCTACGGTTCGATGCTTTCTGTTCTAAAATGGTGATAAATAGTACTATACTCGTAGAAATATGAGGATTAAACAAGATAATGAATGTGATTGCCAACTAGTTAGCACTCAGTGAATATGTGGTAGCCACCTTTGAGGGACCCTGCTTAGTTTATGCCCCAGCCTCTGAGAGTTATTGCCCCTTTGCAAAAATACCCAGTACAATCCTATCTAGTCCTGCTACTGGTTAATAAAGGACTAGACACTAATATAAACTGGACCAATCAATTATTTTTACCAAGAATTTGAAATTATACCTCAAAAACTAATTAATTATCTGCAGATGCTGGTCAGCCCTTGAAGATTCTATTTACTCAAATGTCATCTGAAATCCCTTTGCAAACAGGGCAGAAGAATGCAATCTTTAGAACAAGAAAGAAATGAAACAGCAACACAAGAAGAACAAATAATGAAAGGGCAAGTAAATACAAAGGGATGTTGCATTGGTCTGTGACTTCTGCCCAGTTCCTAATGCCAGTAACTTGCAAGGCTGCCTTTGAATTCTGCCTTTGAATTCTGTGAGATAACTCTATTTTCTCATACATCCTCCTATTACTTAAGTTAGTTTATGTCATTTCTGTTCTTTGTAATCAAATAGGCCCTTAAGAGAAAAATGGAACTATAACCATTGATGTTTGTTTACTGTAAAAGATCACTTTTGATATTCTGAACTAGAAATATACTTATAGTAATTAACTGAATATAAGTATGAAGAAATATTGAAAAAGGTATAGGACTATTTTCTTCTATTGTTTCTAAGTAAAACAAGGCCAGCCTGAATCAAGCCATGAGGTAGCTTTAATGTAGTTTTTTTTTTTTTTAAAGATTTATTTATTTATTTTATTTATTTATACTAGCACTGGGTACAGTCAGAAGTGCGGGAGGGTGAGAGAATTCACCAGAGCCAGAGCAGGGAGCCGAGCAGACAGACCGAAGTACACTGCTGAGGGGAGCAGCGGGCGGCAGGAGAGGTCTGCGTGCCATGTGGGACCCTCCTCCAGGGAGCAGCCAGGGATCGAATCAGCGCTGCATAGGCAACGGGCAGCTTCCCAACCCAGCGCTCAACCGCTGCGCCACCGGGGAGGCCAAGTTCTATGCCCTCCTTTCCCTCTCTTTTCACTCTTGGGCTTTCGTTCTGTTTACTGAACTGCCCTGAATATCTGAATAGAATCTTTTATATGCTGCATCTTTCCTACCCATAACCACAAATAAACGTACCTGTCCTCTGACCTTTTACACCAAATCCTTTATTTTGGTTTTCTAAGAAGGCAGGTAGAGTAGACCTCCCGGTGGCACAGTGGGTTGAGCACTGTGCTGTGAAGTTGTCTGCAGCCTCTGCAGCATGGGTTCGATTCCCGCCCGGCCAGGGAGAAACCCTCATGGCGTGGCAGACCTCTCCTTCCTTGCCCGCTGCTCCCCTCAGCAGTGTCCTTGGTCCATCTGCCTGTTCTGCTCCCCAATCTCTCTGGTGAATTCTTTCACCCACCCACGCCACTGACTGTACCCCAGTTCTTGTATAAATAATAATTTTTTTTAAAAAAGAAGGCAGGTAGAGACTCTGTACATTAATTCAATATGTTAATTGATACTAACATAACGGAAATACTTTTATTCCTGGAAAACATACATGAGAAATGAAAATCCCTTAATTTGAATGAACGAAACTAGCGATGGAAAATTCAGAGAATAAAGTACTAGCATAAATATCTTAGAAAGATATGTTTGTGATATCTTTTGCATAATTACACAGTGCATGAGAATACCAAACTGCTCTAGCCAAAAAGAAAAAGAGAAAGGTTAACCCAGAGAAGGACCATACATTTTGACACATTTAAAATTACTGAGCAGTCATTTTTGTACTGTAGCAAAATTAGCTTATAAGCTAAAAATAAAAGTACAGCTTAATATATTCAAAATTGTAATCAAATGCTGGAACAAGAAAATCAGTCATAAATGTTTAGTCAACTAACTGAGATTATCGCATTTCTATGCTAATCCTGTGTTTTTAATTAACAGATAAAGCAGAAGGGGGTATCTAAACAATAGTGCACAAAAAATGAAAAAAATAAAATTTCAAGTCCTAATTAAATGGAGAAGCAATAATAAAATACTGCTGCATTTCATCAGCTGTTCATTAAAAAACAACAAAACACCTTGGCATGTTTTTCTAAAATTACAATTCACAGACTAGAGCATCCTCTTCTGTGTTAAGTATGATCATAGTGAGTCCAGATGCTAAATATAAACTGAGCCATTGCACCAAGTACCATCTGGTCTTCTACCTTGAATCTCCTAATTGGTCAGAAGTGTTTCTTATGGAAAGCATAAGAGTTGAGTGTAGAGACTTAGTGTGTGGCCTCTCGCATCAGAGTATAGAACCATATCATGGAAATGCTACTTTCTTTGCCATATGATCTTGACCAAGATATTCAACCTCCCTATCATAAATTTCCTCATATGTAAAAATGGCCCTAACAACAGTATCATCAACTGTTGTTTTGAGGTGTCAGTCATTCATGTTTAAGTGCCAGGTACTATTCCAGCTTTCTGGAGTTCAACATTGAAAATACAGGGAGAAAATAATTGTCCTTAGAACCTTCCATACTTAGTCATTGCATCTAAGGTACTAAAGTCCAGTGCTTGGTACTAAGTAACTTATCAATACATAACAGTTGCTAGGATTAATAATACTTAAATGAGGCAGAGTAAAACAATGTCATTGGAGTGACTGGGAATGTTTCAGAATGAAGTCAGCACATCTAAGATATAGTAGTGGCCCTGAAACTAATTGTCTAACTGATCTTCACTTAATCTCTCTGGACCTCAGATAATCTATAAAGTGATCTTAAGACCAATTCTATTGAGTATATGACAGAGCATAAGAGGCAGAAAAGATACAGGGTTAAAATACATTAAGGAATATATTTTACCTTGCTTATTTTGGCTCTTTCTTACAATTTAAATAATATGAAGCGGCACTGCGCATTAGAAAACCCTTTCAATATATTCAATAGACTCAGATGTTACAGACAGTTAAAAGTAAGAAAATCCCACAAGCATCACTGTGCAAAATGTAGCTTCATAAATTTGAAATCACAAAAAACAAAACTAAGATAGAGGCAGCATGTTACATTTACCTAAAAAGTAAACATGCCTAATTAAGTCTTATCAGAAGCCAATTGTTATCAAACAATATTCTTCTAGAATATATTTAAAGGCAATATAATATTGCTTTCTGAGAAATCTTTGGTTTTCTGAATTAGTTTTTCAAAGAAACATAAAAATAAATTTGATTGCATACCTAATCTTTTTATGAGATTATACAATTTTCAGGATTTTCTAATTTTGTCAATTTACTTCTCTTTTCCAGTTCAAAAACACAACATTTTAACATTCTTAAATTAATCTGAAAGTAAGGAAGATATTCCCACAGCCTTGGCAAATGAAATGGAATACATGACTCTTGATGAGAATGCCCCTGTCTGTCTGGCTGAACTCTTTGGATTTTCCTTTCAATTCTCTTTCAGCTGGATTATTCTTAACCCATCTATTCAGTGACACACTCAAACAGAATCTGCAAAATTTTGTCATTAATCCCACCACAGTCCCATTATTGACATCCTTATTAGAACCTCTTGCTATTACTCCCATAGTATTTTATACACATTACTACTAAATTGATTATCTCTTTGCATTATCAGTTTTGGTAACATACATTTGAATGCAAGGGCCATGATTTGAGTAGGCAACTATTCATATATGTGAAGTACAAGGAATACATTTGTTCTCAAAGAATAAGTAAAACACTTACTAAGCAACAAAATGAAGGTGGTCCTAGATCCTTCAATTTGTAGAGCTGTTAATTTAATTTTTTTAGACTAAAATTTAGTATATTTATTTTTTAATTAATACTTTAGTTTATATAATTCTTACATCATTTTTCATTTTTGCACAATGTATGCATTATCGTTTTGGTTATAGTCCCCATACAATTGCACCCCCCCCTTATTTTGACCCTAGTCCTTTCTCTCCCCTTAGTGTGTCTCTGGTTTATAGTTGCTTGTTGATTTTGGTTTTTACTTTGTTTAGTCTTTTTCCTGGTCCCTTATTTAGGTTTTCTAAATTCCTGCTATGAGTGAGACCATCCGGTATTTTTCTTTTTCTTTTTGACTTATTTCGCTGAGCATGATCCCTTCTAGCTCTATCCATGTTGCTGCAAACTGCATGTGTTTATCCTTTTTGATTGCTGAGTAATATTCCACTGGAGCTGTTAATTTTAATCACAACAACAATAACAAAAAAATCACTAAGGTACAGCAACCAAAAATGAAGAGGAATCAATCTAAGATTTTTAATTAGAAAAAGACATCATATTCTATAGCATCCTCCCAATACAACTTATCTAGTATTGACAATGACATAGACTACATGAAATTAAGGAATTTTTTCCAAAAATTGTCATAGATTATGGATTGTAACTCAAATATTCAATAATCAAAATTTTATCCTACCTTTAATTTCCATGAATACTATACAAAAAGATGTGGACAAAACCAACTTTCAGAAATAACTCCAAAGAAATCTTGCAGCAGGATTTATCAGTAATAAAACTGTAAATACCACTACTCTATAAATCTAATATAATGTCAATTTTATTTCCATTTAACTTAATTTAATCCATATAACTTAAAATTAATCAGGTTTAGTATTCTTTACACAGTGATACCTAACAACTGAAAATATGCCACTGTAAGTAAAAACACAAACACCCCCAAAGTTTATCATTGTACTTCAAATATTAATATAAAATAGGAGAAAGAAAGTTCAAGTGACATACAAAATAATTATAATGAAAATGCAATTACAAGTAAACTAAAATGAAAAATATCCATTTTCAAACTTTAAATGAAATAGTTTCAACTAGAAACCTAGAGAATCAAGAGAACTCTCCTGGAAGATAAACAAAATTAAAGAACACTTTCTAAAAACAGGTCATTTATTTATGCGATAACTTTTTTTCATTTTGTAACAGTCACACACTTTTTCTGTAATAAAACATTACTTTTCTCTTCAGATAGTAATCAAAACAATAAAAAAGATACAGAAAGAAAATTTAAGACATTATTTTGGGGAGACAAAACTAGAATTATTTTCGAGTACTAAATCCCAGTGACCTCTAATGATAGTGAAAATGATAAAATGCATAAATTCACATAAAATTTAGAGCATATTTAAAACTTCTGTTTTGACTTGTGGGATACTTGTGGGATTTTGCAATTTGTAGACATGCATGTATTTGTTAATATTTTGGGAAACCAAGAATGGGACTAGATGCTTTTATTATTTGAAAAACTAAAGGAAACCTTCAATTGTGTTTTAGATTAATTTAATTATTTTTAAATTTTTATAAATTCCTCTTTAGCAATTTTTCCAATAAGGAAAAATACTTTCACTTATCTGAATACTACATATTTATATTATATATTTATTAGGAGAAAAAATATAACAGAGCTTGGGTGTACATTCTAACTCTAAATCAAAATAAAACTTCACTGTACTAGCTACTACTACTACAGAAATAGTTCCACAGATGACACATAAGAACTTTGAGTTTATAAAAACATTCAACACAAAGAATGATTCATCTTCTCAATACGATGTCATGTTTTGGTGAGGTGTGAAAATGAGCATTTATATAAATTTATATATATATAAAGAGCATTTATATAAATTTGGAAAAGAAAAAAAAACAAAAACAAAACACTGTTTAGAGATTTCAAGCTACTGAATGATCATGATGAAGAGACGTAAGGAATAGCAGAAGTCTAGCAAGTATGAGTAGAAATGATTATAAAAACATTTCATTTTTTTTTGCTATAATATGGCTAGTAAGCAAAACTCATATCAAAAAGGTAAGTATTTGTGAAAATAAGGGCCAAAAGAGAATATTGTATGCCATGGATAATGACAAATTTGAGATCTGTGTATTAATATTCATTAGTATCCTGGCCACGAGTTATCATTACCGGACTTTGAGACTGAACCTGAAAGCTTCTCAAATATAGGACACAGAGAGCCACTACTGTTGGGGTACTATTTAATAAGGTTAAACCCTAAGCCCCACTCCTTGCCCATCAGGCAGTTTTGGGAGACTTGTATATATAAGGAAATTGATAAGGCTGCCTTGGGGAAAAGTCCATAGGACACACCACTGTGTCCAGTAAAAAGCAGCCCAGCTCCAGGAATGCAAACATCCCAGCAGATAACTGGTACAAATTGGAGCCCCAAGTTAGAAAGCCCACAAAAACAGAGCATAAAAGAGAGCCTCAAATCCTTCTTTCCTGTAGGGAAAGACCTCTCCTGTCTTGTCCTCTCCAATCTTGAAGGGTACTTCAATAAATCCGCCTTTCCTGTTCTCCACTATGTCTCTGGTGAATTCTTTTATGCCCACGCCCGCAGCCTAACCCCGATATTTCTCCCATTACAACTACCAATCACTGAAACTTGACACTGAAACCTATTTATTTTATCTGTTCTATGTGACACTTCAACACGTTCAATCAATAAACCATCCCAGTAGGCAGATAACATATATACAGTCTGCCAGGATATGTGTTCAGCAAGGATGGACTTGCAAAAATTTGTGAACACATGAAAATTCTTAGAGTTAAATGGAAAAAATATAGAAGATAATGACATGATAAGGTTAGTGAGATAAATTTTAAAAAGCTAACTTCCATTTACAATCTAGAAAGGTCTCAATTTTGATGATACAGGCACCTAAGATAAGATAGGCATTCATTAGCAAAAGTAACAGACACTACAAATGCAGCAAGAAGTTGAAACAATGATTCCCTTGAAGGTAATACACCAAAATTAAAGAATGTCATTGGTAAATGACAAATTAATAAAGCAGTTTCAATAATGTACATTTATTATGCTTTAAAGTCTCAGTCCAAGGGTTTGAAAAAAATCTGAGACAAAAAAGTAGAGAATTTGATACCCAAAGTAAAGTAGCTTACACACATGAGCAATGAAAACTAAAATTTTCTATAAATAACTGACAAAACCCTTAATTTTACTTTCAGTAATGTGTATTCTTTTAATGGGATTAGTGATAATATAATGCAATTCTTGTTCAAAATCTAAAGGTCTCTTAGGACTTTAAAATACTATAAAGTATTTGATTCATTTACAGGAAATTATACATAAAAATAATGACAGGGGTTTAGTTTTAATAGTCTTAATTGTTAGAAAAGTATTACCTTCACTACTGAAATGTATTTAACAACATGTATAATTATTGAAGCACACTTGAAATATAAGGCATAATTTTAGTTTTAGAATCAAACTGAATACTAATGGAGACTTAAAGAGTAGAAAATTTGGGATGGAGGTTTCACAAGGCCATGGGTAGAAATCATTAACACAGTCATTAAACCAGTTATGGATATGGAAAATCCTGAGACACAGGAAATCCTTCGGCACAGACTACAAGAGAAAATCCTTCCCGTGGATTGCTATAGGAATAGATCTTTGTCTCACAAAAGAATGAAGCCCCCCTGCATGCAAAAGAACACAATATAAGAACAACTACTGCTCTAGCAAATCGCAGTTCTTATACAAAGACTGTGTCAATGCAGGCTTCTCTTTTTACATGCTTTTCTCTTTCTCCTAATAAATGTACCCCTTTAAAATGCAGCCTTTGTCTGTTTCGAGCAAAGAATATTCAATGGAACACGGATAGTTTGTTCAATAAATGGTGCTGGGAAAACTGGACCTCCACATGCAAAAAAATGAAATTAGACCACTACCTCTCACCGTGCACAAAAATTAACTCAAAATGGATAAGAGAACTGGACATAAGACCTGAAACCATAAAATATATAGAAGAAAATATAGGTAAAGAACTATAAGACATATATCTCAGAAACATTTTTAAAGACTCATCACCCAAAGCAGTGATAGTGAAGGTAAAGATAAACACCTGGGATTACATCAAACTGAAAAGCTTCTGTACAGCAAAAGAGACATTAACCAAAACAGAGAGACACACCCCACTGACTGGGAAAAAAATCTTTGCACTCCATTCAACTGATAAGAGACTGACCACAAAGATATACAAAGAACTCACATAACTCAACAAAAACAAAATAAACAATCCAGTCAAGAAAAGGGCAGAAGAACCTAAAAGACATTTCTCCAAAGAGGAAATGCCAATGGCCAAGAGGCATATGAAAAAATGTTCAACATCCCTTATAATCAGGGAAATGCAAATCAAAACCACACTGAGATACCACCTTACACAAGTAAGAATGGCACATATCAAAAAAACAAGCAACAACAAATGTGGGCCAGGATGTGGTGAAAAAGGAACTCTCCTACATTGCTTGTGGGAGTGCAAACTGGTCCAACCACTATGGAAAGCTGTCTGGAGGTTCCTCAGTCTACTAAAAATGGAGCTACCACATGACCCACCAATTCCACTGCTAAGGATCTACCCAAAGGACACAAAAACTTTGATTCAAAAGAACACCTGTACACCTACATTTATTGCAGCATTATTTACAATAGGTAAAACCTGGAAACAACCCAAATGCCCAAAAATAGATGGCTGGATTAGGAAGATGTGGCATATATACACAATGGAATATTATTCAGCAATCAAAAAGATAAACTCATGCCATTCACAGCAATGTGGGTGGAGCTAGAAGAAATTATGCTCAGTAAAATAAGCCAGAAGGAAAAAGAAAAATATCAGATGGTTTCACTTATAACAGGAGTATAGGGGAACCAAATAAGTCATCAGTGTAAAAAAATAATAACAGTACAAAACACAACAAGCAAAAACAGACAATTATAAATCAGAGACATACTGCAAGAGAGGAGGAGGGAGAGGGATCAGAGGGAGGGAGGGAGGAACACAGGACTGTGGTGAGGGTGCATGGGTGCCTTGGGGAAGGAAATTCTTTGGGGACTCAATCTGAGGGGGTGGGGGAAGCAAATATTGTTTAAAAATAAAAAAATAAAAATAAATGCAGCCTTTGTCTGTTTGACTCTATGCAAATATCTTTTCCTTAGTAAACCTGGCATGTGACACTAAAAGGGAAACTCTCTGGAAACTTTTCTCAGAGGAAACCCCCTCACTGAATTCAACATAACATCTGAAAATCATCATCTTACCTCATCACCACCTTATCAAATACCAACTAAATTTTGTTGGATAATTAATTACAAAATATACACTGAGATCAAATAAATGTATATTTTAGGTGAAGGTAACTTTATTCTCCTATAATTATACATTATAGAACCACCAGAATGTTAGGTCAAAGGTTGCATAATGAAACAAATCACAGAGAAATATATCTTAACAGATACACCAGCTTAAAGTCTATCAATAGTTCAAATTGACAATGAACCCTGGCCCACATTAAATAGTATTATGCATTGTTTCCAGAAAATTAACATTGCATCAAACTGCTTCATATTGATGGAGGGAAGAACAGAAAACTAAAAGGAGGCATCACAAGACCAGAACCTGACTCACACAAGGAGGTGGGGGTAGAGGGAAATAACATAACTATTAACCCAGCTGTATTAATCAAGATACTTAGGCGTCAGTGCCTTATCACAAGACCCAAGCAGGTATCAGACTGCTGTAGAGAGCATCATCAAGAACACAGACATGAGGGTAAAGATATAGAGATTGGGCCCATAGTGGAATTTCCGGTTGCTTTCGGATTCTGGATAGTTATCCAAAATCAGCAGCAAACAGGCCACTCCATAAAGGAATGAGCCCCTCCCAAAGAGAAGACTATAACAGTTCAGTCTCTGCCCTGGCATGGGGCAGCAGTCCTTCTGCCCACCTGTGACTATGCAGGTGCTTCTTTTCACCAACTCTCTCCCTCTGCAGGGCAGCAGCTTCCTGCCTGCCCATGACCTATACCTTGCAAGGCTTCTCCTCATTGACTTCCTTCATCAGAGGCAGCTCCCCTCAAGGCTGTCTGCCTGTAACCATGCAGGCCTCTCTCAGCAAACCTGTCCCTTTAGGGACAGCTCTTTCCGCCCACTTGTGTCTATGCAAGTGTCCCACCCCTTTCCCTAATAAACCTGCTCTTTAAATATAACATCTCTGTCTCATGGAGAAACTCTCCTGGGAAATGCGCCGTGTGCTACTGAAAGGGGAGTTCTGGTGAAATCGTTCCTGGAGTGAACCCAAGGACCCCATTCACCAAACCCACTGACTCAAAAAACCACCTCAATATTGCTTACATCTATTTAGCTATATTTTGCCAGAATTTACATGAATTCTGCGAGCAATTTTAAGTTGTACTGACAGTTAGCCATAAAGAACACTTTCCATTACAAATAAACTAAAACCATAATCTATGAAGTATTAAGACAAAGTCGGTGGACTTAATGTGATTAGAGAAAGTTTTCTAAAGTGTCCTTTAAATAACTAGTATGCTAAAATCTATTACCCTTGTCAAATTCAGTGTCATGAATTGTTGTTTTATTATGATACTTTCTATGACATGAATTTTTTTTTTAAAAGAAAGATTAGTTAAGACATTTCTTACATGACTAAATTGTAGTACCATAATCTCCATAGAAAGGGGAGGTTCTGGGTTTCCTGACCCATCTAATGAAGGGTGTTGCTGAGCAGCAGGGGTAAGCAAGGAAAGGGGTTTGGAGAAGAAGACTTGAGACTTGGAGAAGCATGTGGAGTAGAGAAGTGTGAAGAAGCAGCTCTACTAGTTTCTTGACATTGGACTTGTACCAGGGACTTGGGGACATAGAAGGAGATACTTGGAAGAGACATGGGTGAGAAACCCATAGGGAGACTGACAATGGCAGTTTTTATCTTGACTTTTACTTTGATTTTGCTCCCTTTCTTTCAGATTTCCCTTGCCCCTTCTGCCCCTTTCCTATGTTCCCACACCAGAAGGTGCCTTAGATTTCCGGCAAGTTTTCAGGCCTGAGTGGCTCCGTTTTGGCCTAATGCTGTTAAACTGGACATAATCCACAAGGAGATGGGTAACTTTGGCTGTTTCATTGGGAAACTATTATCATTTCTCTCTCCTCTCTCTCTATGCTATACACACGGAAAATGCTTTGTCTTTATGCAGTGGATATCAGAACCCACCAAGGACGTGGAAGTTTGGGAGCCGCAGGGTGCCCCTCAGTTTGTCCATTAAAAGTACATCTCATATTGTTAAAGGGCAGGGAGAGGTGCAGGCCAAACCCCGCAAACCTGCCTATTCTAAATGGGTTCTGCCATCCTAAGACTACACCCTGAGATCTGTGCCACCATAGATATGGTAGAATAAAAATTAAAAGGGGGGATTGTAACAGGGTAGTCCCCAGGAAAGGGGGAGGTTCCAGGTTTCCTGCCCTACCCAAATGGAGGGTGGAGCTGATCAGGGAAAGAAGAAGCTGCAGAGGAGACTGAGAAGGAAGGAAGCAGGATGGAGAGCCAGGAGGAGACCTGGAGGAGGCACATGGAATGGAGAGACATGTAAAGAAACTACACTTGCCTTTTGGTCGTGGACTGGGTGACACAGATGTGGGTGAGAGACCCGTGGTGAGGTGACAATGGCAGCTTTTATCTTGATTATGATTTTGATTTTTTCCTCCCAAACTTGTCTGGTTGTTTCTGATGCTTTTCTGTGGGTCCCCACTGGAAGATGCTTTAGATTTGTGGCAGGCTTTGGGGCCTTGCTGTGGGCCAATCCTGCTTGGGTGGACTTTTACCCACGAGGGGACCGGTAACTTTGGGTGCTTGATTTAGAAACTAGATTCTTTGCCTTTCCTGTATTGTTTCCTAATTGTATTAAAGTTCCTTCCCATTAAAGTCTCATATGTTTTGTGTTGATGCGGCGGATAGCAGAACCCATTTAGAATAGGCAGGTTTGTAGGGTTTGGGCTGCCCCTCTCCCTGCCCTGTAACAATATCACTATTCTATTCATGATTATAATAAAATAAATACTAATTAGTAGGTAATTAATTATTGTACTTCCCTCAAGAGAGAAAGTGAGTGTTTCTGTAAACTGTATAAGCAATTATGAAAGAATACTTTCACACAAAATGTGAAAAACAATAAGAAATTAAGTTTTGTGAAGTAAATTGTTGCACTGCAGCAAAGATATCAGTTTTTAGCATTCTATTAAGAAAACTGAAAAATGTTTTAAAAATGTTCTACTTACCTGTGTATACAGTTTTTATTCTCAAGATATGCCATACCAGAAGCAGCATCTAACGCAAATTTCACTAATTGTTTGAGTTTTAGTTCATCCTTCTTCTTTCTCAGAAAGGAGAGGAAATCACCTCCTAAAGGGAATTAACAAATGAAGAGTCAGGTTGAAAGTTTCATTATTTGAAAACAAAGTTAAGGTTATATTAGAATGAATGTTCTCTAAAAACAATCATTCCTACTTTCTCTTTCAATTAGGCACCCAGATTTTAAGCCAGAATTTTACAAGAGGGATTAGCATTTTAGTTGCTATTTCCTGAACTTTTTATCCTCCTCACCAGAGATCTAGGTTCTTTAAGAGAAAACCTCCAGAGATGAAGGCTTAATGGATTTTTCTTAATAAGACCTATCAAGAAAATAAACACCTGCACATCTCTCTTTAAAATGTTCTCTTTTTATAACCTCTTCACTTATTTACAAATCAACTGTTATACAAATTTAGGTGGACTATTTACAAAATTAGTAAGCTACATGCTTTAAAAATAAACTTAATGGTGTTAGACCATTTACTTTTTCTTTTCTTTCCAAGAGAATACAAAACCTCGAGGAAGATTTTTGAAATAGTTTCTAACCAGTTTAACTTAGTTTTCTGAGTAAAACATTTTGCAAGTAGTTAAATTACTAATTTCTCAACTTTAGTAGACACCAAAATTGTCGATTAAATCAGACTTGATATCAATATTTACTTCAGTTTATTACTAGAACCAACATTCACATATATTAATGCTTTTGTTAGACCTGTGTTAGAAAAAGTGCCCCCTTCTGGACTTGAAACCATATAATAGTTTTCTGTTTTAAAGCTGTGGAATAACTTCCAAATGAAAAAAAAAAAAACAAAAAAAAAACAACAGAAAAACTTTCCTGGAATCGCAGCATATTATATCATCCCAGTGTTCTGTGGGATCCTGATAATATTTTTTCCAAAGTAAGCTCGTAGTCAGCACTTTTCCATTTGCCTTCTGCTCTTTTAAAATTTATTCTTTCATATAATCCTTCCACTCTCCAATCTCCATCCCCTTCCCCAGCTCTCAGACTATTAAACCTTGTGAATAGATTTGTGCCTCTGTTGTTCAATATTGAAAATGTAGCACCTACCACACAGTGTTCTGAAAATACTGTAAAATGTTTTGGGAATGACCTCTCCCTGCTCAAGCAAACAAGAAAGCAAAATCATCTGCAGAGAATTGAAGACTTTGAAACAGCTATGCAAAATCTGCTGTCTAAGGGTAAAGCCAACTTTTTCAACCCCCACTAATAACCAAGGAGTCAGTCAGATATAAAAGATTTAAACAATGGATACCCAGCCTTTGTATCTCCACCATGCCTTCTTTATAAAGAAGAGATTAACTCCAGAATGGTCTTCCTCTCTATACAGACAGTATCACTATTTATTTAGTCAAAACAACTTAGAACCAAAAACCCTGCTGTTAACAATAATTGCATTTTTAATATCAATGACTCACTGTCCATATCTATATAAACTAAACTCAAGTTGTGATTGTTGGGACAGTTCTCACAGAGCAAAACTGTGGGACTACTTCCTGGGTTCGAATTCTCACTTTGATTAAGACACTTTTGTATTAATACCATCCAGACTTTTATCCCAGTTAACAGTGTTCAGCAGGCAACAATGTCTCAACAATTTTTTCATTGAATGAGGAAACATATGCATCCATCTCCTTCTTCTTGTGGCTCATAAACTACCCATCTAAGCAAAGGCCATTTTTCTTTAATTCTAACATTTCTTTTTTTTTTTTTTTTTTTTTGATGTTTTTAATAGACTTCAGTTTTATTTTTTTTTTTTAATATTAAATTTTATTTTTATATTCCCCCATACAATTGCAAACGCCCCATTCTGACCCCAATCCTTCCCCTCCTCTTAACTTGCCCCTCTCCAACAGTTAGACTGTCTTTACAAATAAATGCTAAATATTAAAATAATATTTAGAAAAGAATGATATTGTATTTCTTATTAATGGCAGCCAGTAGATGCCATTTAAATTCTTTAAATTCCAATAATAAAGTTTGGTGCATTCAAGACCCAGTTCATCTTACTAGATGCTTTTTAATATTTCTGCCCTACAAACTGCATAATTAAAAAAATAATTCGCAAATAATCAGTGGTAAGTAACACTGCAAAAAATACAAAATAGAGAAAAGATAACATTTAAATAGCATTAAACATTGACTGAAAAGTGGTGTCAAGTCAGTAAAAGCAGAGTTCAAGGAAGGGAGAATGTTATTTCCAAACACTGTGACAATGCCAAAGACACAGTGGAAGGGTAACTAATTGTCTCTTAATTAATCCAACAATATTTCTGCCTTAGAGATATTTCTTCCTTAAAATCATCAAATGTTTAAATTTTAAATTTATTTCCCATTTAATTATTCAAGCCACAGACAAAGTGATTTTAAGCAAAAGACTTGAACTAAATCATCCTTCAGCCCCCAGCTTCCCACTGACTACTGTAGGGATGCAATTTTTTCAATAAAATTAAATAATTATGATTCAGTACTGAAGCCTGAGCCTTGGGCAAGTGTAAGCATGAAGGATACTGAAGCAAGATGTAAATTACCCAGAAGGTAGAGTATGTGATTAAAGCTAGAATAATCAGAAAATTATTCAGAATACAAGGAATTGATTATTATCATTAAGTGAAGAACTAGAGATTGATATCAAATAAGTCTTCAGTATTTACTGTAAAGTAACTGTAGAGGATGGGTCTGTATCTTCAAACTCATTGTCATTTTCATTAAATGGCAATTTAGGGCTTCCTTGGTGGAGCAGGCTGATGAGCGCCACACTGTGAGGATATCTGCAGCCTCTGCAGTGAAGGTTCAATATCAGCTGGGGAGGGTCCCACATGGCATGGCAGACCTCTCCTGTCGCACCCGCTGCTCCCCTCCGCAGTGTACTTCGGTTAATCTGCCTGTTCTGCTCCCCACTCTGTCTCTGGTGTAATCCTCTCACCCTCCCACGCAGCGCATCTGGCCTGTACCCCTGTTCTTGTATAAATAAATAAATCTTAAAAAAGGCAATTAAATTAACCTCTCAGATTTTATTATAAATACATGTAATAACTATATATGCAACATATACATATATGTATATGCAACATTTAATGTGTATATGTGTGTGTATATAGCACAAGATTTGGGTGCTCAAAACAGGCAAAAATAAGGTAGTAAGTATCCTTTTGTAACCGTCTTACAATGCTTATACATGAGTGTACTGCATATTAAAACACGTTAGAATGGATTATTCTCTAGATTTATTCAATAGTGATTAAGTTCTAAGATTATACCTAAAATTTCTTTATAGTCACTATTAAGGCCTACTAGGGATATAGCATGTCATGATGAAAAAATTATGGGTATTGAAATTAGACTGGCATAGATATCAAGTTATGTGGCCTTGGGTAAATTGGTTAATCTTTTTACATACTGAAACAATGATTAATGTCATTTATTTTTCAAGATAGTTTTGATGATTAAATGTATCTAAAGCAGTAAGCATGGCCTACTACATGGTATACACACACGCATACATATACTACTACTGTACTTATTGTTGAAGTTATCTTGCATGTAAAGAGAGAAATTAATAGAAACTGGTGGTTAGTCCCATATTTTTTTAATTTTCTCTCATTCACCTCACTTTCCTTTAGGACACTGTTCTCACATTTTGGAAAGTCTTACCCTCGCCCAAACCTTAACCTCACCCTCAAGAATAAGGTTGTCTTGGACCTCCCTGGTGGCGCAAGGGGTTAAGACGCAACCTATGAAGCTATCCATAGCCATTGCAGCACAAGTTCAATCCCCAGCCAGGGTGCTACCCACATGGCACAGCAGACCTCTCCTGTCTCACCTGCTGCTTCCCTCAGCAGTGTATTTTGGCCAGTCTGCCTGTTCTGCTCCCCACTCTGTATCTGGCATCCTCTCAGCCCCCACACCTCTGGCCTGTACCCCAGTTTTTGTATGTGTAAACAAATAAATCTTTAAGAAAAAAAGGATAATCAAGTTAAAATGAAATCATTAGGATGAACCCTAACTCAATATGACTGCTATTCGGAAAGGGCGGAGCAACATGGTGGCGAGGAGACGCTGCGAGTAAGATCTCCCATTAAAAAAAAGTTAATAGGGAGGAAAAGTGGCAGGTCCCAGTGAGAAGTGGGACACGGAAGACAAACGGACGACTCCAGCAAACTGCCCGCAGAAGAAAGTGGCCATAAAAGAGGACTAGAAGGGAGGAAAGCGCAGAACCCAGTTTCCCTCCCCCACCCACAGAGTCGGCATCTCATATCGGCAGAGAGGAGGAAAACAACAAACTAAAATGACCAACAAGAACAAACGACGCAGCAAGCGGGACTGTGAGTGGAAAGGAACCCTTGCAGCCACCACACCCCGTGAACGGGAGCTGTGGAGAACCCTGCAGAATTCGCCACGGCGGTGAGCAAACGGCTCCGGGCGCCATTAGAGAACAAAGACACTCTGGAGACCCGCACACAGCCCGGGGCCAGCCGGTAAGCTTGCGCGGAAAAGCAGCGCGCTTGAAAAGCAAACGCGGATCGCGGCTGCCCAGGTCCCCGCGCCTGCGACCTAGGCTTGCTGGGAGACGGGCAGGGGCCCTCACTGAGGTGAATGTCCCTCACTGAGTAATCAGGAACCAGGCGCCTGGACACGGGAGCAGGGTGCAAAAGGCGCCATTCCGGCAGCCACTGAACTGGGCTACAGCCCACGTCCTGGAACTGAGGGCTTTGGAACTGAGACCCAGGGCACGAAATTCGGGGCATGGGTAATCCACGTCAATGGGGCACAAGGCAGACACAGCACCCCAAAGCCGTTGAGGTTTTCCCTACCATTCCTACTCTGTTCCCTGTCCCACGGGGTGAAAAAGGCAGCCCCCCAAGGACAATAGGAGAGATCTCTGGCGCCACCTAGCGACCAGAAAAAAGTCACTAACACCTTTCTTCAGAAAAGTGCTTGAAAGCTGCGTGGCCAGCTGGGAAGTTAGCCCACCCCAGGCTCCTTCAGACCAGCAGTCTGAGCCCACAGGGGGAGCGGGCACACACGGCCAGGGCAGACCGGGCGCACAGAAGAGTGTGCCTGAGACCGGACGCGCAGGGAGTGCGTCTCGCATCGCCACTTTAGAACAGGGACATTTCTTCAGTAAAGACTGCCTGCAGAAGTCTCCCTCAGGAGCCAGTGGTGAGCGGGAAGCTCGCCCATGCCAGGCCCCTTCTGGCCTGCAGTCCAAACTCAGAGGGGGAGTGGGAACCCACCTCCGGGGCAGACCAAGTGCACAGGGGAGTGTGTCCCCACATCGGCATCTTAGAACAGGGACCTTTCTTCAGTAAAGACTGCTTGAAACCGACAGATGGCTCCTGGAGGAGCCAGAGGGGAGCAGAGAAGCTCACCCAAGATGCCGGACAGTCCCAGCAACACAGTGTCCCAATGCATACAACAAATTAGAAAACAGACAGTAGGGAGTAGAAGAACCACACGGAACCTAACAACTCCTCAGGGAAAAAGCACACCACAAAAAGAAAACCACCCCCAGAATGCAAAGACAGTTACTTGGAAGAACTTCTGAACCTTCCAGAAAGAGAATTTAAAATTGCCGTGATTAAAAAAATGACAGAAGTCATAAAGGAAAACAATGATCAGAAGAAGGAAATTGAGTCCCTAAAGAGGGAAAAGAATGGTCAGAAGAATGAAATTGAGTCCCTAAAGAGGGAAGCAAAAGAACGCAGGAGATCAAAGAATTAATGGAGGAACTAAAGACCTCTGGGAAAAGCAATGAAAGCAGAATAGATGAAATGGAAGAACGAATAAGTACTCTTGAAGACACAGAAATAAAAAGAACCAAAACAGAAAAGGAAAGAGAAGTACGAAGGAAAAAGAACGAAGAAAGACTTTGGGAACTATCTGACTCCATGAGGAAAGGAAATATAAGAGTTATAGGAATACCAAAAGGAGAAGAGAAAGACGTAGGAACAGAGAAAATATTCAAAGAGATAATTGAAGAGAACTTCCCAAATGTGAAGAAGGAGCTGAAAATTGATATACAAGAAGCAAGAAGAACACCAAATTTCCACGACAAAAGGAAAAATACAGCAAGACACATAATTGTAAAGCTCCCAAGAATCCAGGACAATATGACTTCTATTCTAACGAAAGAAAATTAGGACAAAGACATATGCAGAGAGTATACCTTGTGAGGACACAGGGAAAAGAGAGTTAACTAAAAGTTAGAAGAGGCTTCAGAAGAAATCAACCTCCCTGACACCTTGACCTTGGAAGTGTAAGTTCCAGAACTTCAAGAAAATAAATTTCTATTGTTTAAGCCATGCAGTCTATGGAATGTTGTTATGGCAATGCTAGCAAAATACTACATCAAGATTCCCCTCAAAACAAACAAACAAACAAAAAAAAAACCCATATCGGCGGAGATATTAGGAAATGACCCCATCTAAATCACAATAATAATTTATTATATATAGCTAGCCAGTGTTTAGAGGGAAATTTAGAGCTTTAAATGTCTTTTAAATTTTATTTATTTATTTATTTATTTATTTATTTATTTATTTATTTATTTATTTATTTATTTTTACATTTTGAAAGGTCAGATTTATTAGGAAAGAGAGGCATCTACATAAAGGCAGGCAAGAGAGCTGCCTAAATTCTTTTTTTTTTTATTGAGGTAACACTGGCTTACAATATTGTTAGTATTTGGAAGTACAGGATTCTCCCCTCAAGTATAACCTCTTTAGTGCAATTTACCACCATAGATCACTGTGCTTCCTTCCCTCTCTTCTCACCCTTCACCTACTCCATACCCATTTGGGAGCCTTAAATTCTTATATTGGGAAATGAAAAGAATAAAAAGTCAATGATCTATATTCTACAATAAGAAGGTAGTTGTAAAGAAGGAAAATTTAACTGAAACTGGAAGAAAATAATAGCAATAGAGGCAGCAATCAAACACAAAAATCTATAAAGAAAGTTAACAGCTAATTATTTTTTATTCTAATAACTGGAGTAAAATTGATAAATACTTAGGAAGATTCATTCAAAAAAAGGGGAGAGAACATAATATATCAATTATCAGACTGGACTTAGGGAACATCATAGAGACAGGAAAATATTTCCAACCCTGTTTTCTAACTGCTCTATGATGCTGACACTACAACCTAACAAGACTATTAGATAATCAAAGAAAATTATAGACCAATGGCAGCTGACAAATTTTCCCAATAAAATATCTAACGGACCTCCTTGGTGGCACAAGGGCTTAAGACACAGCACTATGAAGCTATCTGCAGTCACTGCAGCACCAGTTTGATCCCAGGCCAGGCAGCTTCCCACATGATGCAGCAGACCTCTCCTGTCTTGCCTGCTCCTCTCCTCAAAAATGTATTTTAGTCAGTCTGCCTGTTCTGTTCCCCACTCTGTCTCTGGTGAATCCTCTCACCCCCCCACCTCTGGCCTGTACCCAGTCTTGTATGCATAAATAAATACATCTTAAAAAAATCTATCATCAATAGGATTCAGCAATACTTTGAATCTAGCATGATGAAAGTTTATACTAACATAGTTTCACATTTAAAAACCAGCCTATAGCAATTCACCACATTAAGAGAAAAAGAAAAATCTATCAATAGACGCAAGAAAAGCATTTGATAAAACCCACTATTAACACATTTTTAAAAATCTCTAAGCAAATTAGGAAGAGAATAGACTTCCCTAGGTCTCATTAGGAACAATGATGAAAGCCAATAGCTCACATTATAGCTAATGGTGATATATCAAACACTTCCACCTCAGATTAGGACCAGGTTAAGGAACTTATATCTATTCAACATTTTATTTAATATTTAGGTGAGTGTAATGAGTATAATAAGATAGAAAAGGAAAAATATAGGAATAAAGATTAAAAATACAGAAACTCACTATTTGCAGATAACTATGAATAATGAAAAATGAAAAAAAAGATAAAAAAGAATGGAACTACTAGAATAATGAGTTTATGCAGGAAGTCATTATAAAACTATTAATTATATATATATTTAAATATATATTTATTTATGCATACAAGAACTGGGGTACAGACCAGAGGTGTGGGGGGTGGTGGTAAGAGGATTCACCAGAGACAGAGTAGGGAACAGAACAAGCAGACTGACTAAAATACACTGCTGAGGGGAGCAGGAGTTGAGTCAGGAGAGGTCTGCTGTGCCATGTGGGTAGCTCCCTGCCCAGGGATCGAACTTGTGCTGCAGTGACTGTGAATAGCTTCATAGGTTGCATCTTAACCCCTTGTGCTACCATGGAGGCCCCAATTATAGTTATTATACCCAAACTGTATAATTGAAAATGAAATTAGAAAAAAATACTAGTTACAAAAGCATCAAAATAGGAATAATTTTAAAGAATATTGTAATTATAAAGAACAAGAAATCTTCCTTGTTTACAACTACCACTTTAAAGAAAGATATAAATACCTTTATATGAATAAATACAAAAATTGTTGACAGAAATTAAAGAAGTGCAAAATAAATGAAACAATAAACTAAGCCAATTTCTCAGGAAAGAATACTAAGTGTTTACAGTCAATTCTCCCCAAATGGATTTATAGAATCAATCTAATCCCAACCAGATTTTGAGCAGGCTTTTTTGGGCTGAATTTCACAATCTGCTTCTAAATTTTTACATGGAAATGCAAAAGGTCTAGACTGAAGACAAACATAGAAAAAGAAGAATAAATTTAAGAGTCAGTCTACCCAATATGAAGAATTACCATATATTAGTAGCCAAAGAACTGTGGTTTTGGCTTCCAGATTATCAAGTAGGTCAATGAACAGAACAGAGCCCAGTAAGAGACTGATAACCACTTATCTACCCATACAATTCAGTGAAGAAAGTAAATTCTTTTATAGAACTGATTGTGGAAGAATTACATAACTTTCTGAAAAATACAGAACTTCAATATTTAATTCACACCATACATAAAATGAATTTCAAATGATTTATAAACTGAAAGCAAAAAAGCTCTTAGCGGGAACACGGGAAAATATCTTTGTTATCTTGGTGTAGGTAAGGATTTCTTAGGACTCAAAAGGCTGGAATTATAAAGAGAATGGAAGGAAGGAGGAAAGGAATAAAAAAATGAAGAGGAAATGGGGGAGAGGGAAGGAGGGAGAAAGAGAATGTTAATTAAAATACATTTCGGGTCTCCCCTGGTGCCTCAGTGGTTGAGCGCTGGGCTGTGAGGCTGCCCGCAGCCTCTGTAGCACTGGTTCATTCCCCAGCCTGCCACTGGCGAGGGTCCTCCCCACCCCACACACAAAAATACATTTCATTCAAATTTACAAAAACTTTTGCTTATCAGATAACCGTGATAGAAATGAATAGGTACCATTCTACATTCCCACCCAAAGTATATGAGGGTTCCTTTTTTCCACAACCTAGTCAACACCTGTTGTTTTTAATTTCATTGTGGTTTTGATTTGCATTTCCCTGACAATAAGTGATGATGAACATCTTTTCATGTGTCTGTTGACCATCTGCATGTCTTCTTTGGAGAAGTGTTTATTTAGCTCTTTGCTCAATTTGTGATTGGGTTATTTATTTTCATTTTGTTGAGTTATAGGAGTTCTTTGCAGATCTTGGATATCAGTCACTTGTCAGATCTATGATGTGCAAATACATTCTAACATTCAGTGGAGTGTCTTTGTTTCAATGATAGTTTCTATCAATGTGCAGAAGCTTTTTAGTTTCATGTAGTACTACTGGTTTCTATTTTATTTTCTTTTTCTTGCCATTGGAGACAAATTCACAAACACATTTGTCCGGAGCATGAGCAGTGTTGCACAACATGTGCCATCAATTAAGTTTTGCTTTACCGTTTAGCCTTCTGAGAAACCACAGGTTTTTCCTGTTAATCAAATGAGACTGGGAGGTGCGATGGGAGGAGCTACCAGGATTTAAGAAGAGAACCATGAGAAGGTCAGGGGTTACTGCGAGAGGAGCAGAGAGAAGGTCAGGGAAGGTAGAAAGACAGGGAAAAATAAGAGAAGGTAAAGAAAAAATAAAGAAGCAACCACTAGCATCAAGTTGTCTCAAGCCCCTCATTTCAATCCTCAGCCCTTCTCTTTTCGTGCCTATGAATCCCGCGGGTCAGGACACACATCATTGAAATCGATGTTGTGGAGTGTTTGCCTATGTTTTCTTCACTATATCTCTCATGTTTTCAGGTCTTACACTCAAGTCTTTTATCCACTGGGAGTTAATATTTGTGTAAGGTGAGAGCTGACAATTTAATTTCATTCATTTGCATGAAGAATGCAAAAATATTCATTAGAAGAGATATATGCACTTTGCTTATTGCAACTCTATTTACACTAACCACATTATGGAAACAAACTAAGTGCCAAAGGAAAGATGAGTAGATTAAGAAAATATGATACAGGACCTCCCCTGGTGGTGCAGCAGTTGAGCGCTGGGCTGCGAGGTTCGTTCCCCGGTCGCTTGCGAGGGTCCCACACACACAAAAAGATATGATACATATATATATATAATATATATATATATATTATATATATAATGAAATTCTACTCAACAATAAAAACAAAATAAATACAAAACCATGAACTCTTGCCAATTACAACAACATAGATGGAACTGGAAGGGACAATGCTAAGGAGAATAAGGAGAAAGACAAATATTGCATGGTGTCACTTATTTGTAGAATATATAAAAAAAAAAAGGGTCATCAAAAACAAACCCAAACAAATCATAGATATCTGACTGTACAACTTAGGCTACTGGATGGAGAGTGAGATGATGGAGAAGAAGGGGAGCAGGAGCATAAGACTGTGGTGAAGGACATGAAGTGTTTTGTTGGTGGCTATCATGTGGTAACATATACCTGAAGAGTTAGGATCCAATATTTCTGAATCATATACAGTGTTGTAAACCAATGTTATCTTAATAAAACAATCTGACCTTTTTAATGAACTTGTAATAGGTAACCCATAGAAGTGAACTTTTCTTTAAAGAAAATTGTGGTTAGTAATACCCATTTAACATACATTTTAACATTTTTACTATCTTAAGTACACTCGATAGTATTATTAAGTATATTCACATTGCCGTTCAATTAATCTCCAGTACTGTCAGAACTAGCTTTCCCCTAGGTTATATAAAAAGTTCTTAGAATTCATAAACATAAAAGTTAACTAATACTATAAAAATGGACAAAAGAAATAACAAAAATACATGAGTGGTGAATAAGCATTTGTGAAAGAGTTCAATATCATTCCTGACCAGGATACGCAAATAAAAACCACAGTCATTTCACAGTACTTATAATGGGTAAAATTTAAACAATGCTACCTCCAAATATTGGAAAAATTGTGGAATAACTGCAACTTTTAAAAATTGTTGGTACATATATTAAATGGTATAACCACTTTAGCAAACTGCTTGATGGTTTCTAATAAAAACGTTTCTAACTTACCCCTATAATATAAAGCAACAATTCCACTACTATGCATTCATGAGAAATGAAAACATATGGCTACAAAATGATTTGTACAAATTTATTTATAGCATCTTTATTCATAAATAGACAAAACTGGAGAAAGCAACTGGATATATTGTTGATATTTATACAATGAATGCTACTCAACAGCAAAATGGAATACAGCTGATGCATGCAATACTCTCCATGAAAAACTCAATTTCAGGCACACTGTATATTCAAATGTATGTTAAAACGATAAAACTTCCACAAGAAAACACAGATGAATGTGATCATAGAGGTAGAGTACACAAACATTGTTTTCACAAAGAAAAAATATGGATGAATTGTATTACATTAAAAATTGCAAGTTCTGTTTACCAATGACATCACAAAAATAATGAAAAAGTAAACAATGCTATGAGAGAAGACATTAATAATTCATATAAATACTAAACTAATTGTGTAAAATGTATAAAGAACTCTACAAGCAAAATATGTATATGTGCATATATGTATATATATGTATACACCTAATCAAAAGAATATGATTTGATTCTGTTTCTACAACGTTCAAACAAGAAAAAACAACTTTATAAGCCAAGTAAATGGTTACCTTTTAGGTGGGGTAGCAGATAGGGGAGTAACCAGGGAGGGGCATAAGAAAAGATTCTGGAGTGATGTTCTACATCTCAGTCAAGGTGGGAATGACATGGCTATATACATTTTGTCATAAGTTGCGATCAATATTTTAATTTGTATGCTCTTTTGTAGGTGTTATACTTCATTTGGTCTAGAATTTTACCCAATTTATAATCTAATAAGTTAGCATGTTATTTTTCAAGTATTTGAGGTATAGAACCCAATCATTCATAGATTAACACAGGGGTGTTGTGATGAGTACAGAGATGGATGTCTGCACACAGAGTAGGCTGCACCACAGGAGAAAAATTTTGAGTTTGGGAAAGTTGCCATTTTATATCAGTTCTGCTCTTTGAGTCTTAGGGAGTTATTTCATTCTTCAAAACATATCTCTGAGAAATGGTCTTGGTAAGGTTCAGTCAGAGTTTTGCATTCTTGGCATATCTAGCAAAATGACTTGGAATGCAAGAAATCAGTGGGAAGGTATGCTTCAAGCTACTTTTATAAAATGTTTACTAGTTGTCTTAATGCTATAAAAAAAAGTCAGAGTTATAACATAAACAACAATGCAACAAGATTTTATTCAATTCATTTCATTCATAATTATTTGGTTAAAATGCAGATGAGGGCCTCCCTGGTAGCACAAGGGGTTTAGACACAACCTATGAAACTGTCTGCAGCCACTGCAGCACGAGTTTGATCCCAGGCCAGGGAGCTGCCCACATGGTGCAGCAGACCTCTCCTGACTTGCCCGCTGCTCCCCACAGCAGTGTTTTCAATCTGACTGTTCTGCTCCCCACTCTTCTCTGGTGAATCCTCTCACCCCCCCACACCTCTGGCCTGTACCCCAGTTTTGTATACATAAATAAATAAATCTTTGGGCCTCCCCTGGTGGCGCAGCAGTTGAGCACTGGGCTGAGAAGCTGCCCGCAGCCTCTGCAGTACCGGTTCGATCCCTGGCCGCCGGGGAGGGTCCCACATGGCAGGACAGACCTCTCCCGCAGCAGCCGGTGCTCCCCTCAGCGTGTTTCCTCAGTCTACCTGTTCTGTTCCCTGCTCTGGCTCTGGTGAATTCTCTCACCCTCCTGCGCTTCTGACTGTACCCTGTGCTTATATAAATAGATAAATAAATAAATAAAATAAATAAATCTTTGAAAAATAAAATGCAGATGAAACAAACCCTTGAAATATGACTGTAGAACCGAGGTGGCAAAAGTGGTGGGTGAGGAGTATGGAGCAGTGGGAGTAGAGTATCCAATGGTTTATGGTAAGGGATTATGAGTACTTTGGTGGTGGGTGTGGTATAACTTACATCTGAAGAGTTGTGAACTTAACCTCTACACTACATACAGTGTGGAAACCAATGTTAACTAAAACAATCGTCTATGGTGAAATATATGTGTTTTGGTAGTGAGTGTGGTGTAGTGACAACACCTGAAAGGGGATATCTTATAATATAAATCAAAGATAATTTTGTAAATCAATTTTACCTCAATTAAAAAAAAAGATATGATTGAAAAAATGAAAGAATATGATAGGCAGAAAAGTAAAAAGATACTTCTCCAGAGAAGTGAAAATGGCGAACAAGCATCTGAAAAAAATGTCTAAAGTCACTAATTAGGGAAATGCAAATCCTTTGATGAGGTGAGAAAGGCCCACCTGAAAAAAAAGGAAACAACAAAAGCTAGAGAGGATATGGAGATAAAAGAACTCTCTTACAGTGCTGGTGGGAATGTAAACTGTGAAGACAGTATGGAAAGCTATGTGGAGATTGCTCAAAATACTAAAATGGGTCAACTACATGAGCCAGTAATCCCACTGTTAGGAATCTACCTAAAGGACACAAAAACACTAATTCAAAAAGAAACCTGCACTCCTATGTTTATGGCAGCACTATTTACAATAGTCAAGATATGGAGACAACCCAAATGCCACAAAACAAATGGGCAAAAAGTTGTAGTATATTTACACAATGGAGTATTACTCAATGATCAAAAAGACTAACTCATGCCACTAGGGCAACATGGATGGAAGGGATCATGCTAAGCAAAATAAGTCAGAAGGGAACAGATAAATATTGTATAGTCTCACTTATATGTGGAACATAAAGTAACCAAACAAAAGGTCAAGAAATAGACACAGCTACCAACCTTACCATATACTGAGGCATACAGCAAAGGAAGGGGAAGAAAGGGGCTTAAAATAGGGGAGGGATGAACACAAGGGACTATGGTGATAGTTCTCAGGTCATACAGTGGTGGGAAAACTATGGGGACTACAATGATGTAAGAAAATTAAAAAAAAAAGTGAAAGAATCTTTGGGAAAGGATGGAATTAAAAAAAAGAAGCTTTTATTAATTACCATATAAAGGATAAAATAACTTGGCTTTATAAAGTATTACTCCATGATATCTTGTAGAAAGAATACTTAAGTCATGATAAGGTGTTCTTTATAGAAATATTTATTTAAAACTTAGGCTGGAAATTTGAATGAAAATTTTTCTTCAAGTTTAGTTTGAGAATGGTTTAACTGACACTATTGAACATTTTAGAAATTGTATATTCTGCTTCAACTTGTCAACAGGATTTATTTGATAAAGCCATGATATTTATATATCAGTTAATATTTTTATATTTGAATTCACTTGGTTTTAGTCAACATGACAGGCTACATTGTTATTGTGACTAGTGGTGTTAATGATGTGCTAGGACCTGTTTAGTTAATCCAGACCTAAGGATGCAGAGTTGCTAGCTAAATGGCTCAATGGTAGAGGCAAGAGGCCATATAATTAGAATGTACAAGAAGAAGAATAATTTATTCCCATGGTGAAGTATGTATGGAAAGATATTAGTGTCTTAATCTACATAGAGAGGTGAAGGCATAAAACCCTACTTTGATGAACAGAACTCTATCTGAATGCATGGCTGTATTATACTTTTTAAACCAGTTTTTAAGAGTATAGGAATGAATTTTAATATTAATATTTGTATGGAAATATATATTCAAAAATACATACAGAAACTTAAATGGAGATGAAGTGAGCTGAATAGAATTTTAGCTATGTAGGTTTGAAGGTTAAACCATGAGAGCCATAAAATCATGATTAAAGACCTGATGGAGGTCTTTCAGGAAGTTATCAGGAATATGACTTATTAGAATTTCATGCTTGATCTCTCCTTCTCAATATATTTTTTTAAAGATTTATTTATTTATTTATACAAGCACTAGGTACAGTCAGAAGCGCGGGAGAGAGAATTCACCAGAGCTAGAACGGGGAACAGAACAGGCAAGACTGATGAAATACACTGTTGAGGGGAGCAGCGGGTACGGCAGGAGAGGTCTGTGGCGCCATGTGGGACCCTCACTGGCAGCCAGGGATCGAACTGGCGCTGCAGAGCTTCACAGCCCAGTGCTAAACCGCTGTGCCATCAGGGAGGCCCACCTTCTCAATATTTTTAGTCATATATTTGGATGAAGAAATAAAAGGCGTGCTACATTTAGTACAACAAAGTTAGATATTTTTAAACAAAATTGTCCCGATTTACTGAAAATAATAAAAACATGCAATAGTATCAAAGACACTTTCAAATATGAAGAACATTTTTTTATGAAATAAGAACTTGATTATTTTCTGTATAACTTTAGCTATTAAATAAGGTTTATGCTTTTAAGTATGCTATAATATTATGACTAAATTATTTCTTCAAAAACACGGAGAAATCCTTAAGTATGGGGCCACCCTCAAATATCTATTTCAGGAAAACGTAACTACACTTTCTTGTTTAGGAGAGAAAGCTCTGTGGTTTAGCAGTTAGAAAAAAAATATTAAGAGTGTGTGTGATGAATCAGATATATCTCCACAACAATGAATAATTGATTAAAAAAATGATTTCTTATGTTGGATAAAAGATTTTAAAGGCATTAAAAGTTTCCTATAAAGGATATCTTCAAGCTGATTAAAAACTTTATCTCAGGGAAATGTATATAATAAGATGTCTGACATTCTAAAAAAGTACAATAAATATAATTATTTTGGATATATCTTATTTTACTAAGTATTTAGCACACTTAGGGTTTCAAGGAACATCAGGAAAAAAATTGCCCTTCTTTTTTTTTTTTTTTAAAGATTTATTTATTTTTATATAAGAACCAAGGTACAGGCCAGATGTGCGGGAGGGTGAGAAGATTTACCAGAGACCAGAGACAGAGCAGGGAACAGAACAGGCAGACAGACAAACACTGCTGAGGGGAGCAGCAGGCGAGACAGGAGAGGTCTGCCTCACTATGTGGGACCCTCGCCAACCGGCTGGGATCAAACCCGCGCTGCAGAGGCTGTGGACAGCCTCACAGTGGGGCGCTCAACCACCTGTGCCACCAGGAAGGCCCCCTTCTCTTTTCTTAAAAGTAAAATTGGTAGAAAAGTTTAATATTAAAAATATCTTGCATGTATTTAGCAGTTTAACTGTGCTATCATAGGCATTATCTCATTAATCCCTCTTACCATTACTATAAGTATTAATCAGTTTTCCTAAGAATGTACTATAAAGTGCAGGGCAGGGCCGGGTCTCAAACCATATATTTTGTCTAAAGATGACAGTCTTGGTTACAACAGCTTTCCTAGCGGAGATCAGTGACTGTGTCTTGAAAGGACAGGCATTTGTCATATGTCAGGTAAGGCACACATGACAGTGAGGAACACTTAAGTCCCACAGCAGCTGTGGGAGTGTCTCTGGCAGGCTACATTGTGTGGTCTCTCACATAACACAGACAGACTTTTTGCCAACCATCTCACAGGCAGCCTCTTGTGAGACACTAGGCAGTGGTAAGGACTTCTATCTAGAAATAATACAGGAAAGAATAATGTTCAAAGGCCCTCAGTGTAGAAAAAATACGACTAAGAAAAATAAGTGCTTAATTCAATTCCATAGGAGTCTAGGTAAATGGCGGAAGGCCTACTAAAGATTAAAGCATTATCTATCTTGCAGGCTTTTATCAATCTATTAAGAGAGACAGAAATTTATGAAATAAACATAACATGAAACATACTGAAATAATACCTAAATCTATGCACAGTCAACATGTAGTAGTGATTCAGAAGCATGCAATGAAATCTGACTTGTGGGATTGAAGAGGATCCAGTACAGGTCAGGCTTTCGAGGATGGAGTAGGATTTCAATAGGGAGCAAACAAAGAAGAAGCATGTTTATTTATTTTAAAAGAAATAGCTATAAGTCAAAACAAAAAAAGCGCTCTTGAGAAATAAAGATCTATACAACCAAGCCCCATGACTATAATTCCTATGTGTGTTCATTTATATTTTCGGGTTGCTGGATTTTTTTTTGTACTCAACTGGCACTACCACTAATAAATGTTGCAGTTTCCTTCAAGGTAACTTCTTATAAGGAAAGTAAATTTGGGTTCACTTTAATATTGAAAATATCTCTTTATTTACACTTCATTTAGGATAGGAAATAAATTTTAATGCCTCATTTGGAGTTTTCCTAGTAGATTATAAATCTGTGCTAAAAACAATTATGATTCTTGAGAAGCAAAAAAATGTTTGCCATAAAGAGATATTTTCCTAATTCAGATCAGATCATTATGAAACATGCTGTCTTTATGCTGAATGTTCTCAAATTAGTGGCAAAACACATTAATATATTTTAAAATATTTTTCTTAGAACAGTACTTTCAGGGAAGAGATAAGAACCATGCATGCAGTAAAATTCCAGTTAAGAATAAAAAACATCTCTCATTCTGTGTGTTTTTAAGATCAACTTTAAGAGGGCTTTAATACACAGAATGTCTTCTAATCCCGACTTTGTCAGTAATTAGTTGTAGGAACCAGGTATGTTGTTCAGTTGCTCAGGATTTTATCTACTACATAAAGGGATTGGAATAGAATGATCTCTAAATTCAACTGAGACCCAGAAGTTTAGTCCCAAAGAAAGTGGGAATGCGAAGATTATTTACACACCATCTTTGGGTTCACACTTTTAACATATTTTATGCTAGACATTTATTAACATGGTCATATATTAACTGTTCAAGTCTTACATTCTTACAGCCCGCATTGCTTCCCTCTAAACCAATACTGTTTCACTGCTGTCTGTGTATGACCTGTTGATAAAGCTAGAGCTCCTCTGCAATTCTCTCACATTCCAAACTTCCATTCCCACCCTAATAATCAGTGTGATCATTTCTTTGATTCATGATTCAAATAATCTGAGAATATTTATTAATGCACTACATCCTGTATACCCAACTTACAACCCTCTTTCTTGCTTCTATCATATAGCATTTACTGTCAATGACTTAACCCAAACTCTTAAACATTCACCTTTGGATTAAATTACAACTTTTGTTAGATCTCAAACTTTAGCAGGAAAATGGAATGGTCTTGCCTTACAGTTTATCAGTTAATTCACTCTCATTACTCAGACAAAACCCTTAAACATATTCTTTCCTGACTTAACAAGAGATGACTCTTACCAATATCATTAGCCCCAAATGAGTAGTAATGTATCCTTCCACCTCTTCACAATTCTTGTATCTTAAATTTTACAAACAGTAAATATTTCATTAGCTATTTTTCTAGATTTTTTATTAAGTTATTATTATCTGAGTGACCTTTTTACAACCATGTACTTGGAGTACTTAGGTCTTTTAACAGGTTCTCAGAATACAGAGCCCTCTTAAGCAGACTCTTTGCATACCATGTGAAAATACGCTATTTAAATGATAAAAAGAGGTTAGGTGTCACAGATAGATCGTCAAAGAAATTTATATTACACATTCTTTTCAAGAGGTTATGACTTGTTATCATTGTTGAATATTATTTTCACTTATGACATGAATACAAGCTTAATAAACAATAAGAGGAAAATGCTATGTAAAACTGGGATTTTCTTTTTAATTTGTTTACACTTGAGTCATTTAACCCAAGGATAAAAAATAACTGCATTTATCAAAAAAAGGTAGCAGTTTTATTAAACTACCAAAATCATAACCTTAAATGTGGACTATGGGAAGGCTATGAGCCACTAGAACAGCATAGAGTGACTGGACAAAGGAAATGAGTCCCTGTAAGTAATTCCTAAATTTTCAGAAATGGCTCTAAAAGTGCATGCTGGCATATGGTTTAGACCTGAGTTCAGGATGAGAGCACTGTAGATTTTCCTATGGCTCAGTTATAGCATGTGAAAGCATAGTACAAGGCAGTTTATGTAAGGAACAAGGAACCCTAATTTTTTTAAAGATTTATTTATTTATGCATACAAGAGCTGGGTACAGGCCAGAGATGCAGGGGGTGAGAGGACACTGCTAAGGGGAGCAGCAGGCGACACAGGAGAGGTCTGCCTCACCTGTGGGTTGCTCCCTGGCTGGCTGAGGATAGAACTCATGTTGCAGAGGCTGTGGATTGCTTCATAGTGCGGTGCTTAATCCTTTGCGCCACCGGGAGGCCCAGAAACCCTAATTTTTTTTTTGCAGAATCTAATCTGACATGACATGTTGAAGAGATTTTTTTTTTTTTTAGTTACCTATAATCTTTGCTGGGCATCATTTTCTTGCTTGGGTACAGTGCTCTCAAATCAGAATTTTGTCTAGGGGGTTCTCATATCTACATTGATATATCTTATTTTTGCAACATGAATGATACATATCTGACTTCAAACTGCACATAAAGAGGAAGATAATTTATTAATGCTAGGAAAAAATGAGGAAAACTAAAATTACTACATTTTGCAATTCATTCACTCAGTAAATATAGTGTAGTACTGTTCCATAAAACATTCAGTCACCATATGGCAAAAAAAGTTTTCAACTTCCTAAATCTTTCCAATTTCCTAGACAGAGGAAGGATTTTTTGTTTTGTTTTGTTTTTAATATACGTCATTCCTAGTGTTAGCTTTCTTCAATTTTGAGGACTGTTTCTTCTCTCCTCCCTTCTCCCCAAGTACAACAGTGGTCAGGATGATTTCATAATCAACACATTAAATTAAGTTGATTTTGACTATGTCTCCTATTCATATCATATCTGCTAAGTTAAAATAAATCCTAGTAAATATCTTTTCTTCTGTCTTAGAATACCTCCAGTGGAAAAAGTAAACATATAAATTTTTCTTTAGAACTTCTTCATGATTCACTTAATCAGATATTCAAATTTGAGTATAGATAGCTACAGTAAGATTTAGGATATCAAATATAATTTGCAGATAAATGGAAACAAGACAAAAAATATGACCTCATTGTTTTCCTTTCATTCCAGAGAACTGGTAAGAATTCGGCAATAAAAGATCTACCTGGAATGTGTATTTTAAAATGCTATTTATAGCTACCTTCTTTCATGGACTGAGTAAATTATACATGGGTCAACTTTGTAATATTCAAATGCAGGGGAAAAATGGACTTTATGTAAATTTGTTGGATGGCAAAATTTTCTAGATGTAAAAACAAATGAGGTAGAGTTTAAGATCTTTCATATTCATAGTGTGTAATTATGTCCGTTTTATCAGAGTAATTCAATGAATATTACTGAATATCAGTTATCTAGTCTAAGACAGTGTATCAACTTCTCATTGCCAGGATAATGTGAAGGGAAGGAAACCAATAAATAAAGACAATCAAAGGCACACTCCTCTTTCTTGCTGGAAGCCCAAGAGAGAAGAATATTGTGAACTGGCTCAATTCTTCCTATCTATTCAAATTGTTTGAGATAAAAGAAACTAGAAAGAAGACAATCACTACTCATTTTAAGACAGATATAGAGAAATTACTCAGAACGGAAGTGGACAAATAATATACCATTAAGTTAGTCATGCAAATTTTAATCACCTTCCTGCCAGTGAGGAGTTAAAAAATAATTCTGGTTAGTAATAACCAAATAAAATACCAGCTGCTCCACAAGCATTATTTACAAGATTACCACTGCTGTGATAGTTTCTAAATTTCATGGACATATCCTTGAGTCCTTAATTGCTATATAACGTGGGGTAAAGAAGGATGTCATTAGTGGTATATGTCTTTAATGTTTTTGTTTTTTTTTTGTACTTTTAGACTTTTGGTGCTCTTCACATAGCTGTTGGACACTCCAACTGTTTCTAGCTACTTCTCAGATTCATCTGTGGAGTTGTAAAATATCATGGGTTATGGTGAAAGCTAATACTTATGCTAGCTTTTTAATTTGAGAAACTCTAGATTTGCAAGCTTACACTAAGCAATCTTATAACACATAATTACCTCTTGTGTAAAATAAAAAAAAAATTAGCAGTACTTAAATGCTATCTGGGTAAAACAAACCAGTTTATTGCTTAGTTATGATTATAAAAATCTAATCAGATAATGTGTTAAGTCCTTTATAAAATGAAGTCCTTTTGTTAAATATAATGATGATTTAAAAAAAATCCCACAATAACAACATTAGGTGTGGGTATCCATTCCACTACCACTATTCCTTTATTTCTGTTTGGTTGTTATCCGTGAGTCACTGACATTCATATGGTTATTGATAATCAGTGGTTATCACAAATGGTAGAAATAAAGTGAAATAAGCAAATTAACAATAAGAGAGTATGTCCTCCCTGGTGGCACAAGGGGTTAAGCACCACACTATGAAGCAAGCCACAGCCTCTGCAGCACGAGTTCGATCCCCAGCCGGCCAGGGAGCAACCCAGACAGTGCAGCAGACCTCTCCTGACTCTCCTGCTGCTCCCCTCAGCAGTGTACTTTGGTCAGTCTGCCAGTTCTGTTCCCTACTCTGTCTCTGATTAATCCTCTCACTCCCCGCATCTCTGGCCTGTACCCCAGCTCTTGGATACATAAATAAATAAATTAAAAAAAAAAAAAAACAGTAAGAGAGTGACAGTAGGTGGAAAAGGAATGAGTGTAACTAACATGGCCTATTGGGCTGTCTGAAAATAAGGTGTACTGCCCTAATGGGTGGCCCACAGTGGGCTGAAGTGGGCAGCTTCTATTAAATTTAAGGACAGAAAGTTTCCAAAAGGCCTTGCAATATAAATGGTTCATAACAAATTGATAGTATCTTTTTGAATGAGTAGTAAGTAGAAGTATTTAAAAAGTTAGTTTTTTACAAGTAATTTTCAACTAAAACAAGAATATGATATTTGCAAGTTATTCTAAAGCAATAATTATTGGTACTACTACATACTTTGACTATTGTACTCTAAGATAAAAAATACATTAAGGTTTTAAAAGAATTTATATAGTAAGGGAAAATCAAAATAGGTAAAAATCTAAACAAACTTCTTTACAATTGCTTCACGGTCTAAACACAGTTTCTCTTGGAATAACTTTCTATGACATTCATTAACATGTTTGCCTCACACTGTGTCAACCACTTTTGCTTTTACATTAATGTTAAAATCTGGTACTACATAGTTTCATTCTTGCTTTTAATAACGTAAGCTGATATTAAAGACAGTATATGAAAGTCAGCTTAGGGAGCTTATATAAGGACACTGTCTAAAAGGCAGACATAATTAAGAGAAGTGAAGAAGAGTCTGAGTCAGGCCATTAGGCTTACTACATAAATAACTTTTGAGTCTGAAGACCTGTTATTGTATAGTGTTTCTGGCCAAGGGCCTTGGCAAAATACTAACACCTTTAGGTCTCAACCTCATCTTCCTTAAGAATATCCTAATAATAACCATCTCACTGGGCTGTAGTGATGGTCCAATAAATTTAACACAATGTCCAAATATAAAAAAATTAAAATTTTATGAAATATTTACTGTTATTACTATTTACACAAATATTGTTATTACTATTATACTGAATTTCCCCCAGACTTCCAGTTTGCGGATACTGCAGCAGAATGTTATAAAAGCACATGTATCCACTAACTTGCAAATAGAAAGAGGCAGTCATTCAGGACAACATTAAATTACCACATGAATTTGATTCCATGAGATTAAATGAGTAAGAGGATAGAAGTTACTTCAATTAGAACACACTTCAGAAAATTTCACTTATAAACATAAAATTTCATTCATAAATAGACATATTGCTAATGCTGCATTTGTCATATAATAAGATTCAATCACCATTCTGTTCATGATAAGGATAAATTTGAATGTTTTGTTTCTGAAATTTTAATTGATTGCTTCTTGCCAGCTCTGTTCTCCACCCCTTTCCTTGGCTATATACCTTCTTATATATAATTCTCCTTACATGATGATGTATATTATATATTTTTATCACATAGTTTGTACAAAAAATAGACAAAAAGAATAACTCTATAGATAATTTGAAAACATTGGGTGGGTGTGAAAAAATTTCAATTGGAAAAACGAATTTTGAGAAAATAATGTACTGATAAAAACTGAAGTTAATGTTTCAAAGCAACATCCTTCTAAAATATCTCCCAAATTGTTTTATCACAATTATTTTCTGAAAATACATTGTAAAAATAGAAATGCTTACATACATTTTTATACTACAGATATATATGACACAAATGTGGAGAATAACAATTAATAATTTCATACAAAGGAAAGGATGTATTTCATACATCATTTCAACTCAATAAAGATAATACTCTTAGTACCAAATATATAAATAGCAAGCTCTAACTCTGATTAATTCCCAACCATAATTAGTTTATACGTTTTTAAGTAATGGAGAAATATATGTTAAAAATGCTAATCAAATGCCATTTGTAAGATATGTTTAGTGAAAGGATTATCTAAAATTAACAGTCATAGGCTGTGAGCAATAATACTTCTGTATTGGCTTATGGACAGGTATTATAGTCATGGAATGTAATAAATATGCTTGTATATAAATAGTAAAATAGCAATCAATAGTGTTACTGGAATAGGTATGCATCTTAAATTTTACTAAATCTTAACTAACTATAATATTTAAAATTGCCCTTTGTTTTTAGAAACACCATGGGAAGACATAAAAGATAATGAGTGATGAAAGATTAAATGATGGGAAATGGGAGATGAGGGGAAAATTAGATAATTAACCATACATGCAGGATTTTTAATGTTTAAAAGCTGATTTTAGTTCCCAATATTTAGCTTAGAAATACATTGACTTATACGTGATATGCCATTATAGATACAAAATCCTAAGAACAAGTTGTCTATTCATTAACCTTTCCTTTATATTTCCAGAGAATCATAATTTGTTTTGTTAAATGAAGTTCTGTGTTATTACATAGGAATACATAGCACAGAAAGTTAAAATTTGTTCATATTTCATATCACTTAATCGACAACATAATACAACTCAAAAAATAATGTCATTGGGGCCTCTCTGGTGGTACAAGGAGTTAAGATGCAACCTATGAAGTTATCCATAGCCACTGCAGCATGAGCTTGATCCCCAGTCAGGAAGCAACCCACATGGCGCAGCAGACCTCTCCTGACTTGCCCGCTGCTCCCCTCAGCAGTGTATTTCAGTCAGTCTGCCTGTTCTGTTCCCCACTCTGTCTCTGGCAAATCCTTTCACTCCCCATACCTCTGGCCTGTACCCCAGTCTTGTCTGCATAAATAAACCTTTAAAAAAAATAATGTCATTGAATCCAATTTACATTCAACATGAGAACACACAAATCCTAAGGATTATATATGATCAGCTACTATAGAAAGTAAAAGAAACATATTAGTGGAATTGTGCAAGTCTGTACTATCTGTTTATATACAAATTAAGACAATTTCAATTTCATTCTACACTAAACATAATGGTTGTCTAAAAACACATATTAAAAAGACCAAGTATTTCACCCACCTTTAAAATATGTATTTCCTTAGCAAGTTGATATTCAAATAAGAAAAAAACACGTATCTCAACATTGTTTTCAAAATGCAAGGACATTCTGAAAATCCTTGATACTGACAACTTTTAGTAAATGCCTTTTCTTTTTTTTTTAAGATTTATTTATTTATTTATTTATTTATTTATTTATTTATTTATTTATTTATTTATTTATTTATTTATTTATACAAGCTCTGGGTACAGTCAGAAGCACGGGAGGGTGAGAGATTTCACCAGAGCCAGAGCAGGGAGCAGAGCAGACAGAAGAACTGAAGTACACTGCTGAGGGGAGCAGCGGGCGGCAGGAGAGGTCTGCGCACCATGTGGGACCCTCGCCAGTGTCTGGGGAGAAGCCGGGGATTGAACTGGCACTGCAGAGGCTGCGGGCAGTTTTGCAACCCAGCGCTCAACCGCTGCGCCACCGGGGAGGCCCAGTAAATGCCTTTTCAATGTTCTGCCAGAAACCTTATTAACTTGGTCATACAAAATGCATCCTCAAAGCTTATTAATCATAATCAACCTTAATTTTTCAAATTAAACATTTTCTGTCATTTTGTATTGTATGGTTTTATTTCTGGGATCTCAATTCTATTCCATTGTCATTGATCTGTATATCTACTTTTGATCACTACAGCTTGGAAGTATAGTTTGAAGTCTTGGAAAGTAAAACATGTTCTTTTTTGTCAGAATTGCTTTGGCTTGTTGGGGAATTTTTTCAATTTAAAATTCAGTGCTGTCTGTTTGATTCTTTGAAAAATGGCCTTGAATCACTGAAACTCTGATGGGATTGCATTGAGAGAAAAACCATGTGGAAAAGCTGGAGTACTCCAAAAGGACTGGGTCCCTGATAAAGTTAAGAGCAGAGCATGCACTGCTTGTTTCAGATCCCATGTCTGTTTACCTGGGGAGGCACACAGAGAATGCACAGACTGCCACATCTCTAAGGGGGGTATAGATGTTATTGTAAACACAAACCTGTCTCCCCTGTGCATTTAAAACAACAGCTGGAACTCTCTAGGCTCCATTCTTACCCTGTACAGTGATCAACTGCAAAACAGGCCTGAGTACCTACAGAAATAAGCAAGCTCTCTCCCCCCCTGAAAAAAAAAAATCTGATCAAAGAAAATCACCTGTGAGAAAATGTAAAATTGGTTCATGTCTCTAAATTATTGTTATAGACATTAATAAAAAAATAAGGAGACTTCATGAAGCTAAATAGCACACAAAAATATAACTTATGGGAACTCAAGACCTCAAGAAAGTATAATATCCCAAAGAACAACTCTATCGAATTCAACCACAAAAATTTGGATTATATTTCAATATGATATCAAGAGTTCAGATGAAATTCAAAGAGATAGAAGATAATTAAAAAGAGAAGTCTAAGTGATAGAAATGAACTCAGAAAAATCCAACAGAAGATACACAGTAAAATTCAGGGAAGCCAACAAATAAGCTCAGAAATAAAATCAATGAACACAAGGTAGACAATGAAGCTTAAAAAAAAAAAAAAAACAGATTCAGGATATAAAGCACTCAATAAATACGAGCAAGAATTCTACAGAAAGGTATGGAATTAGGAAAGACCAAATGGAGGACTATATCAATTACCTGATAGTATGCACTCAGATGGAAGAAAGAGAAAAATGACATTTGAAAAAATGAAGAATCACTTTGAGAACTATTTGGCTCTATTAGGAAAAGTAACATAAGGATAATGGATATCTCAGAAAAGGAAAAAAGAGAGAGAAAAACAGTTTACTCAGAGAAATAATACAGAAAAATTCTTCTAGAAGCATACATCCTCTGAGACTGAATCAGAAAGAAATAGAAAATCTGAACACACAAATTCCAATGAAGAATAAACAATATAAGTCCATGAAGCTAAAAGAAAACTTGGTTATCTAAATGTAATGAGAACTACACATGAAAATATACACATACATATACACACACACACGCACGATTTAGCAAATTCATTCCTAGGTATCTACCTGAAAAATGCAAAAACACTAATTTGAAGGGAAATATGCATTCTTGTATTCACTGATTTGCAATTAAAAATAACCAAGCAATGCAAATAACCTTACTATCCAATGACCATTGAGTGGATTTAGAGAATGTGGTATAGATACACAATGGATATTAATCAACTATTTAAAAAGAAATGAAATCTTGCCATTCATAATAACATTAATGGAACTGGAGGAGAATAATTAAAATGAACTGTCATAAAAGAAAGATAAATACAAGATTATTTCAATCATATATGCAATACAAATTAACAAAACAAAGGGAACAGACAAAACTAAATTAAAAACAACAACAATAAAACCTTTGGACTGTAGAATTCAGGCTACCAGTGAAGATGAAGGTGAAACTAAATGGCAGAATGGACTCATTTGACTATAGTGGAGGACTATGGCTGCCTTGATGATGGGTGTTGGTATGGTAACATGTCTGAAGATGTCTGACATTATGACTCTGAGTATAAAGTGTAAACCAATGTTACTTCAATAAAAAGATAATAAAATATATATAAAAAGAAAATGATCACATGAATACATGTAGAAATGACATTTGACAAGATTCAGCACTAAACAATGATAAATACTCTCAATAAAATGTTCCTGATAGAAAAAAAAAAAAAAAGGCCTTAACTTAATATAGGTCTTACATGAAAAAACACAGCTAACAGCATACACAATGGTGAAAAAAAGATCTACAAGACAAGTATATTCACTTTCACCATTACTATTCAATATATTATTAGAAGTTCTAGTTAGAGAAAAAGACAAAAGGAATCTGAAGTGGAAAAGAAGTAAAACTATCACTTTTTGAACATGCCATTATGATATACATAGAAAAACTCTTACGACTCCACTAAAATCCTATCAGAAATAATAAATCAGTACAGTAAAACACCAGGCAATAAAGTCAATACACTAAAATCATGCGTGTACTACAAGCAAACAACTAACCAAAGGAGAAAGAAATCAAGAATCCAATCCAATTTGCTATTGCATTAAACATAATTAAATACCTAGGAATAAATCTAGCAAAGGAGATGAAAGACATACACAATGGAAAAAATACACCATTGTTGGGCATCCCCTGGTGGCACAGCGGTTAAGTGCTGGGCTGCAAGGCTGCCAGCAGCCTCTGCTGCGCCGGTTCATTCCCCAACCACTGGCGAGGGTCCCACAAAAGAAAACAAAAACAACAAAATAAAATAAGCCATTGTTAAAAATATAAAACAAAGGCATAAAGAAAATGGCAATATATTTCTAGTTCATGGATCAGAAAAATTAACACTGTTAAAATCAAACTCTTCATGAATCTATCTTCAATATTTTGGTTGATGGTGACAAAGTCAAATCATTTTATCACCTAACTTTGTGTTACATAATCCGGCTCTCTATATGTACCAATATTTCAGAAATTGTGATTCTACTCGTACTTATTCATCAGACAGATTTTCAGCTTTCAAAAAATTACTTGTCCTCCAAATCAACTACTTAGTATCCACTTGAATTCTAACCTTGATTTGTCTGTCTTGTTATGTATTTCTGAATCTGTGAGCTGAAATTTGTTTAGAGTATCTTTCCCATTCTTATCAAAGCTAAATATTCTTTATATTTCAACTCAGAAACATTTTCCTTCTACACTTATGGATGACTTTTGATAAAATGTTTTATTCACTGAAAGAAAGCCATTATCTGAAGTTCTAGTGTTTATATATACATATATATATAAGTTAGACTTCGTTAAAAACTGTCCAGAAAAAAGTGCAACACCCATTCATGATAAAAGCCCTTGAAATTCTTGGGATACAAGGATCATACCTCAACATAATAAAGGCCATCTATGACAAGCCACCAGCCAGTATCATCCTCAATGGTGAAAAGCTGAAAGCAATTCCATTAAGATCTGGAACAAGACAAGGATGTCCACTCTCACCACTGCTTTTCAATATAATACTGGAAGTCCTAGCCAGAGCAATAATACAAGAGAAAGACATCCAAGGAATCCAAATAGGAAAAGAAGAAGTCAAACTATCACTATTTGCAGATGATATGATAATATACATAGAGAACCCCAAAAACTCCACAGAAAAACTAATTCAACTCATCAATCAGTTCAGTAAAGTGGCAGGATACAAAATCAACACGCAAAAGTCAGTAGCCTTCCTATACACAAACAATAAATCTGAAGAAGAAGAAATAAAAAAAACCATCCCTTTTATTATCGAAACAAAAAAAAAATCAAATATTTGGGAATAAATCTAACAAAAGAGGTAAAGGACCTATACAAGGAAAATTATAAAACACTGTTAAAAGAAATAGAAGAAGACACAAAGAAATGGAAAGACATCCCCTGCTCATGGATTGGAAGAATAAACATTATTAAAATGGCCATCCTACCGAAACCAATATACCGATTCAATGCTATTTCAATCAAAATTTCAATGTCATTCTTCAAAGAAATAGAACACTTATTGATGAAATTCATATGGAATCACCAAAAACCCCGAATAGCCAAAGCTCTACTGAAAAAAAAAGAAGGAAATGGAGGCATCACACTCCCAGACTTCAAACTATACTACAAAGCCATAATCATCAAAACTGCATGGTATTGGAACAAGAACAGACATACAGACCAATGGAATCGAATAGAAAATCCAGAAATAAACCCACAGATTTATGGTCAACTAATCTTTGACAAAGGAGCAAAGACTATGCATTGGAGCAAAGAAAGTTTGTTCAATAAATGGTGCTGGGAAAACTGGGTCGCTACATGCAAAAGAATGAAGCTTGACCACTACCTCACACCATACACAAAAATCAACTCAAAATGGATTAAAGAACTAGACATAAGACCTGAAACCATAAAATACATAGAAGGAAATATAGGTGAAACACTACGTGATTTGCACATCAAAGACATCTTTACAGACACATCACCCAAAGCAGTGATAGTGAAGGCAAAGATAAACAGCTGGGACTACATCAAATTAAAGAGCTTCTGTACAGCAAAAGAGACAATAACAAAAACAAAGAGAAACCCCACCAACTGGGAGAACATTTTTGCACCCAACACTAATGATAAAGGACTGATCACAAAAATCTGCAAAGAGCTGATGAGACTCAGCAACAACAAAGAAAATAACCCAGTCAAAAAATGGGCAGAAGAGCTAAAAAGAAACTTCTCTGAAGAGGAAATGCAAATGGCCAACAGGCATATGAAAAAATGTTCAACATCACTTGTAATCAGGGAAATGCAAATCAAAACTACCATGAGATACCATCTCACACCAGTGAGAATGGCACATATTAAAAAAACTAGCAACAACAAATGTTGGCGAGGGTGTGGAGAAAAAGGAACTCTTCTGCACTGCTGGTGGGAGTGCAAACTGGTCCAACCACTATGGAGAGCTGTTTGGAGATTTCTGGACCTACTAAACATAGAGCTTCCATATGATCCAGCACATGCCCATTCTGACCCCAATCCCTCCCCTCCCGCCCCTCACCCCCCAAAAAGTGTCTCTGGTTCATAGTTTTTAGTTGATTTTGATTTTCACTTTCTTATAGTTATTCATTTTCCTGATCCCTTATTTAAGTTTTCTAGATTCCTGCTATGAGTGAGACCATCCGGTATTTTTCTTTTTCTTTTTTGCTTATTTCGCTGAGCATGATCCCTTCCAGCGCCATCCATGTTGCTGCAAATTGCTTGTGTTTATCTTTTTTGAATGCTGAGTAATATTCCATGGTATATATGTACCACATCTTCTTGATCCAGTCATCTATTTTTGGGCATTTGGGCTGTTTCCAAAGCTTAGCTATTGTAAATAGTGCTGCTATAAACATAGGGGTGCAGGTGTTCTTTGGAATTGATGTTTCTGTGTCCTTTGGGTAAAGACCTAGGAGTGGAATTGCTGGATCATATGGAAGCTCTATGTTTAGTAGGTCCAGAAATCTCCACACAGCTCTCCATAGTGGTTGGACCAGTTTGCACTCCCACCAGCAGTGCAGAAGAGTTCCTTTTTCTCCACACCCTCGCCAACATTTGTTGTTGCTAGTTTTTTTAATATGTGCCATTCTCACTGGTGTGAGATGGTATCTCATGGTAGTTTTGATTTGCATTTCCCTGATTACAAGTGATGTTGAACATTTTTTCATATGCCTGTTGGCCATTTGCATTTCCTCTTCAGAGAAGTTTCTTTTTAGCTCTTCTGCCCATTTTTTGACTGGATTATTTTCTTTGTTGTTGCTGAGTCTCATCAGCTCTTTGCAGATTTTTGTGATCAGTCCTTTATCATTAGTGTTGGGTGCAAAAATGTTCTCCCAGTTGGTGGGGTTTCTCTTTGTTTTTGTTATTGTCTCTTTTGCTGTACAGAAGCTCTTTAATTTGATGTAGTCCCAGTTGTTTATCTTTGCCTTCACTATCACTGCTTTGGGTGATGTGTCTGTAAAGATGTCTTTGATGTGAAATCACGTAGTTATTATTCATTTGATTTCTGCTGTGTCCGTTGTGATTTCTCCTCTTTCATTATCCTATTTATTTGTGCTTTCTCCCTTTTTGCCCTTGCGAGCCTGACTAGGGGTTTATCTATTTTATTTATTTTTTCGAAGAACCAGCTCTTGGTTTCATTGATCTTTTGGATTGTTTTTTTAGTTTCAATTTCATTTATTTCTGCTTTGGTTTTTATTATTTCTTTTCTTCTACTGGTTTTGGGGTTTTTTTGTTGTTCTTTTTCTAGATCTTTGAGCTTCGAGATTAGGTTGTTTCTTTGAGTTCTTTCTTGTTTCTTGATGTGAGCTTCTATTGCTATATATTTTCCTCTTATTACTGCTTTTGCTGCATCCCATACATTTAGGATATTGGTGTCCTCCTTGTCGTTCAATTCAAAGAATTTTTTAATTTCTTCTTTGATCTCCTCATTAGTCCAGTGGTCTTCCAGTAGTGTGGTTTTTAATCTCCATGAGGTAGGAAAGTTCCTTGCCTTTATTTTTATGGTTTATTTCTAGTTTGATGCCTTCATGGTCAGAAAAGATGGTTGATATGATTTCAATCTTTGTGTATCTGTTGATGTTTGTCTTGTGCCCCAGTATGTGATCGATCCTGGAGAATGATCCGTGTGTGCTTGAGAAAAATGTGTACTCTGTTTTTTGGGGGTTTAGTGTACTATAGATGTCTGTTAAGCCCAAATGCTCTAGGTCCTTATTTAGAGCTTTAGTTTCTTTAGTTATTTTTTGTCTTGTTGATCTATCCATTGTTGATAGTGGTGTGTTGAAATCTCCCACTACGTATGTGTTTTCTCTGATGTCTGTTTTCAGAGAGGACAACAGTTGTCTGATATATTTTGGTGCTCCTTCGTTAGGTGAGTATATGTTAATGAGTGTTATTTCTTCTTGAAGTATTGTCCCCTTGATCATAATGTAGTGACCATTGGGGTCTCTTTTTATTTTTTTGAGTTTGAAGTCTGTTTTATCTGATGTAAGTATAGCTGTTCCTGCTTTCTTTTTTGGTCCATTTGCTTGTAGGATTGTTTTCCATCCTTTAACTTTGAGCCTATTTTTATCTTTTGTAGCTAAATGTGTTTCCTGGAGACAGCAAAAGGTTGGGTTTTGTTTCTTAATCCAGGCTGCAACTCTGTGTCTTTTTATTGAAGAGTTTAGTCCATTTACATTTAGAGTTAGTATTTATATGTTAGCATTTGTATTTGCCATTGTGTTTGTCTTTCCTTTGATTTTATTTATTTATTCTTTTAATAACTTATTTTTTTTTTTTGGCCTTCTTTCGTTGTTATTCGTCCGTCTGATGATCTGGCTTTAGGATTCCTTGTAGTATTTTTTGGAGTGGGGGTTTAGTCGTAATGAAATTCCAGAGTTTCTCTTTGTCTGGGAAGGTCCTTATTCTTTCTTCATAGAGAAAGGAGAGCTTTGCGGGATAGAGTATTCTTGGTTGGCATCTGTTTTCTTGGAGTCTGTTGACTATGTCCCTCCACTCTCTCCTTGCCCGTAGTGTTTCTTCAGAGAAGTCTGATGTCAGCCTGATTGGTTTTCCTTTGAATGTTGTCTGTTTCTTCCCTCTTGTCAGCTTCATTATTTTTTCCTTGTCTTGGATTCTTGGGAGCTTTACTATTATGTGTCTTGCTGTATTTTTCCTTTCGTCGTGGAAGTTTGGTGTTCTTCCTGCTTCTTGTATATCAATTTTCAGCTCCTTCTTTGCGTTTGGGAAGTTCTCTTCAATTATCTCCTGGAATATTTTCTCTGTTCCTACATCTCTCTCCTCTCCTTCTGGAATTACTATAACTCTTATATTTCCTTTCCTCATGGAGTCAGATAGTTCCCGAAGTCTTTCTTCGTTCTTTTTCCTTCATACTTCTCTTTCCTTTTCTGTTTTGGTTCTTTTTATTTCTGTGTCTTCAAGAGTACTTATTCGTTCTTCCATTTCATCTATTCTGCTTTCATTGCTTTTCCCAGAGTTCTTTAGTTCCTCCATTAATTCTTTGATCTCCTGCGTTTCTTTTGCTTCCCTCTTTAGGGACTCAATTTCCTTCTTCTGATCATTGTTTTCCTTTATGACTTCTGTCATTTTTTAATCACGGCAATTTTAAATTCTCTTTCTGGAAGGCTCAGAAGTTCTTCCAAGTTACTGTCGTTGCAATCTGGGGGGTGGTTTTCTTTTTGTGGTGTGCTTTTTTCCTGAGCAGTTGTTAGGTTGCGTGTGGTTCTTCTACTCCCTACTGTCTGTTTTCTAATTTGTCGTATGCATTGGGACACTGTGTTGCTCGGACTGGCCGGCATCTAAGGTGAACTTCTCCGCTCCCCTCTGGCTCCTCCAGGAGCCATCTCTGGCTTCTGAGGGAGCTTTCTGCTGGTTTCAGGAAGTCTTTACTGAAGAAATGTCCCTGTTCTAAAATGGCAACGCAGGACTCAGTCCCTGAGCATCCGGTCTCAGGCACACTCTTCTGCGTGCCCGGTCTGTCCCGGCCATGGTTGCCTGTTCCCTCTGTGGGCTCAGACTGCTGGTCAGAAGGGGCCTGGCGTGGGCTAACTTCCCAGGTGGCCACTGTCTCCTCCAGGAGCCTTCTGCCCTTTTCAAGCAGTCTTAAGAAATTTCCCTGTTCTATGGGGTGTTAGTGACTTTTTTTTCTGGTTGCTAGGTGGCGCCAGAGAGCTCTCCTATTGTCCTTGGGGGGCTGTTTTTCGCCCCCCCCACCCCGTGGGACAGGGAACAGAGCGGGAATGGTAGGGTAAACCTCAACGGCTTTGGGGTGCTGTGTCTGCCTTGTGCCCCACCGTCCCGGAGAACCCACGCCCCGAATTTCGTGCCCCCGGTCTCAGTTCCAAAGCCCTCAGTTCCAGGACGCGGGCTGTAGCCCAGCTCAGTGGCGCGGGAATGGCGCCTTTTGCACCCGCTTTCATGCCTGGGCGCCTGGTTCCTGCTTACTCAGTGAGGGACTTTCACCTCAGTGAGGGACTCCGCGCGACTCCCCGCAAGCCTAGGTTGCAGGCGCGGGGACCTGGGCAGCCGAGATCCAGATCCGCGTTTGCTTTTCAAGTGCGCCAAGTGTGCCGCTTTTCCACACAAGCTTACCAGCTGGCCCGGGGCTGAGTGCAGGTCTCCTCCAGAGTCTCTTTGTTCTCTAATGGCGCTGGGAGCCGTTCGCTCACCGCCGCAGCGAATCCTGCAGGGTTCTCCACAGCTCCTGTTCACGGGGTGTGGTGGCTGCAATGGTTCCTTTCCACTCACAGTCCCGCTTGCTGCGTAGTTTGTTCTTGTTGGTCGTTTTAGTTTGTTGTTTTCCTCCTCTCTGCTGGTCGGAGAGTGCCGACTCCGTGGGTGGGGAGGGGAGCAGGGTTCTGCGCTTTCCTCCCTTCTAGTCCTCTTTTATGGCAACTTTCTTCTTCAGGTAGTTTGCTGGAGTTGTCCGTTTATCTTCCGTGTCCCAGTTCTCGCTGGGACCTGCAGCTTTTCCTCCCTATTAACTTTTTTTAATGGGAGATCTTATTCGCAGCGTCTCCTTGCCGCCATGTTGCTCTGCCCCCCTCCGAGCTTATCTTTTTGATTGCTAATTAATATTCCATTGTGTATATATACCACATTTTCTTGATCGACTCAGCTATTTTTGAGCATCTGGGTTTTTTCCATATCTCACTTAGTGTAAATAGTGCTGCAGTAAACATAGGGGTGCAGGTATCCTTTTGGATTAATGTTTTTGCCTCCTTCGGGTAGATTCCTAGGAGTGGAATTGCTGGGTCATATGGAAGCTCCATGTTTAGTAGTTTGTGGAACCTCCCCACAGCTTTCCATAGTGGTTGGATCAGTTTGCATTCCCACCAACATTGTAGGAGACTTCCTTTTTCTTCACATCCTGGCTAATATTTGTTGTTACCAGTTTTTTTTTTAATATTTGCCATTCTTAATGTTGTAAGGTGGTATCTCATTGTGGTTTTGATTTGTATGTCCCTAATTACAAGTACCAGAACAAAAACAGACATACAAACCAGAAGAATCGAATAGAAATCCCGAAATAAACCTATATATTTATGGACAGATAACCTTTGACAAAGGAGCAAAGAATATGCAATGGAACAAGAGCAATTTGTTCAATAAATAGTGCTGGAAAAACTGGATTGCTACTTGCAATAGCATGAAGCTAGACTACTACCTTACACCATGCACAGAAACCGATTCAAAATGGGTAAGACTTGGACATAAGACCTGAAACCATAAAATATATAGAAGAAAAGAGAGACAAAATGTTACATGACATACACCTCAGTAACATCTTTAAAGACACATCACCCAAAACAAAGAAAGTGAAGGAAAAGATAAACCACTGGGATTACGTCAAACTAAAAAGCTCTGTACAACAAATGAAACACTAACCAAAACAAAGAGACATCTTACTGACTGGGAGAAAATTTTTGCATGCAGTACAACTGATAAGGGACTGCTCACAAAGATCTACAAACAGCTCACTTCACTCAACAAAAACAAAGCAAATAATTCAGTCAAAAAATGGGCAGAAGAGCTAAAAAGACACTTCTCCAGGTGGAAATGCTTTCACTCATTATTTAGGTAGATATTTGGGAGTACAATTGCAATGTTTGTTTTATTTCTTTAAACAATGTCATGGAGGGCCTCTCCGGTGGCACAGCGGTTGAGCGCTGGGTTGCAAAGCTGCTGGCAGCCTCTGCAGCACCTGTTCGATCCCCAACTGCTCCCCGGCCACCGGAGGTGGGTCCCACATGGCTCGCAGACCTCTTCTGCCACCCGCTGCTCCCCTCAGCAGTGTACTTCGGTCCTTCTGCCTGCTCTGCTCACCGCTCTATCTCTGGTGAATTCTCGCACCCTCCTGCGCTTCTGATTGTACCCAGTGCTTGTATAAATAAATATACAAATCTTAAAAAAAACAAAACAAAACAAAAAAAAAAAAACCTTTGCTTTAAAAAAAAAATGCCATGGATACCTAGCTATGGAATGCACTGAATCTGTACATTTTGTGGGTTAAATTGTCATTTTAACTCTTTCAATTCATGAGTAGGCAATTTCTTTTCATTTGTGTTTTCTGCTTCTTTAACCAAGTCTTATAATTTTCCTCTGCTAAGTTTACTTCTATATATTTAATTGTTATTGATACAATTGTAAATTGTTTTCTTGGTTTATTTCCTTTTTCACTAATTGTTAGCTTTAGGAATAGAAATGATTTTTGTAAATTGATTTTGTAACCTGCCACTTTGCTATACTGATCTATTGTTTCAATTAGCTTTTAGTGAGGGTTATCTATACATATTATCTGCAAATAGTGATAGTTTTATTTCTTCTTTCCCAATTCCTTCTTTTCTGTCATTATTTTGCCTAATTCTAACTAGGAATTTCAATACAATTTTGAATAGTATTGGTGTAACTAAACATTCTTGTAATATATTTTAGTGATAGAGCTTTCAGTATTTTCACCATTGAAAATAAAGTTAGCTGTGAGATTGTCTTAAATGGTTTAAGTTGAGGTATATTCCATGTACCACTATTTATTTTTATCATAAACAGATGCTGAAACATATCAATTTTCTGCATCTGTTCATATGATTTTCATCTTACTTTTGTTGATATAGTGAATTACAATGTTGATTTTCAGATGTTGACTACTTCCTGCATCCCTGGAATAAATCCCACATGATTATGGTGTCTAATCCTTTTAATGCATTTTTGAATTCAGTTTGCTAATGTTTTGTTGATATTTTTGCATCTGTAGTAATCAGGGAACATGCTCTGCAGTTTTGTTTTTGACTACTATTTTATTTCTGTTATAATTTTAATAACTTGTTTCAGGGCTTCCCCGGTGGCACAGCGGTTGAGCGCTGGGTTGCAAAGCTGCCCGCAGCCTCTGCAGTGCCGGTTCGATCCCGGGCTGCTCCCCGGCCACAGGAGGAGGGTCCCACATGGCGCGCAGACCTCTCCTGCTGCCTGCTGCTCCCCTCAGCAGTGTACTTCGGTCCTTCTGCCTCTTCTGCTCCCCGCTCTGGCTTTGGTGAATTCTCTCACTCTCCCACGCTTCTGACTGTACCCAGTGCTTGTTTAAATAAATAAATAAATATTTAAAAAAAAAGAACTTGTTTCATTCTGCTAAATTTTAGTTTCATTTGCTCTTCTTTTTCTAGTTCTTTAAGATGAGGGATTAGAAATAATAGAGTTGTTTCTTGTTTTTTTTTTTTTTTTTTTTTTTTAATGCAGGCTTTTATTGCTCTATATATCCTCTTTGTTCTGCTTTTGTTATGCCCGTAAGTTCTGGTAGTTTGTAACTTCATTTTTATTTGTCTAGGGCAATTTTTTAGTTTCTTCTTTGATTTCAACAGTAATCCAGTAGTCATTTCAGTAGTGTGCTGTTTACTGTCCACATTTAGAGGTTTTTCCTGTTTATTTTTGTGGTTTGTTTCTAGTTTGACACCACTGTGAATAGAGAAATTACTTGATAAAATTTCAATTTTCATGAATTTATCTATCATCATTTTTATGGCCCATTATGTGGCATCTTTTTGAGAATTCACACTTGAGAAGTGTGTGTATTCAGGTTTTTTTTTTTTTGGAGGGGGATGCAGTGGCCTACAAATGTCTATTATGTCTATGTGGTCTAACTCTTTGTTTAAAGCTACTATTTCCTTGTATATTTTTGGTATGGTTTATTTATTTGGGAAAGTGGGTTGTTGGAAGTCTGCAGCAACTATTGTATTACTGTCAATGTTAGTTTTCAGATTTGATAATAATTACCTGATGTATCTTGAAATTCCTTTATTTGTTGAATATATATTCATGAGTGCTCTGTCTTTTAGATGTATTATTCCCTTAATTATTATGTATTATGCATTCCCGTCTCTTGTCACCTTTTTTATCTGGAAATCTATTTTATCTGATATAAGTATGGCTGTCCCCTGCCTTTATTAGGTCCTATTTGCATGTAGGATTTTTTTTCCCAACCCTTTACTTTGAGCCAGATAAAATTTCTGGAGACAGCAGAAAGTTGAGTTTTATTTTCTAATTCAATGAGCCACTCTTTGGATTAGTGCATTCAAACCATTCACATTTAGGGTGATTATTGATATATGAAGGTCTAATCCTGCCATTTTGACCTTAGTTTTCTGGTTCTATTTCAATGAGCATTTTTTTAAAGATTTATTTATTTATTTATTTATTTGTTTGTTTGTTTATTTATTTATACAAGCACTGGGTACAGTCAGAAGCGCGGGAGAGTGAGAGAATTCACCAGAGCCAGAGCTGGGAGCAGAGCAGGCAGAAGGACTGAAGTACACTGCTGAGGGGAGCAGCGGGCGGCAGGAGAGGTCTGCGAGCCATGCGGGACCCTTCTCCAGTGGCCGGGAAGCAGCCAGGGATCAAACCGGCGCTGCAGAGGCCGTGGGCAGCTTCGCAACCCAGCGCTCAACTGCTGCGCCACCGGGGAGGCCCTCATTTGGAAGTCTTTATCAAATATTGTGAAATGCTCTAGATATTACCACAGACAGATTAACATGTAAGAGAAGGAAGAAACCCACCAATGTTCAGGCACTAACCCAAAAATATTTAATGTAAGTGGTCTCTAAAAATATGAAATTATTAAAGAAGTTCATAAGATCACTGCTGTAATGCTTTAGCTCACTACATAAATCCTTTCATTTTAAATGCAGCTATTGTCATATGTTTTCTCATGTTTGACAGTGAAGAAGTTAGGGAAATTTATTCTTTCTTGCAAAGGTTACATTTTCTAGGTATATTTATTAGGCATTCAATCTTGAGCACAACTGTGTCAGGTATGAGTCATATTCTTCCTGGAATTGAAATTCATGCCCATAAATAGGTACCAAAGACAATCTACTTCAGTTTTACAGAGAAGGACAAATGAAGGCAAATAAAGAACAGGAAAGTTCCACACACACAAAACCTTGTTAGAATGACAGTTTCTAACATTATGTTCACATTTTCAGTGGCAAGAGGCTATACAATGCTTAATTTGAAATGTGATCACTCACTCAAGTTCAATTTGCAAAGATATTTTATGTTATATAGCATCTGAAAACCTGGAAAGGAAATAAAAAGAGTACCCAAATAAAAAGATATTAAACATGACCAGATAGCTACTAAGGATATAATAAAAGAAAAAATGCATAAAGGATTTTTAGAAATTAGTTCAGCTGGTCATAAATTGAGCATTTAGTAAGCAGCAGATTGATTCTATCCTCAAATTTATGAAAAAGGAAAAAAAGGATAGCAACATTATACACATTCCCATTCACCTGACTCAACAATCCAGAGACTTCAGTTTAGAGGGCTTAAAGATTAGTCTGTATTTTCCAAGAAATTTGTCATAAATGTGAAGGTCCTTTTACATTATTTACTCTTGTAAGATGATAAGGACACTTAGGAATCTAGCATGCTTAGTTTAGAGTAATCACCACAAAATGAATTTTTAAAGTGAAGTAATCCTTTTTGTGATCCACAAGCCTTTGCATTATTTGAACCCTATTCCTCTTCTGTTATCAGCATCTACTAAGTATCTGTGCCCTTCCTTTAGCTACACTGCTGTTTTGTAACTACATGAAACCTGAAATGACCATCCTCCAGATATCCACAGCTTATTCCCTCATTTTCATCAGGCTTTTACTGAAAAAAATCACCCTTACTGAGGCCTTTACTAGGGACTCTCTAAAACTTCAGTGTCTACCAAGCTATACTCTTCCCCGTATGCTTGTTGTCTCACATCATTCAACAATTTATATATTTTACTTATATAGATTCTAACACTAGAGTGTAATCTTCTTGATGGCAGGGATTTTTGCTCTTTGTAGGTTTTTTTTAATTTAATTTATTTTTTTGTTTTTGTGTATAGGCCAAGAGACGTAGGGGGTGAAAGGATTCACCAGAGTCAGTGTGGGGAGCAGAACCGGTGGATTTACGGAAACACACTGCTAAGTGGAGCAGCAGGCAATACAAGAGAGGTCTGCTGCTCCATACATGGGTTAGCTTCCTGGTCAGGGGTCAAACTCAGGCCATAGAGGTGACAGTACTGAGGCTTAACCACCAGGGAGGCCCTCTTTGTAGGTTTTTTTTTTTCCTACTATTTTACTCTCCTGCTGAATATCCAGTATCTGGGATATATCGTAGACATCCATTAACTACTATTTGAGCAGATGAATGAGTTATCTATCACACTATCTAGCCTTAAATAAGTTAAGTAAAATTCTATTTAAAGAACACTGGTATCTTAGATCACATCTATTTACCTTCTCAGATATTATAGTACAAGGTTCATTTCTTCCACAGATTTGAAAAGAGTTCAGCCTTTGCCTACCATTTTGAAATAAATAGTATAACTTTCGGGCCTCCCAAGTAGCACAGCAGTTGAGCTCTGGATTGCGAAGCTGCCTGCAGCCTCTGCAGCGCTGGTTTGATCCCTGGCTGCTCCTGGGCCACCAGAGGAGGGTCCCACATGGTGCGCAGACCTCTCCTGCCGCCCGCTGCTCCCCTCAGCAGTGTATTTCATAGCTCTGCCTGTTTTGTTCCCCGCTCTGGCTCTGGTGAATTCTCCCACCCCCCCGCGCTTCTGACTGTACCCAGTGCTTGTATAAATAAATAAATAAATAAATAAATAAAATGAATCTTTAAAAAAAAAATGGTATAACTTACAACAATAAAGGTAAATGATTTATAAAAATAAGAAAATAGCATTACAATATCTTGACTAGTGTTGTCAAGAGGTATTTGTTTGGTTTCTACATAATATAATTTGAATATTTAGGGTCACTTCAATACAAGTAAAAAAAATCACATATTCACTTTCTAACTTTCATGGAAAAACTAAGTATTAAATAACTGATTCAACTGATTCTCATTTGTCTTTTAAATTGGAAAAAACAGGTGATCCCCATTGTTTTAATTAAATAACCATTTTCCTTATAATTCTGAGAATATGAAAATCTCATTCTGTCAGTTTTCTATACATTCAGATATATATATGTTGGAGAGCAAGTGGGGCAGACATATTTTTGTAAAAAACAAGATTTTATATGTAAATTTTGATTTTTATTTCATTTTAATTTAGTAATCAGTCCTGTTTATGTTTCTAACATTTGCATCAAATATAATGGTTTTTCAATAATAACACAAATTTTCTTATCATTTAATATAATTGAACTTCATCTTTGAGAATTTTAAGAATTTTCCATGTAAAGTAATAAAAACCTAAAAATTATAAAATATTAATTATACAGTAGTATAATTAAACAGTAATAACTACTCATATGGAAGAATATATATGTTTATAACATCTAAAATTCTCTTTCAGGAGCTTCAATTACCATAAAGTCATTTTAAAGGCAGGATCTAAAGGCAAAAGTTTGGTTCAGAACATTTTTTGTCATGCTCACCAGGTTATCTGCATCTCTGCAGGAGGTACTTAGAGGTACAAATGCATTCTGATGTTCAGAACATAAAAAACAAATTGATAATGTTCAAATATACACAATGCATCTATGACTCAAATGTACTATGAAAACACTGATTATTATAATGTAACAACCTTTTTTTCATTGGAAAAGAAAAATCCCACAGGACTTCTTTAACAACTCAAGTCAAAAGAGGTGACACATAACAGTCATTATATTTTAGGTTTCATTTCTCATCTCCCTACTATGTATTAACGTTTTTAGCATTTAGCTCAACTTCTGGGATATAATATACACTACCAGAAGGGAATGGCCAACCTGGAAAACAAACACTACAAAAGTGGCATGCAACCAGGTTATCAATTTATGTCACATGTAAATTAAGTAATTTCAAATGATATTAGTACTTTTAGTATCTGAGAAATGGTCAGTTTAAATTATTCCATTTGCAATTATTTGGGATGTTAGGCAGCAAATGGAACATTAGGGAAAACCAACATATCATTTAGCTGAGAAAGAATATTAGCTTAAAAATGTTATCTTTTAAAAATGTTTTAGAATTAAATTATATTACATTGAAAGTATTAGCTATAATGTAAAATGACAACCCAGCATATTTATTTTGATTTTCACTAGTATAATATGCTTGAATTATAAAATGAACACTACTGTAAGTTTGAATATTTTATCATCAATTAATATATGAAAACAAAAAGTTACTCATTCTCTTATACAGAAATATACAGTAAACAAAGGTATAATTACTCACTTAGACTAATAACAAAATCATTGGAAAAGGGCATCCTATAAATACCTCCAAATAACAAAATAATAAACTCCACAAAATCAGGTTATTCTTTTAGAATGTTAGCAATATAAAAAATTCAGTAGCTGAATTGACATATTTTTTGCTTTAAAATATTAATTTGAGAATTACAATGCTGTCCTTGAGATCAACTTGCTGCTGTGAAGTAATACTGTAATACAACAGATAATAGGTTAAACTTATGTAAGTCAAGGTGCTAGTTCAATTTTGAGTATTCTCTTAGTGCATGCCAGGAACCATGTTTTCACTTTTTCTTTTCTTTTTTTTTTTTTTTAAGAGTATTGACTTTTTAAAATATTTATTTTGTTTATTTATGCATACAAGAGCTGGGTTGTAGGCCAGAGGTAAAATAGAGTGGGGAGCAGACTAAGTGGATTGACTAAAATACACAGCAGAAGGAAGCAGTGTGTGAGGCAGGAGAGGTCTGCTGCTCCATAAAAGGTTAGCTCCCTTGCCAGGTTTGAACTTGTGCTGCAGTGACAGCTGAAAGCTTCATAATGCAGAGACTTAACCCCTTGCGCCACCAGGGAGGCCCTCCTTAATCTTACCCTTTCTACTTATGAGTGAAACAAATGGCAGGCAAGAACCCAGCATCAAATCATTGAAACTTTATATTAAAAACAAACAGGATTTGTTAATTCCAATGACTACCAAAAATAACCTTCTGTAAGTTGTGGTGTACATAACTGAAATTGATTCTTGTGAATTTATATAAAAATATAAAATTTCATTATTAATTTCAGGGATAAAAACTTATTTTTTTTAAATTTAGCCTTCTGAGAAAAAATGGAAAATTTACCTGCAGAAATGATAAATGGAAATAATTAAAAGAATGGTGAATTACAATGATCGATTTTCAGATGTTGAGCCAAATTTGTTGAAGCAAATTTATCCCTGGTATGAATCCCACTCGGGCAGGGTATATGATACTTTCAATGCATTGTTGGAATTGCTTTGCCAATATTTTATTGATGATTTTTTTGGCGCCAATGTTCATAAAGGAAATTTTTTTTCAGTCCTCTTTTTTGTGCATTGTCTTTGTTTGGTTTTGGTATTAGAGTAATACTGGCCTCATAAGATGTGTTTGGAAGTATTCCTTCATTTTCAATTTAGTAGAAGAGATTGAGCAGGATAGCTATTAGTTATACTTTGAAGGTTTGAGAGAACTCACTTGTGAAGCCATCAGAGATATTCTGACTGGGGAAGGGGAGAGAATTGGAACATCCTCTCCCCTAAATACAACTAAAAGGAAAGTGAATTAGAATAAAATTTGCTTTAGGTAATTTTCAGAGGTTTGTGGATAGAGATGGAGGATTTTCACGTGGGGGTTTTGTCCAGTGGGGACAAAAAGGGAAGAACAGAAGGTCATAGGCAGAGCAGTGGCTATTCCAAAATACAGAACAGGCTGTAAGTCTGCCATGGAATGAAAAAGACCTGACAGAGGACTCTTGATGCCATGTTTTGGGCTCACTCAAGGTCTCAGAAAGTCTGACAGTGGGTAAAGTGGTTAGGAGAGACCCTTCCATACACTCTTTAGAAATATGCAATTGAGAGTCCTCTAAACCTTACAATGTGGGCTTCTTTCTTGGAGGTAGCCATTACCAAGTAACTGGGGTTCCACAGTTGGCACCAGAGGCTCCCGGGCTAGCAGTAAAAGATGGCTTAAACCCAGCTAATTGTGCCCTGTGGATCAAACCTGGCACCCCTTAAACTTAGTATAATGTGCATCAGACAGCAGGGGGAGGCAAGGAGCCATGGGAATTTAAGATACCTGAAGGACTAAGTGGAAGTTGCTTTGGAGAAAAGGTAAGCAGATTTACCTGCCTGGAGCAGCCCTCATGCCTCACCAAGATTGAGACAAATACAAAGTATTTGGGATTAAGCTCTCCTGTGCTTCCTCCCCAACCTGCTGCCAACATAAGCAAAGAGGAAAAACAAAAAAACAAATTACCCAAGCACTTCTACCACCAAAAAGCAAATGAGGTAACACACAGGTCTAGAAAGTAAAGAACAAATGAACATAAGATGGAAAAGGAGAGGATATATAAAAGACATATATAAAAGACACAGAAATAGAGGAGCTAATGAACAAAGAATTTAGAAGAGTAATTTTAAAAATGTTTAATGAGGTACTGGAAAGACAATCAAACACTGAATGGCAGTTGCAAAGTCTTAGAAAGGAGATTTAGGAATAAAAAGATTCTTCACTAGATTGAAGAGATGTTGAATGAAATAAGGACAAACAAAGAAAGCTAAATAGAATTAATCTGGTAAAAGAGTTTCAGAAATGATAGACACAAATGTACAAATCACCCAAATGGAAGAAGTGAAATAAGATTTGGAAAAAAAAATAAGAGACTTGAACTGGAAGGAGGTTTTACTACACAAAATAAGTCAGGAGGATAAAGACAAATATTGGATACATCACTTATACATGGAATATAGTGAAACAAAAGAAAGGGTTAGATAAAGCAAACTAATAAAAACCCCTAAAGATCTGACTGTATAACTAAGGCTAACAGTGGGGAGGACAAGGGACTATGGTGGTGCAATATGTGTCTTTGGTGGTGTGGAACACCACCAGAAGGGTAGAAATTATATACCTCAAAAGACAAACAACATAGTAAAACAGTTACCTCAATAAAAATAAAAAGAAAAAAAAATGGAAATGCACAACAAAAATAATTCTTAGTCTCTTTGAAAAACATATTGGTTACCAGAGTGAAAGGAAGACAGGAGGGGGTAGGGAAAGAAAGAGGACAGGATATTGGCTCTGGAGTTTTGATAGAGGATGAGTGAAGAATGTGCATATATGAAGGTGTGAAAATGTACACCCCAAATTACATAGTAATGGCAAATTTATAAAATTTGAGAAAAAACAGAAAGGGAATTTTGGCAACCGAAAGATTTCTAATAAAAGGTTAAAAGCACTTACCAGTACAAAGTTAAAAGTATTGATACCTGTACAGTATCAATAATTATGTCCAGATTTCTAAACTAAAATTTGTGGCCAACAAAAAGTATTGAACTCAATTTATTTCCCTTAAAACATGTTATCTAGGAGAAATAATTTTGATGATATCTAAAACCTGGTAAAAATTCTCTAATAATTCTAAAAATTCCAAAGCCATAAATCATTTTAAAATTAAATTTGAAGAATGTCAAGAGGCATGTTATCTGTGTGAGCTGATGAGTGTACCAGGTAATACAACGTTCAATAAGTTCCTGGAAGTTCTGAATGAAAAGAGAACATCTAGGTCAAAAAGCTGCTTCAAATTTTCAGTCAAAGAAAGACTGGAGACTGACATTTAAGGATTCACAAAAATTAATCACTTCTATCCAGAATCTATATAGACATTGTTGTAACTGGAGGTTAAAGTACTTGGTATCCTATTCATCAGGATATCCTGTGGCATTCTTTATTTAACCATATATTATATGAAAATAAATGACAGCTGTTGGATCATAAATATTCCTTTAAGTCACTTAAATAAAAAAATCTTCTCCATCCCTTCATTTGAATTTCTAAATAACATACAACTTGTGTGCAAAATAAAATGGGGACATGTTTGAGAATATTAGAGGGTTCTTTTTTTTAGTTTTTAGTATTTCCCATTATTATTTAGAATTTCCTTTTGTTTGATTTTACTTTAATTAGCAAGTAAATGATGTATTCATAATTCAAGAGACTATTCAAATGAAGACAGGATCATCTTGTAGTATTCACTCTAAATTTGAATTCTCAAATGCTTATAATCTCCTCAAACATTACTCTCATTAAAGTATATTTCGGATTTATGATTCCAAAGGGTTCAGCTATCTGACAAGAACAGAAGCATATTAAATCTTTGCATAATACATTTTTAAATTGGCTTGCATATTTGTCACTAAGCAGTTATTATATCTTGCTTTTAACCTACCAGTTTCTAAATCTTGCCTCCACAGCTTGAATACCAATAATGAAAAATGTAATCCAACATTTATATTGACCACAATTAGCTCTTTGCTTCTCTGTATATAAGATTGAGAAATTATGGCATGGAGATTCGCATATTTACTTTAGAGGGTATCCTGCATAGCTATTTTGCTTGAATTTTTACTTGTATTTTCAATTCATTAAAGGATTATGTATTTTGACCAACATATAATGAATGACACAACAGAGAAGACAAAGAACATAATTTTCCTAAAGAACTTGATATTTTACTGATGCAGACAAAACAGTTTCAAACATGTTTAAAACTGGGCCTCCCTGGTGGTGGCTAGGGGTTAAGTCTCAGCACTATGACGCTATCTGTAGCCACTACAGCTCAAGTTCGATCCCCAGCCAGGGAGCAACCCACATGGCGCAGCAGATATCTCATGTCTTGCCAGCTGCTCCCCTCAGCAGTGTATTTCAGTCAATCCACCTGTTCTGTTTCCCACTCTGTCTTTGGTGAATGCTCTTACCCATGTACCTCTGGCCTACACCACAGCTCTTATATGCATAAATAAATATATCTTTAAAAAAAGTAAACACTCTGAACCTCATTTAACTTATTTGTAAATGAGGATAATAATCGTTCCAGGTACACTGACATAATGCTAATTAAAGTGCTTTGACAACTCCAACATATTATGTAAACATAAAATATTGTATATTTTTATTATAGTTTTTTAAGATTTATTTATTTATGCATACAAGAGCTGGGGTGTAGGCCAGAGGTGCAGGAGGGTGAGAGGATTCACCAGAGACAGAATGGGGAGCAGAAGAGGCAGATCTACTGAATACACTGCTGAGGGGAGCAGCCGGCGAGACAGGAGAGGTGTGCTGTGCCATGTGGGTCAGCTCCCTGGCTGGAGATCGAATTTGTGCTGCAGTGGTTGTGGTCTGCTTCATAGTGCTGAGGCTTAACCCCTTGTGACACCGAGAGGCCCTATTTTTATATTTTTATTAGAGCAAAAACTAGCTGATTATTACCCTTTTGTAAAAAAAAGGAAAAGCCAGAAAGATACTATTTTGAAGTCTGAGAAGTCTGTTATAAAGGTTACAAATGTATGAACAGTTTTCATAACAACTAAAAAATTATAGGTTAGAGATAAAATTTAGAAGTCATTTAACCCAGCTTTGTTAGTTTTACGTATAAGGAAAGAAAGACACACTAAGATTAAATATAAAGGGACTCAAATATGGTGGCACAAGGGGTTAAGACACAACCTATGAAGCTATCCGCAGCCTCTGATGCAAGAGTTCGATCCCTGACCAGGGAGCAACCCACATGGCACAGCAGACCTCTCCTGACTTGCCTGCTGCAACCTTCAGCAGTACATTTCAGTGAATTCCACCTGTTCTGTTCCCCACTCTGTCTCTGGTGAGTCCTCTCATCCCCCACACCTCTGGCCTGTACCCCAGTTCTTGTATGCATAAATAAATCAATCTTTAAAAAAAAGATTAAATATTAAAACATACAAACAAAACAATCACAGAACAAGGGAGAACTAATGGTAAATTTTACACTTCCCAATTCTCAAGTCATTGTAGGCAAGAGAAGTCTAGATTTAGAATTAGAGTTAAAGACAGAAATAGGTTCAGCGTTTGCATAAAAGTTCTAGGTGGATTTAACAGTCATATCAATTAGTCACTTTATTTTTTTCATCACCATCATTAATATTTTATAATTAGCTAAAAGAAAATATTTTTTAATTAGCTAAAAGTGGTGATTACATGTCAAACACTCAAAGCCGTGTGTGTGTATGTGTGCCTGGTATACATCACAGTACATCACATTAGTCCTTACAACTTTATTATTCTTACATTATGGGGAAGAAACTAAGGTACAAAGGGTTAGGTAGGTTGAGTGAAATCTCATAACTTACTTTTGCTAAACCAAGTTTTTGGCTAAGATGCCCTGGTTCTTGGGCTTTTGTTTTGTCTTCTTTTGTTTAAAGCAATAATGAAGTATGGATTATGTATATCACATTTACCCATCTTACTGTAAAATGAGGTCTAACAAATTTACAAAGGTACAACCATTACCACAATCCTGAGTAGAACATTTTCATTAATCCAGAAAGGTTTTTCATGACTCTAGGGAGTCCATCTTGAATCTGTATGTGAAACCATGAGTCTGCTTACCTATAGATGTCTTTTCTGAGTATTTCATAGAAGTGGAATCATATAACACGTAGTCTTTTATATCAAACTTTCCTTAATCAGCATACATATTTTGAGGATAATCTACATATTGTAGCACGGACTTGTAGCTAATTTGTCTTTATCACTTAATAGTTCCTATTGTATGGATATACTACATTGTTTATCCATTCTTCAGTTAGCAGACATTTGAGTTTTTTTCTAACTTGGTGATTATAAATTATGTTGCTACAAACATTTGCCAATAGGCTTTGTATAGCTATAAATTTTTTAATTCTCTTGGGTATATACCTAGAATCAAAGCTACTTCATATGGAAAATTCATGTGCAATTTTTTGAGAAATTGTGCAATTTTTCCAAAGTAGTCTATCATTTTTCATTTCCTCACCAGTGTATGAGGGTTCTGGTTTTTCCATATAACACTAACACTCATATAGAACTCGAAATTTCCGCCCTATACTCTATAGTCTTTCAGAAACTATGCACACGTCACAGAATATTGGAATGGGAAGAATGGAGGGAGGGAGACAGAAGCTAAGCAAATGAAGAAATGAGTGAGACAGCGTTCCTACATATTTTCAAAGAAAACCAATTATTCACATTTCTTCTGCTTTAAAAACTATGTAAAAATTCTTTGAGTTTTGGCAGAAAATTGAGATGAGGTAAAGAGTTTTTCCATATAACCTTTGCTCTACATAGAAAAACCTCCCATGCAATAATTATCAGCATCCACGTCAGAATGGTACATTTATCACAACTAATAAATCTACATTGATCATAACCATCCTACACCTCTAATTTATATTAGGATTCACTCTTGCTGTTATACATTCCATAGGTTTGCCAAAAACATGTAATTATTATACATAGTAGCTTCATTATACAAAAAATTCTCTGTTTTCAAACTATTCATTCCATCCTGCTCTACGATCCCCGGAAACTACTAAACTTGTATCTGTTTCCATATTTTGCTTCTCCCTTTTCTAGCATTCTAACTTGGCATAATACAGTATGTAGCTTTTCAGACTGACTTTTTCACTTGGTAATATACATGCAAGTTTTCTTTATGACTTTTTAGGATTCAATTTGTTTCAGGACTTGATTTCTTTGTTGAGTTAAATGATATTGTATTGTTTGAATGTACCACAGTTTGCTTCCTACTCACCTACTGTAGGACTCCTTAGTTGCTTCCAAGTTTTGGCATTATGAATGATGCTACTATATATATCTGTCTGTGGGTAGCTGGACAGAGTTTCTAACTTTGTTAGATAAATATCCAGGGTATGACTGATACACTTCATGGTAAGAGTATGCTCAATTTTGTGAGAAGACACCAAACTGTCTTCTACAAATACAGTTTTATTTCTTCCTTTTCTTATTTTATAAGCTAGGACTTCCAAGGGAAACCTTAAGAAACTGAGAGATTCCCTCTGGCTGTAGCAAGCAAAGAAAAGGAAATTTAGACCAATTTGTTAGCTGTGAAGAAGGACATTCTTCCACCAATCTGAAGGAGCTTTGTATCAGATTTTTTCCTATTACTTCCAGATCACAGCTCAGCTTTAAATTCTGATTTCTGGCTTTCTGAGTTGCTAAGCAGAGAATCCAGTCAAGTCTGCTTCAACTTCAAGCTGACAAAACTATGAGGTAATAAATGATGCTGCTTCAGGCTGTCAGGCTATGTAATTTGTTATGCTTCAATAAAATCCTAATATAGTCACCAAAAATCAAAACGCATATAAACTCACATACAACAATCTCACAGATAAAATGTGTGCTACAGATATACTTAGAAATGATTCTTTTAATATATGTACAAAGATATTTATTGAACATTGTTTGTAAAAAAAAATCCCCAAATAATAAAAATATAAACAGAAGTATCCATAAATAGTAATTGTTTAGATGCATTTGTATAAATCAGTAAAGTGAAATACCCTGCAGTCATTACAAAGAAAACGTAGAATGACATGGATGAATATGGATAATCAAATTATAAGCTACTTTAATTAACAATAGAAAAATTATCTGCAAGTTTTATAATATGTTATTTAAATTTAAACTATTTGCATGAAATCAAACATGCTTAAGCATTTTCCTGGAAAGAAGCATGAACAAAATAGCAATTCGTCTTGGGCTGGGATTAGATTATTAGTGGTCAATTTTTACTTTCATAGCTTTTGTTACATTTGAAATTTTCTAATGAAGTTTATTATCCTTATTAATTTAAAAAATATAAGTAGAAGTTACTAGTCTGTATCTAAATAAGCACTTCTGTGGCTCTCCTATAAAGCTATCTTCCTTTGTTTTTTCAACTTATATGTTCCACTTGGATTTGGTTATTCAAATATGCTCCTTTAATTATATATGGTTTAACCAAAATCATTTCCTCATCAAGTCTGCCCATTCTTTAAATCTAAGTTTCTCAGGGATATTCCTTGATAATCTGGAATATTATTTTTACCTATGTGAATGTTTATATGCATTCAAAATATTTAAACATCCTATTTCAAATAAAATTATTAGCTATTAATTTGGTTTTAAAGTTTTACATTATACTTTCTCATTTTTTAAATAACTATATTGAAAACAATTTCAAGATAAAGATCATAAGCAGTATAAACTATGAAAACATACAATGCACCTAAATAGATAATATCATCTTGATGAGGATGAAGAGGATGATCTAGGAAGCCTGCAATTAACATGATAATATCAAGGAATATTCCAATGGAAAGAAACTGGTGCATTAAATTGGGACCAACTATCTTTAGATAATGGAAGAATTATGTGGACAGTCTTTGATAACTAATCCACAATATCAGGTTCACTTCATGTATTTTAATTCAAGTTACAAATATTTGTCATATTCCTTGAAATTTCTTTTAAAATGAGTACATTTTATAGTGAGTAATCTTAGTGAAAACACAGCTAGTTTATATTTTTAAATTGTCAATTCATTTACTTTAGTCAATATTAATGCTGTTTAGCCAGTAAATGTTTGTTAACAGTAAAATGTTTACTGTTTGTCAGTAAATGATTACTGAATTGAACTGAACTGAGACTAGTATAGAACACCCTAAGAATTACCTCGGTGACCTGAACTCAGGGATGGAGGGATGGATGGATGAATAGATAGACAGAGATATAGACAGACAGATAGATAGATAGATAGATAGATAGATAGATAGATAGATAGATAGATAGATAGATAAAAATGAGCAAATACTTGTTAAAGGTAACAAAGCAAATTCCTTTCAGTTGTTAAATATTGTATTTGTAAACTTTATAAAGATCAATGTTTTCCTCTGATTATATTTTTTACAAAAGAAAGATGTACTTAAAACTCTCAGTTCAAGGTTATCATTTTTGGTTGGCAAAAGTTGTAAATCTGAACATCCGGAGGTGTTTGAAGTTACCAGTAAGAAATACAAGACAAATTCCTAGACAGATTATTTTTCCTTTGTCCACATATGAAAGAAGTTTATAGTTCATAGGTGACCCAAAACACTATGAGGATTATTTACATACAACCAAATGGAGGTGTGTGGTAACAGATATAAAAATGATATACAATGAACTAAATTTTAGTATAATCATTGTTACAAAGTCCAATTAAGTAAGCTACTTCTCTAGACATTTTTTTTCAATTACACATTATATAACTAAATTTCACGTATAAATGTACTATAATAATATATCTCCTCTTTGAATAAAAGGTTGGCTGACATTTTCTAGAAAACAGCAAAGTATTATAGAGTATGAAATTACTGAATATGTATATAGGCTCTTTGTCATCAAAAATGATAAATCTTTGCAAACTTTACAAGCAGCAATAAAAACACTTCACATACAAATAAAGCATGACATTAAAATGTCAATAAGAAAAACCTCTAAAATTATATTACCTGGAACCAGCTCCATAATGATGTAAATTGGCTGTCTTTGTGTGCAAACTCCTATAAGCTTGACAATATTAGGATGATCATATTGCTTGAGAATTCTGCATGAAAGAAAATTATATGAATAGTTATTTAAATAATGAATCACTGGTTTATGATCATGTATAGTATATACAAGTAAAATATGCTTTGATAAATATAATTTATTTTAAAAACTTCAATATGAATCCATTACTATAAATGTGATATATATGTTTTGATAAATATTGTTGACACAATATAGTCACGAAATGAGCCAATTTTCCTCAATTCAATTATATTTCATTTAAAAGTTATTATCCACTATGAATGACTAATAGCCATGCTAATAAAATTAACTTATTTAGTGCAAGACATGTAAAACTCCCTTCAAAGTATCTGGATTTAGCCACCACCACGAAAAGTATAGCTAAATAGTACTAGTGGGCCAAAACCTGCAAAATCTGGAGTATCATATATTTGTTTTTTCACACACCTGACTTAAAAAAAACATAAAAATGAGAATGTAATTACTTTTGGTAAATGCTATAGGGTAATTATTTTATTAGATTCGGTAATTCTATAGCAAAATGACCAACTTCAAAAAATTTTTAGAAACCTGTTAAACAGTAATTGAATAACAGATTTCCAATACAGATTTAAGCTGAAGCAGAAAATATTTGGTTTCAGATAAGAGCAACATCATTGGAGAATTCTAAAAATAGTATAGAATTATGCATACTACTCTAAACAAGAGTTAAAAGTAGATCAGATTCCCTCAGATACCCATCTACCCTGAGGATTTCTAGATCAAATTTTATATCACATTATTCTATTGATAAGAATTCGTTCAGATTTTAACAATGCAGTTTCCTTTTCTAATAGAATAAAAAATTTTGATTTGAAGATTAAACAAATTTATATAAATTTTGTACATGTAAAACTAAAGCAGAGATAGCATTAGGAAGAATGCTTTAGATTGAAAATATATAATGATTTATAAATGAAAAGATAAGACTGAGAAGAATTCTAGAGATAGAAGAAATAGTCAATAACTTTGAGCTTGCAAGTTCTGGAAGGAATTAAATGGTTTTAGAAAGTTTCATTTTAATCACAAATTATCAGTTTCTTCAGATGGAAACTATTCAATGAATTTCACAAAACAGCCAGCATGAACTCAAATAATATTGAATATCTAAATATATATCTATATAGTCTATTAAACACCACTTAGTAGTATACATCTTTATAAATTTCATTTCAATACAACTTTCTTATAGTAGTAAATTAAAACCTATTTAGCAATAAAACAATCACAAATTAGAAAATAACATTACATATATATTTTTTTAAAGATTTTTTTTTTAAATTTATTTATACAAGCACTGGGTACAGTCAGAAGCGCGGGAGGGTGAGAGAATTCACCAGAGCCAGAGCGGGGAGCAGAGCAGGCAGAAGTTCCTAAGTACACTGCTGAGGGGAGCAGCGGGCGGCAGGAGAGGTCTGCGCACCATGTGGGACCCTCCTCCAGTGGCCGGGGAGCAACCGGGGATTGAACCGGCGCTGCAGAAGCTGCGGGCAGCTTTGCAATCCAGCGCTCAACCACTGTGCCACCGGGGAGGCCCAACATTAAATATTTTTGAAAAGAATGTTTGATACAGATTTATACTTTAAGGATACCATTAATTACTATAAATAATGAGTTTATGAATTTCAATTGTGAAGCATGCCTTTACATACATGATAAAATATTTTGACTGAATTGCCAATAATACACATGAAAAAGTTTACAACTTTATCATATAGATAATATTTACTAAATGCATCCGATTAGTTAATCCACTGTTATCAATATACATTTTTAGATGAAGAATGAAAATGTTGCTGTGAAGGAATTAGTTCTCTCATTGCAATACCCTTTTTCTTCCTTTGAACTTTACAGAAACTTCTGTTTTATACATTAAGTAATGACTGAAAACACACACACACACACACACAAACACACACACACACACACACACACACGCTCCCCTTTCCTGTATCCCATTTATACCACAAATCTATGGATCCAGAATCCTCCTCTCTTTTTCCATTCAGCTAGAGTCAGTCAGCCATCTCCCATGCCTGTGCCCATTTTCACTCTGTCCCAGAACTGTTTCAATTGTTTTGTGTTTTATTGTTTATATTCAATTTTACCACTAACAAAATAGTTTTAACTGGTTGGAACATTACATTTTGGCTGATAGAAAAAAAGTTAAGACAATCATCCCGGAAGATCAATTAGTAAAGAAATATAATGCAAATTTTGGACAAATGCTAGATACCGAGTTGAGAAATTTGAGGTTTCTCAGAATTAAAGCTAAATACTGGGAAATGAGAATCAAGTAATAATATCTAGGATGGATAGTATATCTAGATATATATGTGTATAAATGACATGATTTATATACAGAACAAGGTAATACTTTTTGTATAAATACAATTTCAACATTTTATTTAAAGATATGGATGCATGTGCATTGTGACAAAAGCAAAAATTATTGCAATGTTTTTAAAGGACTTAAACATGCCTGCTAACTGCTTTTTAGCATCTGATTCTTCTTTGATTGCCAATATGATCTATAATCTAATTCAAAAACATTTTCCTGGGGCCTCCCTGGTGGTGCAGCTGGTAGAGCACCGCGCTGTGAAGCTGTACGCAGCCTTTGCAGCTCCGGTTCAATTCCCAGCCAGCCAGCAAGAGTCCCACATGGCATGGCACAGGAAGGGTCCCACATGGCATGACAGACCTCTCCTGTCTTTCCCGCTGCTCCCCTTAGCGGTGCCTTCGGTCCGTCTGCCTGTTCTGCTCCTTGCTCTGTCTCTGGTGAATCCTCTCACCCTCCCGCACCTCTGTCCTGTAACTCAGGTCTTGATTAAATAAATAAATCTTAAAAAAAAAAAACAAAGCAGTTTCCACATTGTCTAAAATGTTTACTTGAAGATTCTGAAAATGCAAATCACAATTTAAAATAATCATCAAACTTCAATTTTAATGAATCACATATTATAGATACACATTGTATATTAAAAAAAAAACTCACTTGGCTTCTTGCAAAAATTTTATTTTCAGTTCCTGAGGAAGATCTTCTTTACATGTTTTAACAGCAACAGGAATTTTATCCTTTAATATTCCCTTATATACTTCACCAAAATTTCCCTGAAAATACAAATACATATATTGCTTGAGTTATAAAACAGTCACATAAACATTTGCAAAATACAAGGAAAATGTCTGACAAATTTCAAGTTAATCAAAGTACTCTGTTAACTTTATTCAGAGTGTTAAGTGGAAATAAGAATAGAAATGTGCTTGATACCAATCCTTCAACATACAAACCTTATGGGAAGTTGAGGTTTAAGGAATACTGAAAAATAAAATAAAGGGGAAACTAATGGAAAGAGAATAAGAGAAGAAATTACAAGGACAAGTCTCTCGTGCTTGTCAAAGTTCAATCATTCCTCTGTAGTATGATCTAGGAGGTAACTCTGGGACTGGGAATACTCAAATTAATTTTCTATGTAAGTTAATACTAATAACATTCCCGATTCCCCCCAAATAATCTACCAAATGATACCAAATAGGAATACTCTACTTTTGGATAGTGGGGTAAACTTGTATATAAGTTTCATCCCACTAGTTCCCTTTACTCCATAAGCTCTAAAGTTTATTGGATAGAAAAGATATCCTTTAATGTTTACTGATAAAGCAAAGATTCTCTGAGGTGACTGTTAGTGTTGCTCCTCACAGCCATAGGCCACTTGATGAAGAGCATGCAAGGAAGAGAATAGAAGAGAGGCAACAGAAACAAGGCAGATGAAGGACTGCCACAGCCACTGTAGTAGTTGTCAATCTCTGAAAGGTACCAAAAGCAGGTGCTGACCCAAATGCCAGTGTCACTGTGATGAACCGATTGCTAGCAATGTATTATTAATTTCCTAACTTTAGTCTATGAGTAGTAAATAGTTTGACTTAAAATGTTTTATTTTGATATGAAGCTAACTCATTTTTATATTATTATAATATAAAACTAAGTATTACAGAGCAGATTTATAAGGTTGATACCTATTTTTGTATGCATAAGTATTTTTATATAGACACACTGACAGTAAGCAAACGTTATATTATAAAAAAGTTTAAATGTTATTGTTGAGCAAGAAGTAATTGAAGGAAGCATCTGTGAGAAACTGAGCTTTGGAGTTCCAAGATCAATGCAATTCTTAAATAATAGTTCAAGATATGTATATTTTATCTTATGAATAGATTTTCAGTTATTAAAATATTTTACATATTTTTTAATATTTTACTTGATGTCACTGTTTCATTTATTTTATTTTACTTAACATTTTAAGTATACTTAAATATTTAAATTTTGAATATTAAAATTATAATTTTTTAAAAAAATTGTTTATTTATTTATATAAGCACTGGGTACAGTCAGAAGCGCGGGAGGGTGAGTGAATTCACCAGAGACAGAGTGGGGAGCAGAGCAGGCAGAAGGACCGAAGTACACTGCTGAGGGGAGCAGCGGGCGGCAGGAGAGGTCTGCGCGCCATGTGGGACCCTCCTCCAGTGGCCGGGGAGCAGCCGGGGATCGAACCAGCACTGCAGAGGCTGCGGGCAGCTTTGCAACCCAGCTCTCAACTGCTGCGCCACCGGGGAGGCCGAACATTATAATTTTTTAATTGTGGTAACAGTTTACAACACTATACAGGTTTCAGGGATACCATTTTTCATCTCAGCAACTATCACACCACACCCCAATACCAAATATCCAGTTATAATCCACCACTATCTAATTGTTCCCCCTAATCCTTCCCACTGCCTTCTTTCCCTGCCTGTACGAGTCTATTCTGTTGTTTGAGTCTAAGGGTTTGTTTAGTTTTAGTTTGCTAGTTACAATTGCTTTTCTTCCCTTTATAGTCTACAAATGAGTTATATCATACAGTAATTGTCTTTCTCCTTTTGATTTATTATTTCATTCAGTATAATGCCCTGATTAGTAGATCCATGTTATTGTAAGTGGCAATGTTTCATCTTTGGTATTGCTGAGAAGTATTCCATTGTATACCACAACTTCTTTATCCATCCATCCATAATTGGGGACTTGATTTTGTTTCCATATCTTGACAATTGTGAATAATGTTGTAATAAACACAGGGGTGAAAAAATCTTTTTGAATTAATGTTTTCATATTTATCAGATAAATATCTAGAAGTGGAATTACTGGATCATATGGTAGTTCTATTTTAAATTTTTGAGGAACATCCACATAGTTTTCTATAGTGGCTTAACCAATCTCTATTTCCATCACATTGTACAAGGGTTCTTTTTTCTCCATGTCCTCAGCAACAATTACTATTTCTTAAAATTTTTATAATAGTCATTTGTAACAAATGTGAGGTAAAATCTCATTGTTTCCCTAATAATAATTGATATACAGCATCTTTTTTTCTTTAACTGAGGCAACACTGGTTTACAATACTGTATATGATTCAGTAGGTTAGGTTTATACCTCTTCAGATGTAAGTCACCATAACAAACCCACCATCAAAGCACCCATAGCCATTTACCTTAGATAGCTGGGCACCCTCTCCTCTTTGTTCCTACCCATACCCTTTCTCCCCTTCTAGTAGGTTCAACACTGAAGTAACATTTCTAGAATGTGTTTGATTTAGTTTGTTTGATTGAGTATGTATGACACACTATGTTTGTTTTTCATTTGTTTCTCTACATTCCATGCATATGAGAAGTCACCAGTACTTGTTTTCTCCTCCTGACATGTTTACCTTAGCATAATCTACTCCAGCTCCACCTATGCTGTTGCAAATGGCAAGTTCATCCTTTTTTAGAGCTGTTTAATAGTCCATTATGTATATGTATATACCACATGTTCTTATATATTTTTTTCATCCTGTTCATTTTTAAACAATATTTCCTTCTCCCCACTCCCTCAGTCACTTATAGGAGGAATACAGGGGGACCAAAAAAGACATCAGTGTAAAAAAACAGTAACAGTACAAAACACAACAAAGCAAAAAAGACAATTGTAACCATGTTCTTAATCCACTGCTCTGTCTTTGAACACTTTGGCTGTTTCCATAATTAGAATATTGTAAACAGTGCAGCAAAGAACACAGCAGTTCATATATCCCCTTGAATTGGATATTTTGTATTCTTTGGGTAGATAGCTAGGAATGGAATTACTGGATTATATGGTATATTTATATTTAATATTTTGAGAAACCATTATTCTCTTTTCCATAGTGAATGGACCAGTCTACATTCCCACAAACATTGTACAAACTCCCTTATTTTCCACAACCTCACCAACATTTTTGTTTATGGTTTTGTTTTGTTACATGTGACATTCTCACTGGAGTGAGGTAGTATGTCATTGTGGTTTTGATTTGCATTTCCCTGATGATATGTAAAGTTGAACATTTTTTCATATGCCAGTTGGTAATCTTTATGTCTTCTCTGGAGAACAATAAGCTCTGTGTCCAAGTTTGAATGGGTTCAAACATGGTGAGCAATCTGAGACCTTAAAAATTTATTTATTTATTTATTTATTTATACAAGCACTGGGTACAGTCAGAAGTGTGGGAGGGTGAGAGAATTCACCAGAGTCAGAGCAGAGAACAGAGCAGGCAGGCTGAGGGGAGCAGTGGGAGACAGAAGTCTGCATGCCCTGTGGGACCCTCGCCTGGCAGCTGGGGATGGAACCGGTGCTGCAGAGGCTGCGGGCAGCTCTGCAACCCAGCACTAATATGAGTTCTTTAATGATTTTGGATATTAGTTTCTTGTTAGTTGTATGATATGCAAATACTCTCTCCCATAAATAGGGTTTTTATGGGTTTTTTTTTGTTTTAATGACAGTCTTTCCATGTTCAGAAGCTTTTTGTTATCATGTAGTCCCATTTGTTTATTTTGTTTTTTCTTTCCTTGCCATTAAATTGAGTCCTCAAAGACATATCTGGCTGTATTTTCTTCTATGTATTTAAATTCCCTAACTTGGATCCAAGTTTTTAATGCATATTGAATTAACTTTTGTGGATGGAATAAGAAAGTGGTCTAGTTTCATTCTTATACATGTGGCTGTCCAGTTGTCCCAGCACCATTTTTTGAAGAGATTTTACTTTCTCCATTGTATACTCTTGGCTCCTTTGTGATACATTAACTGTCTATATAAACATGGGTTTGTTTCTTAGCTCTCAATTCTATTCCATTGTTCTGTGCCTATGCCAAATAACACACTGTTTTGACTACTGGATCCTTGAAGTACAGTTTGAAGTTTGGGGTCCTATGTGGTTCAATATGAATTTAAGTAACATTTGCTCTCTTTCTCTAGAACTTCATTTTAAACATGATAGGGATTGCATTCAATCTATATATTGCTTTGGGAAAGATGGACACTTTTAACAAAGTTAATTCTTACAATTCATTAGCATGGACTATCTTCACATTTACTTGTTTCTTCATTTCTTTTAACAAGGTCTAATAGTTTTCATTGAATAGGTCTGTCACTTTCTTCTTTAGATTTATCGCTTTTAATAATTTTTGAGGCTTCTCTAAATGGGTTTGTTTTCTTGTTTTTTTCTTTCCTAATTCATTATTTGCATATAGTAACATAACAGCCTTGTTCATTGATTTTGTAACCTGCCAATTTACTACACTGATTTATTGTTTCTAATAATTCTTTAGTAGCATCTTTAGGGTTTTCTATATATATTATCATGACATCTGCAAGTAATTATAGTTGAGCTTTTTTCCAACTTGCAAAATTGCTAGTTTTGCTATTACTTCTTTTGGTTTAGATCTTATTGCATTTAGGTAATAAGGTGGTCTTTTAGCTTCATGGACTGTTATATCCAAATCCTTTCCCAGGTGTGGGAAGCTTTCCTCTATTATTTCTTTGAATAGGCTCTTTGTTCCTTTCTCTCTTTTCTCCTGGGATACCCAGGTTGACTTTCTTAATGGTGTCGATATTTCTTAAATTCCCTTTCATTTTATTTATATTTCATTTCTATGTTTTCTTCTACCTTATTGCATTATTATCTTCAATATCACTGATTCTACCCTCCATTTGATTATACTACCTCTAGAGATTTCTGTAGAATTTTACCTCATTTATTTAGCTCTTTGCCTTTGGATTTATTTAAAGCTTCAAGTTCTACCTTCTGTTCACTGATTTTATTCTTGAGATCATTGATTTATCTTAATTCTGTGGTGTCTCTTTTAATAGCTTTTTGAGTTATCTTTTATAGATTTGACTTGTCACTGAGTTCTCATGAATTATTCTGTCTTGCTTTTAGAGTTATCCTATATCTCTTTGACTTTCTTTTTTATAGCAGTTCTGAACTCTAAATCTGATAAGGAGGCATAATTTTCCATTTTTGTTTTTATTGTCTGGAGATATGTTCTCACCAGTGCATCATATTCTCTTTAGGTATCATATTTCCGTGTGTTACATTTCTGTGCCTGCCCACTTTGCTACTTGAGGTCTTGGTATTTTATTAATATCTTTATATCTTTAGCAGAAACTTAAAGGATTAAATTATTTTACCCAACCCACAGATGATTTTGTGGTATTGACTGAATTTACCTATTAGCTCATTTATTTATTCTGTATATACTAAGACTTCTGTATATACTCAGGCCTCTTTTGAAGTTGCTGAGCCAGTGGAATGGAGAGGGGCTGACAGGGCTCTAGATGCTGGTATGGATGAATTGGGGTGGAGGGAGCTTGTGTTTGTGGCACTCGATAGCTCTCTTTTTTTAAACATTTATTTCCTTATGCATACAAGAGCTGGAGTGTAGGCCAGAGGTGCCGGGAGGTAAGAGGATTCACTAGAGACAGAGTGGGGAGCAGAACAGGCAGACTGACTGAAATACACTGCTGAGGGGAACAGCAGGCGAGACAAGAGAGTTCTGATGCACCATGTGGGTAGCTCCCTGTCAGGGAGGGAACTCATGCTGCAGTAGCTGAGGATTGCTTCACAGTGCTGAGACTTAACCCCTTGCACCACTGGGGAAGCCCATTGATATCTCTTCTTTCTGGGATTTGAGATGAGAGACCTGGTAGTCTTGTGCTGTCAATGTGCCTCATAACTTAAGTATCAGTCCCAGGAGATGGGAAGGTGTAATGCAAATCAGAATGCTTGCTCTGATATTATCTTTACTGGAGATCCATTCATTGTGGAGCACCCCAGCTCCTCCAAAAGGTCTCCCCATTTCAAGGGAGTAGGTCTCCAGATAACTTTTGTTCCCCCATCACTAGGACCTCTGGCTAAACACCACCGGTGTTTCTTACTCCAGACCACAAACTCTTAGGTACTTCTCTCCACACACATCCCATTCAATGCAGCCTGAATCTCAGTGTCAACAGTGTTGAAGTCTGCACTGGTCTTTAATATCCAGGGGATAAAATATTCCACTGCTATTTGAGTGATTATCTGAATAGTGTTCTGTTGGCTTATTGCTTCATGACCTATAGGAACCAGGCCTTGCAGCTGTCTTTGCTAGATCCTGTCACATCCACTCCCCTTGGGAAAGCCTCCTTCACTGCTTGTCAGGACTTGTCAGGTTTGAGGTGCTTCTTGGTCTGGTTCTGGGTGTCACTGAAGTCTGCTGGCACGTATCATTGTGACAGCTTTTTGCAAGACCTGCCCAGGAGTTCGCTGAGGATCGCATGAATGTGTAGCACTCACTTTCACATCCTATCTTGGGCTCACTGACTTCTGCTGAGGGCTACTGCCCTTGGTACTGCTGCCAGGAGTGCCAGAACATCATTTTATGTGTCAATGATAAGTATATTTTCCATGGTTAAATGCCTATTTAGATCCTCTGCCCATTTTTAAGTTGAGTTGTATGCTTTCTTTAGCTCTGCAGAAGATACTTAGTTTGGTGCAGTCTGTTATTTATTTTATTTATTTTTGTTTCTATTGCTGTTGGAAATGAACATAAACATCAGTAAGGAAGTAAAAGAGCATATCACCTATGTATTTATTTGATGGTTTTAGGTCTTATATTAATCTTTAATCAATTTTTTAGTTAATTTTAGTATATGATGTAAGAAAATGGCACTTTCATTCACTTGCAAGTGGTGATCTAGTTTTTCCAGCAAAATTTATTGAAGAGACTTTCCTTTTTCTGTTGTATGTTCTTGCCTCCTTTCCAAAAATGAGTTGCCTACATATGTGTAATTTATCTCTGCCACTGAATAGTGTGACAGTTTTCATTCTAATACCATATTGCTTTGACTAATGTGGCCTTTTAGTATAATGTAAGGTCATGTACTAGTATGCTACCATCATTCTCATTCTTTTTGTTAGGATTGGCTTGGCTATTTAAGGCCTTTTGTGCTTTGATATAAAATTGATGATTTTTTATTACATTTCTGTAAATAATGCCATTAGGATCTTAGATGGGATTATGTTGAGTATGTACATTGCTATAGATCAACTGGCCATTTAGAGAATATTGATCCTTCCAACCCATGAGCATGATGTAGTTTATAATATTTTTTGTTTATTTTTTGTTTCTATTGCTGTTGAAAAAGAACACATTTCCAATTTTTGTGTCTTTTTCATTTTTTTCAGCAGTGTCTTATATAGTTCATTGTACATTGTACATATTGTGTTTATCATTCTTTATCTGCCAGTCCATTGTTTTCATATAGAAATGCAACAGATTTTGTATACTGATTTTATAAAATGTAACATTATTGTATTCATTATTTTTAACAGTTTTTGGGTGGATATTTTAGGGTTTTCTATATATACTATACATTGAATAGCATCACTTCTAAATCTAATATTCAGCACTTAAATATTCATTTAAAATAATGACTGAAAAAATAATGACTGATGGGGCCTCCCCAGTGGTCCAGCAGTTGAGCACAGTGCTGTGAAGCTGTCCACAGCCTCTGCAGTGCTGGCTTGATTCCCGGCCAGCCAGGGAGAATCCCACATGGTGGGGCAGACCCCTCTGGTCTCGCCCGCTGCTCCCCTCAGCAGTGCTTTCGGTCTGTCTGCCTGTTCTGCTCCCCGCTGTCTCTGGTGAATCCTCTCAACCTCCTGCAACTCTTGCCTGTACTCCAGCTCTTGTATAAATAAAAAATAAAAATCTTTTAAAAAATAATAATTAATGATACTTTCAAGAAAAATAAACATATTATGAATTGTCAACAAATTACAGATTCATCATAAACTAGAAAAAAGAAAAGTTGAGCTTAAATCTTTCCCTGCTTTTTATATCAAGATTCCCAGATACACATAATTATACAATCATTTATTACATCAGAGATAGAGTTGAGAAAAGATATAGTATACACAATTGCTCATGGTCTTCACCTAAGTACTTTTATCTAAAATCTTAACATTTTGGTCATCAGAAAATTTATGCTGGCTAACTTACCTTTTTCTGTTATTAATATCATCATACTGACTGTACGCATTAAGATTCTACCTCCACTATACTTTTGTCTTGTCCCTTGCATCTCAAAAATACTATCTGATTCATTATCTCAATTTTTACAACAAAGTTCATCTCATCTTCAGTCCCTCACTCCGCCAATCTATCCACCACATCACTGTTACATTAATATTTCTGAGATAACTCTGATTAAACTACTGCTTTATTCAATATCTATCCTTAAATTACCATCAATTTCTTAGTCTGTCCAGCTTCTTATTATGGCGCCCAACTATTACACCTGTTCTAAAATCAAAATACTTAGAGATCCCAAAATAAATGCTATGTCTTCCTTCATTTTCCCCCTGAGGAAAAATCCCTCAACCACAAATTAGGGAAAGTGGTAACTCATTTAAAGTCCATTTCTTATGCCCCCTCTGTCATGGTGATTTTCTTAATCTTCCCAAAATAACATTGCCCATTCTTGAATAGTTATCACTATTGTTCCTTTATATCTTTCTAATGGTTTGTGCCCTATATAACAGAATTTATTGCATACTATCATTTGAAATGTTTTAACATTCATTCAAAAATCCATTATTCTCCTACTAGCAATGTAAGAGAATTCCTTTTTCACCACAGCCTTGCCAACATCTGTTGTTGCTTGTTTTTTTGATATGTGCCATGCTTACCGGTGTCAGGTGGTATCTCAATGTGGCTTTGATTTGCCACTATGGAAAGCTGTCTGAAGGTTCCTCAGTCTACTAAGGATGGATCTACCATATGACCCAGCAATTCCACTCCTAGGGATCTACCCAAAGGACACAAGAACATTGATTCAAAAGAACAGATTCATCATAAATCTGTACTCCTATGTTTATTGCAGCACTATTTACAATAGATAAAACCTGGAAACAACCCAAATGTCCAAAAATAGATGACTGGATCAAGAAGATGTGGTATATATACACAATGGAATATTACTCAGCAATCAAAAAAGATAAACTCATGCCATTCGCAGCAACATGGAGGAGCTAGAAGGAATTATGCTCAGTGAAATAAGTCAGAAGGAGAAAGAAAAATACCAGATGGTTTCACTTACAGCAGGAATATAGGTAAACCAAATAAGACATCAATGTAAAAAATAACAATATAAAACACAACAAAACAAAAACAGTTATCAATTTGAGACATCCTGCAGGGGAGAAGTAGGGAGAGAGATCAGAGGGAGGGAGGAAGAAGCCCAGAGGATTGTGGTGATGGTGCATGGGTGCACTGGTGAAGGAAATTATATGGGGACTACAACTGAGGGGGGGAAGCAAATATTGTTTAAAAATGATTAATGTTTAAAACAAAACCCAATACTCAGAGGACTTCAACTCTATCAATGTTTGTCACCTCCAATACTGAGAAAAGAGATTATGCTTCCCAGAATACCTCTTTTCCATGCAAAGAGTTCAGATGAAACTTATGATGCCCATCACAACATTTAACAGACACAGTTTTGTTTCTGCTATTGATCTTATATCCAAAAGGCTAAATCTCATTATGTTTCATATCTATGTTTATGTCAGTCCACATATGAAGATCTTGGTCCAAATTTAATCCTACGTCACTCTCTATAATTCTCATTAGTTTCTGCACACTACTACATTTCTGCACACTGCTACATTAGTTTCCACACCCTGCTAGAAAGCCTCATTCTTTGCCTTTTTCCCTTCTATCTGAAACTTCACTGTGCCTTCTGGAATTCATAGTAATCTTCATCAATATTTCATGTTCTATCTATTCTTTGGCTACTCTCTTTACCTTCTAGTTATAGTAGAAACTTGAGAACATATTTAAATGAGTATCCCCTACCCAATCATTCTCCCACTGCTCTGGAGATGAAATAAAACACCCTACAACAGCATTGTCATTGTTTTCAAAGCATTTTCCTTATTGCTTTCCAAAAAACACCCAGTTTTAAAATTTTACCATTTAATTATGTACACACTGATCCCTTATTGTGGCCATCAGCTAATGAATTGGAAATTATTACTCCCTATGATTAAAAATTTGATTTTAGGATCACTAATTTTATTCCAGCCTTAATTCTTAGCAATTTCAATAAACACTTACAGATTATCTCAATACTTTCAACTGTTTCTTAAACATCTCTCTTTCAATGATCTACACTTCATACTACTTTCTATGATCATACCTTAAACTTTGACATTGCCAATGATGCATCTCCTCTATAATGTTGACTGGTTTCCCTTAAAATTGAGGAACAAAAACCTCTTGTGGGCCCTTCATTCTGCCTAATAGCCATATTACAATTCTCCAGATAATTTACATTCTCAACACAACAGATAGATATTTTTAAAAAGTGAGATCAATCATGCCAGGGTCCACTCAAAATCATTCACCAGACTTTTCCATATATAATGAAGGTCAAGAAATGAAGATTACCTCCAAGGGCCTACACAATCCACCACCCTGACTTCCTTTCTTATCATGCTCCTCCCTTACTTTCTCACTTGTAGCCAAACTGTCTCCTTTGCTACAAATTTCATTTGCCTCATTGCTCCCTGGCCTAGAAACCTCTTCCTCAGATATCCACATGGTTAAATCCTGTCTCTATTATTTCATTTGAAAAAACATTTTAATAAGACTTTGCAACTCTGGCAAATAGTACTTCCAAACTCCTTATATTTTTCACAGGGCTTAGCTCCCTCTACCATTATAAAATTCACTTTCTTATGATGCTTACTGTTTAATTTTCCCCAGGTAGACAGACTATAAGTCATATGAGAGCAAGTTTATGTGCTTTGTTCACAAATACTTGAGCACTGAATAAAATATTTATTGAACACCAAGAACAAACTACTAAATAAAAAAAAGTTAGATTCATATCTAACCTCATAGTCTACAAAATTCAAAGTCCATAAGTTTAGGAACCATGGCAAATTTTCCTTTCCACATGTATTCTCAAGCAATACACTACAAATAGATATTCAGAATGGCAAGTCATTTTCTACTCAAAAATATTAGCTGAAATTAAGATATATAGTGTCTTTAAAGTTGCAGTCTTTTGTTAAAAATAATTAATGTCACTGCCTTTTGACTGTGAAAATTATTCATTGAAATAGCCTTACTAAGGAGTTAAAGACTAAAATTCCTCTTGATATGCTGTATTTTGCACATTAAACATGAAAATAATAAAAAAATTTTCTTTAGTTGAAAATATTTTTACCTTACTGCTGCAAAATCTGTCCTTCAACACATTTTATTTCAGGAAGTGATTTAATTTTACAACTTATTATTCAATTGTATTTTTATGGAAATGTATTTAATTTCTTTCTAATAATTTTTGATTCAATCACTGCTACTGAGTAAGTAGTTTAAAATAGCATTAAAAAAATAAAGACAAAACCAGCAAGTTAACTGTGAATCTGATACATACAACAAGGGAGGAGGAAGAAAGGAGGTTAAAAAAGGGGAGGGAAGAACATAGGGAAAATGGTGATGGGTCATACTTTATATGGTGGTGGGAGAACTATGGAGGCTACCTCTGAGGAGAGAAACAATTACGTACAAAAATGATCAATGATGTAACAAAATTTTTCAAAAATTTAAAAAAGATAGAAATAAAAAAATAAAAAGGATAACTTCTATTAGAATGATGAGCACATCACACAGGAAATAAGTACATCAACTACTGTTTTAACTTGAGATTCTTTAGAATTTGCTTACTAAATATGTATTAACAATCAAAAGAAATTGCTTTCAATAGCAATCTTATACTTCAATTTGGAAAAGATATTTAGATAAGACTCATGAATTTCAACAGGGAATTTCTTAGTAGAGTTCAATAGAGAATTGCTTTCTCAACAGACAATAGAGCTACAAAATGAAAAAAATTGTTGACATTGAGTTTACAATTGAAACAAAAATTGATATATAATCGTTTAAATTTTTATTAAAATGCTAAGCCTTGGGCCTCCCTGGTGGCACAAGGGGTTAAGCACCGCACTATGAAGCAATTTGCAGCCTCTGCAGCACACGTTAGATCCCTGGCCAGCAGGGGAGCAACCCACATGGCGCAGCAGGCCTCTCCTGTCTCACCCGCTGCTCCTCTCAGCAGTGTATTTTGTCAGTCTGCCTGTTCTGTTTCCCACTCTGTCTCTGGTGAATCCTCTCACCCCCCACATCTCTGGCCTGTACCCCAGCTCTTGTATACATAGATAAATCTTTAAAAAAAAATGTTAATGCTTAACTAGCCTGATGACCCAAAAGTATATGACTGAAAATTTTCCCTAAATATCTCTATTATAAACTACTTTTCACAAAGCATTATGAACTTAAACTCTATTCAAAATTTCATATGGATAAAGCCATTGACAATGAAGTCAATATTTATTCAATTGGAGTATAATTGCAATAAACCATTAATACATTTGCAATAGTTCCTTTGATAAAATTTCAAGTATCTGTGCATTATTGTTAGACATAATATACCTTCATAAGGTGTATGCATTGGAATAACAATATGTGACAACTTTTGAAATGTTAAGGATGATTCTTGACTTTTCAAACTAGGTGGGTAGAAAGGAACTTTAATTATATATAGCTGCCCTCTCTGACCACAGTGCTAGTTATAAAATCAATATAGTGGAACAAATCCATTGTACAAAAAAATTTAGAATAAAATAATGTGCCCAATTTTATCCTATTCTGTGATGCTTTATAATATCCTGAAATGCCAAAAGAACAGCATTTCTCTTTTTCTGAACTATTGTGTTTTAACTAGAAACAAATGGAATAATACTATTAGATGCTTATTTAAACTTGTATTACCTCAGTTTCTTTTCAAATGGCAACTCACTAGTTTTGGATTTACTACATAGTAATAAAATCATTATAGCTTTTAATTCTCCCAGAGGAAAGTCTACATATTTTTAAAAGTCAAGAAACACCCTTAAAGCTTTTAAAGATTTTCATACATTTATTTCAGTGAGCATCACATATTTATAACAGATGTGGTATTGTACTCTTCCAGGTTAATGTGAGAATATGCCTTACTATACACTGCAATATATAAAAAGGAAGAAAATGAGGACATCGGCAGTGTTCATAGTCTTTTTTTTTTAAAACAACTTTCTTTTTTTTATTATTTTTTTAAAGATTTATTTATTTATATAAGCACTGGATACAGTCAGAAGCGCAAGAGGGTGAGAGAATTCACTAGAGCCAGAGCAGGAAGCAGAGAAGGCAGACTGAAGAAGTACACTGCTGAGGGGAGCAGTGGGAGGCAGGAGAGGTCTGCACACCATGTGGGACCCTCTCCCTGTGCCCGGGGATTGAACCGGTGCTGCAGAGGCGGCGGGCAGCTCCGCAACCCAGCGCTCAACCGCTGTACTACCGGGGAGGCCCCAGTGTTCATAGTCTTAACGTTACCTATGGAGCTGTCCGCAGTCACTGCAGCCTGAGTTCAATCCCCGGCCAGGGAGCTACCCACATGGTATAGCAGATCTCTCCTGACTCGCCCGCTGCTCTCTTCAGCAGTGTATTTCAGTTACTCGTCCTGTTCTGTTCCCCGCTCCGTCTCTGGTGAATCCTCTCACCCACCTCACCTCTCGCTTACACCCCAGTTCTTATATGCATAAATAAATAAATCTTATAAAAAAAGACATTTGATTAGTTAAATCAGTTGATTACATACCTTGCCCAGTAATTCTCCCAATATGACATCTTCATGTTTGAGAATCCACTTCTTATCCTATGGCAAAGGAAAATAATAGACATTTTTAGTCCATGTAAGAGTTCATTTCCTATAAGATACATCTGAGGAAGTGGGAAATAGATCCAGAGAGATATTTCATTTAGACCATTCAGTCAACAGCACACTAAAAACTTGTAACCAGAAGAAGCTATAAAACAGATTTAAGAAATGCTACACAATGGTATTTTAAAATCTATATTAAAGCAAACGTCTATCAGAAATCTTTGTAACTAGAACAGCATGTACTTTCCTTTCCCCATAAGACTTAGGTTATATTATTGTCATTTCAAAAATGTGTTATCAGTACAAGAGAGAATTCCATTTTACAATGCAAACTTTCCAATTCTCACTTGATGACAGAGAATTATTTTTCTACTGAAACCATATTACTAAGAGTTCATTTTCCATATAAAATGGTCATGAGTTACTGCTATCTGTGACACTGCAGGTATCCAGATTTTCCCCATGTTTTTTTCTCTACTATAATAAATCAACAAACATCAATTATAACATGACTAGGATACACAAAAGCCATGATACAAACATGTCATTATAAAAGAGCATTCATTATCTGATCTGAAGAACTAATTACGACTTAGGCAAAATTATCATCTAAAAATCTCAGGTATTAAGCTATATGTTAAAACTTACATAGATTTTTTAAAGGCTGAAAAAAGAAATGAAATAAAGAAGAATTGAAAGAAGGAAAGGAGGCATAGAGAGAAGAGAAAAATCCTGAAGCGATACATTTTATTCATGACTTGACTTTCCATTAATGTTAAAGTTTGTATCCCCTATTACACAGATTGAAATATAATTAGGACAAACAGAATGATTTGTAACAATTAATTAAACATCTTGAGGTAAAAATCCATCTTAAACATGAATTTTAAATTGTTCTGCATAGCCATTTGAAGTACTTTACCTTCTGAAACACTATATGACAAACACAACCCTCTGATAAGTCAACAAAGAGGATAACATTGGCTTTAAAAAAACAACAGCTTTCAATCTGAAAAAAAATTAAAGCTATAAAGCTCCTGGAACAAATCATAAGAGAGTATCCCCATGATCAAGAGAGTAAAGAAAGATTTCTTAGGACACAGAAAGCAATAACTATAAAAGAAAGAAGGAACAACTAGAATTCATCACAATTAAAAACATGTCTTCTCCAAAGGTATCATTTAAAAGATGAAAAGGCAAATTACAACCTGGGAGAATATTTCTTATAACATATATCTGAAAAATAATTTGCATGAAGAACATATAGAGAATTCACAGTAACATGATGATAAACAACCCAATTTCAGGAAATTGGGCAAAAGCAACAACAACAAAAGATGGAAAATTGACAAGAAGCACATCAAAAGATATTTACCATCATTAGCCATCAGTGACATACAACTATAAGGCACAATAAGTTGTCATTTGACACCCATTAAATAACTAAAATGAAAAAAGATTAACAGTAACATGTGATTGCAAGGATGTAGTCAAGTGGAGTCCCTTTACATTGTTAGTGTAGATGCAAGTTGCTAAGCCTTTTGGAACACAGTTCGCAGTTTGTTTTGTTTTGTTTTTACAAATTTAAACATATACCTAACTTATGACTCAGAATTATATCCCTATTATATTCCTAGGTAATTAAACTGAAAGAAGTGAAAACATACATCCACAAAAAGATTTATCAGAAATATGTGACGGTAGCCCTTCCCTGGTGGAGCAGCTGATGAGCACTGGGCTGCAAAGCTGCATGCAGCCTCTCCAGCGGGGGTTTGATTCCCGGCCGCTGGCAAGAGTCCCACATGGCGTGCAGACCTCTCCTGCCGCCCGCTGCTCCCCTCAGCAGTGTGTTTCTTCCGTCTACCTGTTCTGTTCCCAGCTCTGGCTCTGGTGAATTCTCTCACCCTCCCCCATTTCTGACTGTACCCAGTGCTTGTATAAATAAATAATTAAATCTTAAAAAAAAAGTAAGAAATACGTGAGGTTGTTCTACTTATATCATTCAAAAAGTAGAAACAATCCAATGACAAAAGGAGGACTGATAAACAAATTTTGATATATTTAAACAATTAATATGCAGCAATAAAAATAAATTTACTATAGATATATGCAACAACAGAGGGTTTCTGAAACATTTTCAAAGCTAAGACCAGATACAATTTATATGCATGCATAATGGTTTCATTTATTTAAAATTTTAGAAATGAACAATTAATCTATAATGCACTAAATCAAAAAAGCATTGGCTGCTGCAGAAATTGGGGAAAATTGACTGTAAAGAGAAAAAAGGAACTCAGGGGGCCTCCTCTGATGGCGCAGGTGGTTGAGCACTGCGCTGTGACGCTGTCCGCAGCCTCTGCAGGGCCGGTTGGATCCTGGCCAGCCAGCTACAGTCCCACATGGCGCAGCAGACTCTCCTGTCGTGCCCTTTGCTCTCCTCAGCAGGGTATTTAGTCCGTCTGCCTCTTCTGTTCCCTACTCTGTCTCCTTTGAATCCTCTTACCCTCCCGCACATCTGGCCTGTACCCTGATTCTTGTATAGATAAATAAATAAATCTTTAAAAAAAAAAAAAAGGAACTCTGGGTGGATATGGAAATGTTTGATTTCCTTGAACCATACATTTAACACCTGTGCATCTTATTGTGTAGATATCCATAAAGTATGTTTTTTTGTAAAAAATTTTAAAGAATAAAAAAAAAAATGTTACTGAATACCTAAATAGCACTTTTGGGTCAAGTTTTCCCTCAGGTATGTTATCAAAAGTTATTCCTCAAAGAAAACAAGCTGAAGCTGGCATGCAGGATTTATTATTTTGAGGTTGCAAAAGGTATTTGTTGAAAGTTTTTCCAATTCACACAATGGTAAAATAGGGAAATCAGACAAATTCTACTGTTGAAAGCCACTGAAAAAGTTTGATGTAATTTATAAAAAATTAAAAATCCAAAATTTTTCTTGAAAACTGGAGTTACTGAATTAGTAAAGACATGAGAAGTATAACTTTAGAGTAAGAAGGGAAACCAAGTCAAGCAGTTAAGGGTGCTTTTACCTTAAATACATAGGCTTATTGTGAAAGTAGTGAATAAGCAACCTGCCAAAGAGAAGAAACCCTATATAATACCTCACACTTTCAATAAATGAAAGGAATTAAAACCCAACTTCCAATCATCTCCAACACTTACAGGATTAAATTAGGATTGTAAACTATGCCTATAGGACAAATTGGCTCAATGCCTATCTTTGCATGAATCAAGATCTAAAAATGGCTTCACATTTTTAAGTGGAAAAGAGAAAAAAAGAATTCATGGCACATGAAAATTATAAGCAATCAAATTTCAGAGCCCATAGAAAATAGATCAATAGGAAATATCAATGACACTACAGAGAGGAAAAAAAAAAAGTGGAAAAAAATGAAGAGTTCTTAGGCCTTGTAGGACAATACCAAAAGATCTGACATTTATTTCAAAGTCACTGAAGGAATTGAAGACACAGTTCCAAAAATAATTATGAAGAAATGCTAATCAAAATTTCCCCAAAATTTGGTAAATGAAACTCCTACAGACTCAAGTAACCCAATCAATCCCCCCCCCAATTAAAACCACTGCATAAACAAAACAATTACATTGGTAAAAACCAAAGAAAAAGAAAAAATTCTATTGTCAGAAACCACATAAGCTAAGGAAAACAGGAACATTTTCTAAAGCTAAAAAAAAAAACAAAACTATCAAATACAAATTTCTATATCCAGAAAAATATCTTTCAGGAGTAAAGATATAATAAAAACATTCTCAGATAAAGGAAGACTAAGCAAGTTTTTTTGACTACACTTACTATTGAAACAAAGTTATTAACAGAGGTTCTTCAGACAGAAGGAAGCTTGGAATATTAGTAATAAAGGAAGAACAACAAAAATGGTAAATAATAGAGCAAATAAAAGACTTTTCTTCTTTTGAATTCTTTAAAATTCACTTAATAGTTGAAAGGAAAATTATAAAATTTTCTCATAAGGTTTTCAACTGATGTAGATGTAAACATAATAAAAATACAGCAAAGAAGGATATAGTGATAGATTCTCAGTTCAACTTGAAGTAGTACAACATTTATTCTAAATTGTGAACAGTTACATATTTTGTTAATTCCTAGAGTAAATACTAAAAAAAAGGCTATTTAATTAAAAATTCAAAAGAAAAAACGTGACAGTTTATAAAAAGAATTCAAAAAAGTCAAAAAAGGGGGAAAGTAATAAAAGTCAGAGGAAACAGAAAAATAGCAAAATAACTTCTAATTCAAAATATCGATAATTAATTAAGTGTATATTAGCTAAGGACACCATTCAAAAGACAAGAGTGTGAGAAAGAATTTTAAAATTAGGCAATTATGTGCAGTCTAAAGAAATTCACTAACCATAATGATGTTGGTATCATAAAAAATAAATAAAAAATGCAAATATAAATCATAAAAAAGCTGGAATACTTATAGTAAGAGCAGAAAAGGTAGAATTTAAGAGTAGGGGAAATTACCATGGATAAAGAGGAAAATCACATAATAACAAAAGTGTCATTTCATCAAGAAAACATAATTATCTTAAATGTCCATGCTTCAACCATAGCTACCTCAAAATAAAGGAAACAATATAAAATAGAAAGGAGAGAGTTAGAGATCTCAACACTCCAGTCTCATTAATAAATAGTAATATAAGAGAAAAAGAGCAAGACAATAAAATAACTAAATAACACTATCAACCAACTGAGTCAAACTGAAATTTATAATAAAATTCCATTCAACAAAAGTAGAATATCTCTTCCAATACACAAGGAAAATTGCCCAACCTAAACCACATCATAAACCTACATCATAAAACAAACTTTAATGAAAGTAAAAGCAATGACGTCTATAAGGTATGTTTTCTGATAATAAGGGCAAAATCAATAAAATTGAAAATTCAAGAACAACAGAGTAATGATTGTGGAGATAGTTTTTCTATTATGGCTACAGCTCTATCTTCAGCTCTAGAGATGCATGGATCAAACTTTTGGTTCTCAGACAAGGTCTTGAGGAGACACTGTTTTATAACACTACAGGATTCAGAAATACCGGTCCATACCTATGCAGACTTATGTTACCATACCACACCTACCACCAAGGCATAAATAATCCATCACCATAGTCTATTGAACTCCTTACCCTTTTATTATTATTTTAGCTAAAATGAAGATAAAAATCTATAATTTCAGAATAAAATTAATGACTCAGTCTATAGAAGGGACAAAATTCTCAAGGAGAATATGGTGATGATTTGTTTTGATCAGAGTTTGATAGTGCAGTTTTTATGGAAATGTGGACAGAGGTGCTGACTCCAAACTGTTAAATTGGAAACAAGCATTGGTACTAAATATATCTGAAAACAGGAACTACCTAAACCCTCCTTCAGATAACAAATGAAACAGTCCTACTAAGGTTGCTCAGTAATCAAGAAAATCAGGTACCTAGATATATGAGGATACTAAATTTTCACATAACCCGTGCCTCTGACCCAGGAAAGGATACATGTTATAGTATAAAGGCTCTCCATTTCTTGATATAACTTTACTATTGGAGGAATAACAATCAAGTAGAAACTACATAAGAAGATAATTGAAAGGTAAGTTAGGGAACAGGAACATTAAGTAGCATGCAGTATGAAGAATGGAGAGTTGCTAAAGGAGTCTGGATTTCTGACTTCCCCGTTTTCTTTACCGATTCTTCTCTTTTCTTCTTCCCTCCAAAGGAAATAAAAGTCAGACTCCAAAGGGTAGCCAGAAAGGTCCCTCAATTTATTTGGATGATTTTTTTCAATGCTCAATATGAAAAAAAAAAAAATTGAAACATCAAATTATTTGGTATTATTTTTAAAGGGGAAATGAAGGTCAACCTTAAGATCTGAATATATATCTTTTAATGTAATAATTTGTTTCTTCAGTTATGAAATAAAGTTTTTAGTATGGTTTAAAAGCAGATTTAATATCAGCCAGTAATATTGTCAAAATGAAGTATTTTGAATTATTTGAGAATTCAAATTTTTGTAGTACATGTGGCCCATTTAAAAAAATCCTAAATACACTTGTTTGTCACTCTCAGAATAACCACCACTAGATGGACAAGGAATTTATTATCATCTCCATTTTGCAGATGTGAAGAGCAAGGCCTTGAAAAGGCAAATTCTTGCCTTTGGTTACCAAGGTATTAAATGACAGAGTAGGACTAAGAACCTCAATCTTCTGTTTCCTAGTTCAGTTTTCCAACATGTTCTGCTTTGCCTTTATTACACGAAAAGATGAGTCAAAGAACATTACATTTAAATAAAACCGAGTACAACAATTTTTTGAGTCTAAATTATATTCATTAAGTATATCACGTCAGGTGATTGACGATAAGGATCAAATTAGAGAACTTGTGTTCCTAAGGTGAGTTAAGTGTCATGTAATTTTTATCCTAGATAATTATCTTCAATAATCTATGATAAATGAGTGTTGTTTCCAAAGAACCAATCCATGCCAAATTGTAAAACTATCCAGAGGTGAAAATTTTCACACACATAAAGCCTCATTTAGACATGTGACTGCTATATCTAATATCTAATGGATTACAAAATGATTTGAAAATTAAATAAACGAGGTTGAGGCAACTCAGGTTGCGAGATATGGAAATTCTGCCTAACATACAACTTTCATGATCTTTAGCAACACATCTCCCAACCGTCTCTATGAGCATAAGATTGACTCCAGTTTGTTCATCTCCCAGAACTTCAGTCTATTATCTAACATTACATTATGCTATAATTTATAAGTAGTTATCTAAATCTCCATTTAGAAGCCTCTGTTGGAATTGTAGATTATTTAATTGTACAATTTTAAAACACGGTAACCATGCAACATTTCTCAGTCAAAGCTTTTGGATAAATCAAAATTTATTTGCATTTATTTTTTTTTTTTAAAGATTTATTTATTTATTTATACAAGCACTGGGTACAGTCAGAAGCGCGGGAGGGTGAGAGAATTCACCAGAGCCAGAGTGGGGAGCAGAGCAGGCAGAAGGACTGAAGTACACTGCTGAGGGGAGCAGCGGGCGGCAGGAGAGGTCTGCGCGCCATGTGGGACCCTCCTCCGGTGGCCGGGGAGCAGCCGGGGATCGAACCGGCGCTGCAGAGGCTGCGGGCAGCTTCGCAACCCAGCGCTCAACCGCTGCGCCACCGGGGAGGCCCTTTATTTGTATTTTGTTCCTGAAAATTTTGTAGTCTTCCTAATTGGGTTACAAAACATGCAGAGCCAAACTATTCATTGAATATAGGGAGAAATTTGCTTAAATATCAATGGTATCAACTAATTTAATATACAAAAAACAGTGGACAATTTTAATTTAAAAGTAAAGTAAGCTAAAGTAAGGTGAAAAATATTTACTATAATTAAAATGTATTATTAGATACAAATTGACAGATTTTTTAAATTGTTAAAACAATGAGGTTTTACTGAGGTCCCAAAACTGCTGTTAACTGTATAATTTGTAAAACTTTACCACAATCATGATTGTGATTTAACTCTTGTAATACTTGTCTGTGCAAGGAATACTGTCCCTCTTTTGAGCTGAATCACTATAGCCACTACTTGCTGTTAAAAAATACTCCTCTGACTCTACTGGAATAAAAGCACCAAAGAAATCTGAGTTCAAAAGGACTTTAGAGATCACCTAGCTCAACCTCCTGCACTCATAGTTCAAACCCATATATCCACCCATTGGTTTAGTCATACACTCAATCAAAAAAACTTTACTGAATACTGCTACCCACAGTAGATGAGAACTATGAATTCAGACATTTTGAAAAAATTCACTAGGACATTCAGTGATTGGGAACACTCAACTTTATCAACAAAGTCAATGTAAATGTGAGCTTTTCTATCAATTGGTCCTAGTACTAGGAATACAAAGGATGCATCTTTGTCTCTTCACACACACACACACACACACACACACACACACACATACACACACACACACGCTATAAATATATAACAGCAAATATTATTTAAAGAAGACGAGGCTTTCCACTGTTAAATGTTTAGTACTCTGATCATTTTTCATGCAAATTAATTTCCAAAATATTTGTAGTGGCTATTAAATATGTATGTCTGCATGCATGGGCAAATTATGAATCTTTTACAATTATTATGAATAATAGTATATTGTGATCTATACACAGTTTTCTCTATGAATATACATTTCAACCTATTTTTCTGCTTATATGTCATGTTCAGAAATAAACAGTGTTATTACACTCTTCAAACTTTTTTTTCATTACTAAGATAGTTACTTTTCTAACATCTTAGTAGATTAATTATGATATAGCGAATAGAATTTTTTGTTTCCAAAATTTAAAAATTCATTTCAAAAGTGTTAATACAAAAAGAGTGAACTTCTAAGATGAAAACTTGTGGCAGGATAAAGACATAACCAATGGTTTATTTAAAAGTTAGAGTTTTATAGAAATTTTAATAGTGTAGCCCAGTTTTCAGGAAGGGTGCTTATAACTGAAATGTTTTATATGTTCTTGTATTTTATAGGCAATTTTACTGAAAGCTGCTGGATTAAAATTGGGTGATATGATAGATAATTATTATAGTTAATGCTAAAATTTGATATTTTTATCTTAAACAAGCTAAGTAATATTAATAAAGATTGGTATTCATATATTTTAATAAATAAATAAATAAAATTGTGGATCAGTATAAAATTCACATAACAAATGTTATGTTTCAAATTTTTCAAACCTTGCTTCTTAATGATAAATACATAAGCCATGCATACTCTTCATGAATGTAGCTGACAGTAATAATGAACTTTAAGGGTTTAGGATTGCTAATAAATGGGAACTGCATAATATGACTTTAGTGATTTATAAATGTTTTAGTGTTGCATGAAAAAAATCAGTAAGGGGCCTCCCTGGTGGTGCAGGCTGTTGAGCGCTGCACTGTGAAGCTGTCCGCAGCCTCTGCAGTGAGGGTTCGATCCTGGCCCACCAACGAGAATCCCACATGGTGAGGCAGACCTCTCTGTTCTAGCCCGCTGCTCCCCTCAGCAGTGTATTTCTTCAGTCTGCCTGTTCTGCTCCCCGCTCTGTCTCTGGTGAATCCTCTCATCCTCCTGCATATCTGACCTGTACCCCAGCACTTGTATAAATAAAAAATTTTTAAAAAATCTTTAAAAAAATCAGTAAGAATACAAAAATAAAAGTGTGAAAGTATTTTTTCTACAGGTTACTTCTCATTTTTATTATAAATATATTTATTTTGAAAATATTTCTATTAAAATTGCTCTCTGACACTGCACAGATAAAAACGTTGTTGAACTGTACAAGGTAAATGATCCGAAGACTTGGATTTTAATAACCTTGCAGGGAAGAATTATAGAATCCCTTGACTGAAATGATAATAAAATTGATGGTGAAGACACCATTACTAGGAATGTCAAGGAACAAATTATAGAGGTATATATGAGATAGAAATTAGGCACTCTGGTGAAAATTGGATGATACAGGATGAGATAAACTTTGGTGGTCACATGAGTCAAAGAAATCACAATATACCACATAGTGGTCCATCTAAGTAAACAATAATTAGTCTTACTACTTTATTTATGTGTAATATTGAGAAACAGAATTAATGAAAAAGTTGGTTTCAACACCCTACTGGAGAACTGTTTGAAGATGGTTCTAATAACTTCTGGATGCGAGGATGCTCTGCCTGTCTGAGTTTGGATTTTTCCAGAAGCAGTCCCTGAGACAAGGATTCAAACACATGTAGTTAATGTGTAAAATGCAACAAATAAAAGTTATGAGGTGATACAGTGACATGAAGTCAGTCCATTCACTTTTTTTCCTGAGTGGAGCAAACCCTTGAAAAGAATACAAGTCATATGCCTCAGAATTAGTTCATTCAGAGGTACTGAGTGACAGAGTTGGGCTAATAACCTAAATAATTCATTTCCTCATCCAGTATTTCAATAAATTCTGCTTTTGCCTTTACTATACTGAAAAGTCTAGTTAAGGAACATTATATTTATTTACATAGGAATTCCTGAGAATCGTTGGTTGAGTCCTGCAGGGTTGTTAATCTCTGGCAGATTTTGTAATAGAGCACACTGAAAGATTCAAGTGAACTAAGTATCACACTGTCAATGCTTACTGCAATTCCTTTATTATATGTGCATTCTGATCTTCCAAAGAAAGATTTCTAATAGATACCACTCCTCAAGACCTTCCTGTCCCTACCAAATCCTGTCTTTACCAGAGTAAAACTCTGACTGACATTGCCTGTTTCAATTATTAATCCAAGCCTCCCACATACTCACTCAATGAAAGAAGAAACTCATTGAAATCTCAAAGATAACAATCGTTATACCTACTTTAATAAAGACAAGAAGCAAGGGGCAATTCTAACTTAACAGTTAGGGAAGCTAAACAATAACTAGATATGTAAGCTAAACAAATTTTTAATATCATATACAGATATTGACATTTGGGTCTTTTATATCATAATATAACTATTTGGTGGAAATATTATTTTTGCTGGCCTCAATCTGTGAGGGCCTTGATGTTCTTAGAGATAGCTACTCAGGCAGGAAAAGGCAGAATCAATACTTGAACACCTATTTCTCTGATTCTTAAGGGATAATGGTAAGTGAAGTAAGTCAGAAAGAGAAAGAGAAATACCATATGGTGTCACCTATATGCGGAATATAGAGAAAACAAACTGAAGGTCCGGTAAAGACAACCTTAAAAACTATTATTGAAAGTTGACTATAGGACTGCAGCATCCAGAGAAGGAAGGGGATGGAAGAGGAGTAATCACAAAGAATAAAGAGAGCACAATGGGAATATAGGGAAGATTATAGAAATAAATTAGTGATGGACTATGAGAGATTTGGAGGTCAGTGCACCATAGTGGTGATATCTAGGGTGGGGTATCCTGTACTTCTAAAATACCAACAATGTTATCTCAATTTAAAAATTAAATTAATTAAAAAAATATGAACTTGCCCTTTTTAACAAATTACCCTGCCTCAAAAGCATAAAACACAAGTTCAAGTCAAGTGACTGGCCACCATGCAATTATCAGTTCTAGTCCTAAAAGATTTCTGACGTTGTATGGTTTATTTGTTTTGTTTTCAGCAAAAATTTGCCATGCAAATCAATTATAGACTGCTCTTCACGAACGATTTATTAAATTATAATCAAATTATATTATAATCAAATTAAAATACATTTACATTTTGTACATTCACAATTTTGATTTCAAAAATAAGATCTCAAAATAAAATTCTCAGATTGTAGTCAAGTAAAATGGATTAATATAGCTGGTAGAATTACGAATCAATTTTGCATAACTTTTCACAATCTAGAACCTAAAACGACTCCTACTTTAACCTCCTGAGTACAATTTCCACTACATATGCAAATATTCCACTTTCCCATAATAGTTCTGTATAATTTTTCTATAAAATTTATAGAAATTATTAAAAAACAAAGAACACAAAATTAATCCCTTATTATAGAACTTACTACATTCCTGAAAAACTATGTTCTTGTAAACATATACTATTGTATAATAGTAGGAAACAGCTATAATATAACTGGGAAAAAACTTAATTACAGCTTTAAAATGCTAAAACCTAAATTTTAGAATTACTTTGGTCTCACAAAAGTAGATATTTAAATAAAGTGAACAAAGCAGCAAATAAGCAGCCTCTCTTTTGTTCACCTATGGAAGATAACCAGCCAGCCTACCTAGGCTGCAGGGGACTAATCGCACTTCTTGATGGACTGCCACAGGGTGCAGATGGCATTATTTATAGTGCCAATCAATCATTGCCAAATCACTCTGGGATGGCTGTACATTTCTTCTAAAAGTTATCTATTTAAGGGCTTCATGGGGTACTGGGACATATTTGAAATTAGGTCAGATGCAGATAGGGTGATTAGGAATGTGATATAAGTCAACAATTTACTTTCATTCAGTTCTCCAGGAAGAAAGTATACCTAACAAAAATACAACAATACTAATTTATTCCTACAATCTTCCCTATATTCAAAATTTTAAAATAAAAGTTCTTTATTCCATATGGGGGGAAGATTAATTACATACTAATGTAGAAATTTTTCTCATTTAAAATCTTTATTTTGATAATTGCTTGGCCTTAAACAAATACAGGAGGATACTCCAACAGAATAATACAATGTATTTCTAAGTGAGAGCTAATACAATATAGGTCCCTCTTGAGAATTTAGTTACCAGAAATAGTAGAACTACAACCTTATGGACATCATTGCCAAATGTACGAGAGCAATTATTCAGTGTAATAGCCTTTTTCTTAAAAAAAAAAAAAAAAAAAAAAACTTTAAACACATATTTTGAAAAAATATATCTTACTACAAAGATTTAATACTAAAAGCAGGTAAATTTCTGAGCATATTGACAACATGACATTTCAGAGTTTTTATGCAGAAGTCACAGGTTCGAGGTATAATTCTTAAAATAATTAACAAGATGCCACAATACAGAACATAAAATGACTGTCAGAGACCATAATTTTTCTACTGTTCACACTAAGAAATAATTGCTATCTCTACTTTTCTAACATACACAGGTTTTTAGTTACTCTGTTTCATTACCTGCTCAGCCTGCTTAGTACATTTGTTCAACTCAAAATCTCAGTTATAGCATATTTTTAGAGCGTAAGCAGGAGATACAATTTGATCAGCTTTGCCATTAAAGTTATCAGGGTTGCTTTAGAAGAAATAAATCCTTATTGACAAGTACGCAAAGTATTCTGCCTGTCTGGAATCTGTTTGATAAGCTTTAAGTAATTGAATACTTGTTTAAAATGCTCTATAAGTTAATTCCAAATAATCCAAAATCCTTTCCCACCAAATAGTTCTTATTTAGGAAAGATTTAACTTATCACCTTGGAAATATTTCATTACAATGTAAGCTATATAAGATAGTTTTTGTAGGTATATGCTATAGTTTTTATCCTGTCTGTCTAAAGAAAATTTAATCCTTATTTTAAATTTTCCTAATCATTTCCCCTTAACTTCTGTTTCTATTAGCTCCAACTGAAAACAAAAAAAAAAAGGTTGTATATATACTAATTTTTTCACCTCATTTTCATTATCTCAGTTTTACTCTTTATCATTTTTGTTGACTAAAATTCTCAGAAGCCAACAGTCATACCTTCCAAAGAAAGAAATGAAGTTGGAATGAGTTAAAAAAAAAAAAAATGCTGAGTGACTAAAAATAACCAGATAGAAAAATATGCAGGTTCAACTAACACAGTCCCCACCAGAAATATCTTATTCATCCATAAATATCCCTTTTGTTGATAGGATTCAGTTTAACAACAAAAAAGAACTGTAAAAGGCAGTTTCATTAAAAAAGAAAACAAAGGATAGAATCTGCTTTCAGGTACTCAGTGAAAACTGTAGAAAGGGGTAAATACAGTACTTTTATATCTAGAGAGCAAAAAAGATTAGACTTACAGCACTTTTCCTTTAATCTTGGCATTTACCTCATTCCTCCCTACACCCTTTATCCTTTAACATGAGGTCTCCATCTGGTGGTTTTGGTGCACTTGCAGGTGGCTAACTAGAAAGGAGGAGACCTGTCTGTGAGTTGAAATGGGTCAGGGCTTTTGCTGGGGGCACTCTCCATTCTCCCGAGTCTGAAGTGAAAGCTTCAGGATTAAGAGGAATCCAAAGAGTTGACCTTTCCTCAATACACAGCAGGGCCATTTTGTTGGAGCAGTAGAGTTATCTCTGGAACTTGAGACTGGCAAAGGCTAATGAGTGATATTGAGGACAATTCATGGTATGTATTGGAACCTTTTTCAACGAATTCAAAGGCTAAGAAAACTAAATGATCTATGGAATTGCAGTATGAGCCTTCTGAGCTATGTAATGATTATGAGAAGAGGGATGTAAACTTTACATATGGTTATATTATACTAGATGTGCAGTTTTCATTAATGTCAACTCTGCCTCAGCTTTCTTAACTACAAATGAAGATTAAAAACATTAGCTGCCATGTTGGCTGGACCTAAATATTAAATATATATTTTTTCAAAGTATTTAGCAGCGGCAAACAAAAATAACTGCTTACTGAATCACTCTTCTTATCAAAATCCTTCAAATTTTGTGGGGAAGGAGATTCATCATCTCTCACACCCATCTACCCCAAACACCTTGTCTTTTACTTTAAGCAAACCATGATTTTTCTCATTCATTCAGTAAGTATTGTGTATTTATTATCGTGCAAGGAACTGGCTAGAGAAGGTGACAGAAGCAAATCCTTCTTCTTGAGGAAAGGGAAAAGTGCGAAAAAAATGAAAAATACAAAAGTATACTGAGATACAGAATAAAAGTGGAAGTAAACATTTAGAAAGACTGGCATTTAAGTTGAGACTAGAACCAGACAAAGAAGCAGGGAAAGAATATTCCAGGTAGAAAGCACAGCCAGAACAGAGACTCTAAGATATGGGAAGATTGTAGTATTGATCAAGAAACAGAGACCACATTAATCCTCTGAGCTCTAGACTTGGATAAATGATTACATTCGTTTTTTCCTTTTATTTTCTTTTTTTTTCCTTAAAGATTTATCTAAACATAGAGCTTCCATACGATCCAGCAATTCCACTCCTAGGTATTTACCCAAAGGACACAGAAACATCAGTTCCAAAGAGCACCTGCACCCCTATGTTTATAGCAGCACTATTTACAATAATTAAGCTTTGGAAACAACCCAAATGCCCAAAAATAGATGACTGGATCAAGAAGATGTGGTATATATACACCATGGAATATTACTCAGCATTCAAAAAAGATAAACACATGCAATTTGCAGCAACATGGATGGAGCTGGAAGGGATCATGCTCAGTGAAATGAGCCAGAAAGAAAAAGAAAAATACCGGATGGTCTCACTCATAGCAGGAATCTAGAAAACTTAAATAAGGAACCAGGAAAAAAAAAAACAACTATAAGAGAGAAAATATCAAAATCAACAAACAACTATGAACCAGAGACACTCTGTGGGGGTAGGGGGGTGGGGAAAGGAGGGATTGGTGTCAAAATCAGGGGGTTGTAATTGTATGGGGAATATAAAAATAAAATTTAAATAACAAAATAAAATAAAAGATTTATCTATTTATACAACAACTGGGGTACAGTTCAGAGGCATGGGGCAGAGAGAGAATTCACCAGAGAAAGAGCAGGGAGCAGAACAGGCAGATGGACAGACTTAAAACACTGCTGAGGGCAGTAGCAGGTGAGACAGGAGACATCTGGCGTGCCATGTGGGTTTCTCCTTGGCCAGCCAGGAATCGAACTCGCGCTGCGGAGGCTGCGGATGGCTTCACAGCGTTGCACTCAACCTGCCCTATATGATTATATCCTTAACATCTAGTTGATATTTCTGTGAATGTCTAATAGCATCTCAAACCTACAGTTTTTCATAATAAAACTCCCTATTTATACCATCACCAATAAAATGTGTTCCTCACACAGTGTTCTCTACTTCAGTAAGTATAACTACTAATATCCAGTTTCTCAAAGCAAAACTCTTAAAAGTCCTTATCTGATTCTTTTCCTCTCTCTCATACACCACATACATCACAAAATGTTGGATGTACTTCCAAAAGATCACAAATATCTACTTCCTGTCTATTTTGTTGCCACCATTCAACAACAATCAAAAACTCTCTCTCTCCTGGACCACTGTAACAGCATGTTTTTGGTCTCTTTACATATGTATTCATTTATTTTTTTGTTGAATAAACACTGTATTATGACGTATTATGTTGAATAAACACTATTATGATGTACTGGATTCAGCTACATGGTTTATTTTCTGCTATTCCCTTCATATATATTCTGAATGAATGAAGAAAGAGTTGTAAATGAACATTTTAAAAGAGGTAATTAAGAAACTGTCATTACTCATTTCAAAACCCTCCAGTAGCATCCTATTGGTATTATTATAAAATACAAATTATTTTCATAGCAAACTAGAGTAGGATCTTGTCCCTACTTGTCTTAAATTATTCTACTCCCTCCTTTCAGGGCCTCTTTTCATTCATTATAGACTAATCAATGGTTATTGTTTTTCTTGAATCTTTGTACATTTGTACCACATTCTATCTGGACTTGTTCAGTTCTTTCCTGGGTGATAAATTTTCATATTCCAGTTCTTTGACTCAAATTATACCCCCTCTGAGAAATTTCATCAGACTACCCTCTCTGAAATGGACTTCAAAAGGTAGTACTTGATATAAGATAGTATTTCAGGTTATGTTTCAACATTTGTGGAACTCAATGCCACATGTCTAGATAACGCAAAGTCGCATATCAAGTTAAACTGTTAAATATAACATGTTTTATCTCATTATTTTGACAAATATTCCTTCCTAGTAAACTGGATAGTCAAATATCCATTTAAAGAGCTCTGCAGGGCCTCCCTGGTGGCACAAGGGGTTAAGACGCGACCTATGAAGTTATCCACAGCCACTGCAGCACGAGTTCAATCCCCAGCCAGGGAGCTACCCATGTGGTGCTGCAGACCTCTCCTGACTTGCCTGCTGCTCCCCTCAGTAGTGTATTTCAGTCAATCTGCCTGTTCTGTTCCTTACTCTCTGGTGAATCCTCTCACCCCCTGCCCCACACCTTTGGCCTATACCCCAGTTCTTGTATGCATAAATAAATAAATCTTTAAAAAAATAAAATAAAGAGCTGGGCACTAAAAAGAATACGGCCACATCTTCCAAGCTTCAAACACTAACTCTGTCCTTTTTTTCCCATATAGGATTCAATTGCACACCTTAAATAGTCTTGCATGTGTATGTCTGCAGATACCCCATTCTACACAAGCAACATGTATCTATATGTCCCATAAATCGTTATCTATTTGCTACCTATCAGATGGACTACATTTGAGAGAATGAACCTGGGTTATAGGTCTGGGAAAGTCATGAAAGTGGGCTAAAGGCCAGGAAATCTGAAGTCCTAAAGACCCTGAAGGGGAAACGCACAACTGACATGTGGGCACATATTCTGTGTGCTACAAATGCCTCACCTGTAGGGAGAGTGTACCTGGCACAGTGCTAAAGTGCAGCCACAGCAGAAACAGCACATCATCACTTACTAATCTATAGATAAGCTGTATACCTATAGGAGCTTTGTATAGCAATGTCTGATATATGCATCATAATTATTTAATAAATATTATTGGATTATATTTTTAGCAGTGATATAACAAGAAAGTGTAACTTTTAGGGGAAAATGCACATAACCAATCCTAAAGAAAGTAAACACTTACATTTAAATAATCTCTTTGTATGAGATTTATAGTTTAGTAAAAGTTATTTATCTTACAATAATAAGATGAGATATATGTTGCTGTCATGAAGCCTTAGTAATTTTAAAAAGTACTAAGATAAATATTGAGAGTCATTATAAACTTAAGATTAGTAGGTAAGGAGAAACTGGTCAATAGCAAAGCTTAATTTTAAAAGAAAATATTCTGTATCAGTATATTCAAAATATTTCTAGCAAATGACTAATGTTAGAATGGTAAAAATGCCATATTATTTCACTTTTATGAGTTAAATTATCATTAAATTACACAATATTTATTTAAATATACCACTATATTATAAATTTTATATTAAATTATATCTTCTTATAGTAACTTTATCTACTATAAATACCTGATTTCAAGATTAAAAGATCTTGGAAGATTCCGCAGCAGAAAATTCATTATTATGGTGCCTGCTATCTCTCATTTAGTTCAAAAAACAAAAAACAAAAACCCTGAAGAGCTTATTATACTTAAACAAATCTTAAATTTTACAATACTATACCACTAAAAATCTGATCTTTGTAATTTAAAAGGTAACAAGACAGCACTAAGTAAAAATAAAAATCATTTCTCTTTTTGATCATTAGGTGCGTATGAAATATTCTGGCAATTGTGATAACAGATGTGTAAAGTAGTTACACTGAAATTATTCTACATAAATGTGTGAAGCAAAACACTCAAAATAACTTGCATTTAAGGAAGAAAAAAAGGTAAAATGATAACCTCAACTCCTGGCAACAGGTATACAATAACACAATGGTCTTTATTCTTTGAGGGCAATACAAATTTCATTTCACTTGATAGTATCAAATTAAAGTGGATCATCTTAATATATTCTAGCACAAAATCAAGATACAAACAGAATGTCTAAATGCTTGAGCCAATTATTTCACCACAGTTATTCAAATAGTAAAATTAACAAAAGGCATTAGATCAACTGTACAAGGTCTTTTGCTTGGCAAAGTAGCTGAAAACCAATTTTCAAATTTCATTAGAACTGAAAGCCAGAATGCACTTTCTACATTGAGCTTCTGGCTGCACAAAGCCATAAAGCAGTGCAAGGAAACATTCTGAGCCAAAAACTCACAAGGGGATATAATAGAAGGATAAAACATAATTAATCTTTTTCACACAACAAATTCTCTACCCAGCAAAGATTTCCAGCAAGCCAACTTTATGAACCCGAATTCCTACGCATCATAAAGAAAATTCAAATCTAAATGTAGTTATAAAACTACTGATTTTTCTTCTCCCCTTATGTCTTGACTAATAATTTGACAGAATATTTATTTTATAATGAAGAGTGAAAAGATGTTAGATCATTGCTCTTTCAAATTGGTCTTTGCAGATTATCAATTTGTGCAGGTAGAGTTAATTTTCATAAAGTAAATAATTACGAGTCAAATCTTGTAGATGTGATGGATGGTCAAATGTGGTGAAAAACAATTTCACTGCAAAGTAACAAGATCCATTTTAGGTTGACTAGAAAGTCACTCTGAAGCCAGTAATGAGAAATAAATGTTAAAATAATTTTAGGAAGTGCTTTGATTACTGCCTCAAAAGATAAACTCATGCCAATCCCAGCAACGTGGATGGAGCTAGAAGGAATTATGCTCAGTGAAATAAGCCAGAAGGAAAAAGAAAAATAACGGATGGTTTCACTTATAGCAGGAATATAGGGGAACCAAATAAGACATCAGTGTTAAAAAATAAAAACAGTACAAAACACAGCAAAGCAAAAAGTAAATCAGAGACATCCTGCAGGGGAGGAGGAGGGAGAGGGATCAGAGGGAGGGAGGGAGGAGCACAGGGGACTGAGGTGATGGTGCACGGGTGCATTGGTGAAGGAAACTTTATGGGGACTACAACTGAGGGGGTGGGGGGAATCAAATATTGTTTAAAAATGAACAATGATGTAAAAAATAAAGAAATTAATATAAAAATAATTTAGGAAATAATTTTAGGAAAATTAATCATTATTGGTATTTTTTTCTCCAAGAGCTTATATCATTATCATCAGTATTTTTTTATTGGACTTGTACAAATAGTTTGATTTATAACTATCCAATTTTCATTTGGAGGAAGAAAGGGGTATCACTAGCCTTGTGTCTGGAATGAATAATTTCCACTAGAATTCCTTTTAAAGTTATGAATAGGTGTTTTTTCAAGACTTTGTTTCTGCAGAATCATCTGACAAACTTTGAAAACAAGACTGGACTCACACCAAGAATTTCTTATTCAGTAGGTCTAGCATAGGGACCAACAATTTGCATTTCTAAAAAGACTCAAGATGATGCTGATACTTCTCATTGATCACACTTTGACAATCTAACTGTAATACTTCCGTATTTACTTAGTATTTATTACCTGGTAACTTTTTTCTGTTACATATTTTAGCAAGATATGCCTGATATTCTAGATAGCTTATTTTAAATAAACCTGTAATTTGAGGGTTTATAAGGGCAAGGCTAGTTGAAGAATAAGAGGTAGTCATGTGTAAGAATTTTTCTTTCAATAAATTTATTAGACCATAAGAATGAACAAGCCCCAAAACAAACGATGCACATTGATTGGATTTTCTGTTATTCCAACATGAACATAAACCATATGTGGAGAAAGGGCCACTTTTTGAAGCCATAAATGATGAATTCAAACTCCTCAGAAAAGCAACACATGTTTTCCTGGTTTTGGTTTGTATCTTTTGAAATTTTATGTTTTGGTGTTAGATAATAGCTCTGATTTTCATGAAACAGTTTTATTCAATCTTGTGTGTTACATGGCTTGTCTATACTGGTACTATCAAATAAGCAATCAAAATCATGTTATGGTGCTGATTTTCTCCCACTATTTGTTCAACTAAGGGCTAGGGAAATATATTAACTAAGAAAGCAATGTGGGGAAGGTGGAACCTATAACTTGAGGACTTTCTAAAAATCCAGTTTGCTTGGAGAATAACGGTAATCTTTAAAAATGCTATGGGAAATAACATAGCTGTGAAATTTTAAAGACTATGCCAGACACTGTAATGTTTACATGTATATGATTCATATTATCTTACGTAAATGTACTGTTCCATTTAAATCCCACAAACCTACCAGGCATCATAAATCCAGTTTACAGATGAGAAAGCTGAAATTAAGATTGATAATTTACCTATTCTGCATATCCTCACCATCAGGGACCAATTTGATATTTAAATGAATGTTCTTCATTATGAAACTATATTGAAAATTATGAAAATGCAAATAAAAAATGAAAAGAAAATATAAAACCTTAGTTATCTAAAGTTCTTTATCATGTATAATCTCAGCGATAAAGCATTTTTTTAACTCTACATCAGTCATATGAAATGAGTCATTTATCAGCGCCAAATCATTATTTGATCAATCTGAAAACAAATCTGTTTCTAAAGTGGCAGAATGAAGCAAAATGACAGTAAGTTCTCAGTTAACATCATCTATAGTTTCTCACATAACTTTAAGCAAAACAACATAAAATGAAAACAGACCCTTGACACTATTTGGTTTATTGTCAGCCAGGATTTCTTTTTTTCAAATGAAAATTATAAGGAAACCCATTGAAATAAATGATTTAATTGAATCACCTATTGCATTAACTTTAATGATTGTTACTAATTCTTTCTAGTCAGTATTAGTAATATCTGAGATATTATTTTTTTTGATATCACACCAAAAAAACAAACAAAACCACAAATGACAAAAGAAATCTAGAGAATGGGAGAAATATTTATAAACCATGTGCCATATAGGGGTTTAATATCCCAAATATATAAAGAATTGGTGAAATTCAATTTTTAAAAAATCTAATTATAAATTGGGTAGAGGAATGAAGCCATTTTTCCAAAGAAAGGCTAAGGCATACATGAAATACTGTCCAACATCACTAGTAATCAGGGAAATTCATATCAAAACCACAATGAGACATTATCTCATACCCACTAGGAAATAAGAGATAGTAAATGTTTTGAAGGATATAGAGATAATACGATGTTTGTAGACTTTTGGTAAGAATGCAAATTGATATACCAATTATGGAAAAAAATTCAGTGGTTCCTCACTAAATTAAAAATAGAACTACTATTAAAATTCAGTAATTCCACTTTATGGTATAAAACTGAAAAAGTCAAAGTCACAATCTCAAAATGATATCTGTACCACCCCCACCCCCACACCATTCATAGCAGTAGTATTTACAACAGTCAAGTCATGAAAACAACCTAAGTGCCCATTAACAAATGAACTGGGGGCCTCCCTGGTGGCACAAGGGGTTAAGCACCACACTATGAAGCAATCCCCAGCCTCTGCTGCACGAGTTCTATCCCCGGCCGGCCAGGGAGCAAGCCATATGGTGAAGCAGACCTCTCCTGTCTCGCCCACTGCTCCCCACTCTGTCTCTGGTGAATCCTCTCATCCCCCGCATCTCTGGCCTATACCCCAGCTCTCGTATGCTAAATAAATCTTTAAAAAAATAAACAAATGAAATGAAAAAGAGTTTGGTACGTGTAAATATAAAAAATGGAATGTTATTCAGTCATGAAAAAAGAGGGACATTCTGCCATTTGTAACAACATGATGGACTTTAAGGGTATTATGCCAAGTGAGATAAATCAGACAGTATGACATCATTTATACAGATTATCTGAAAAAAAGCAAAACTCAAAAAGACAAATAGTAGAATGATGATTACCAGTGACTGGGTGTGTATGTGCAGGGATGTGGTATAGGGGATATGTTGTATAAAGGTATAAACATGGAACTAGTAACTAAGTCCTGGAGTTAATGCAACACATAGTGATTATAGTCACCAATATTGTATAGCAAACTTCCAAATTAAAAATAATTATACGATATGATAGTTGCTAATGCTACAATAATCATATTAAAACATGAATTTATCAAATCAACTATCTGTATACCTTAAAATTTCACAATACTGTCTATTATGAAGTTAAAACAATTCTATCCATTGCAATAAAGGATATAGTTTATCTTAAAACAAATATGTAAAGAAAAACTGTAATAAAGTTAAGGTCAATTATACAGACATTTATTCTAGTTAGAGGAAAATTATCACCTAGGAAAGAGTTTTCTTGATTTGTGGTTTCTTTATTCTCCACTTTGCCTATGTATAGTGATCCTTTCACTGACTGTGGTTCAGTCCTCCAAAATGAATAATGCAACACTACCAATCAATGAGGGGCTTCCAAAGTCACAGAAGATAAGACACAGATGCAATATGACATAGAAAAAATAAAAGTTTAAATTAATAGTAAGAAAACTGGGCCCTCCCTGGTAGTGCAAGGGGTTAAGACACAACACTGTGAAGCTAACCACAGCCACTGCAGCACTAGTTCAATTCCCGGCCAGGGAGGTGACCCACATGGCACAGCAGACCTCTCCTGACTCACCAGCTGCTCCCCTCAGCAGTGTATTTCAGTCAATCTGCCTGCTCTGTTCCCCACTCTGTCTCTGGTGAATCCTCTCTCCCCCACACCTCTGGCCTATACCCCAGTTCTTATATGCATAAGTAAATATATCTTTGGGAAAAAATAGGAAAAAAAAACTATCTTTCTGCTTAAAAATACAACTTTGATTATGAACCCAGCTCATTTTGAATTAACATACTACTGGACAATGTTACCTACTGCTTCCCCTAAGCATGATGTGTTTATCCTGTCTCATGTTTCCCCCAGTTTTCTGTTCATGCTTCTTTTATGTCACCTATTATCACCTTGGATTATATGTTTAATTTTCAAGCTCTCTTGGCTGACTGGGTACTCCTGAGGACAAAGACTATATCTTAGTCATTACTATTGTTCCAGCGTGGATCAAAAAGTGCCACTTTATGGGCATTTAATTAATGCTGCATACATGAAAGAAATATTACATGCTCCTTTCAACTTTTTAAGTTAAGCATTTGCCTCTTTTATCATTATCTTAACCTCTCCATTGACATCTGAAGCAGTTTTAGTTTACATAAAAGTCAATTTTTAAATAAAAATTTAATTGAATTCTAACTTTTACTATAAAGGAAACTGACATAAGCACAGTCTTAGAAATTCTGAAATAGTAAAATCATAAATGGAAATTATAACACTAATTAATACAGTCTAGCAGATGTTGCTTTCATAAAAATGCTACATTGCTAGGTACTAGAACCAAAGAGCTTATAAAATCATACATAAACACGTTTCAAGATCTATGTAGTTGTCAAACATAAGGGCAAATTTTTAAGTCTGACATTTATAAAGACATAAATATCATGCTTTCACATTAACACCTACACAGACATTTAGAACACAATGTTCCTAAAAAAAAACCAAAAAAACAAAAACTCAACATTTAAAAAGATTATTAAAAAAGAAAGAGATGAGATACACTTAAGCCTGCTCCAAAGACCGGTAAATCCACCCCACACTTTAGGCCATGTGAGAAAACAGTGAGTTAAATATGAAATCTTATTTCTAAGGTCCCTTGTTTTCTGTCATATTAAGTTCTGTCAAATAAGACAGGCAAATTATTTTTATTTATAAATCATTACATTCACAGAATTTTCCATTCCGTTTTGACAAAAGTAAAACAATAAAAATATATTTTACAATTTAACAGACATTATTGTTAGCATTTCTTTTAACCTACAACTCCATATTTAATAACTCGTCAAATCAAAAATGTGTCTCTTTGAACAGACCTCTCCAATATCAAGTTCTATGCATACTGTTAATATAATTTTGTTGGAATACCACCACCAAACTAGTCTCCACAGTTGCACGCTTCGGGGGAAAAAAAGACACTTAAAAATAATAGTTAAACTGGGCCTCCCCAGTGGCACAGTGGTTGAGCACTGGGTTGCGAAGCTGCCCGCAGACTCTGCAGCGCCGGTTTGATCCCTGGCTGCTGGTGAGGGTCCCTCATGGCGCACAGACCTCTCCTGTCGCCCACTGCTCCACTCAGCAGTGTATTTCATCGTCAGTCTGCCTGTTCTGCTCCCCACTCTGGTGAATTCTCTCACCCTCCTGTGCTTCTGACTGTACCCAGTACTTGTATAAATAAATAAATAAATCTTAAAAAAAAAGTTAAACTGTCAAAAGAAATAGTAGAAGACACAAAGAAATGGAAAGACATCCCTGCTCATGGATTGGAAAAATTAACATCATCAAAATGGCCATCCTACCAAAAGCAATATACAGATTCAATGCTATTCCTGTCAAAATTTCAATGACATTCTTCAAAGAAATAGAACAATTATTGATGAAATTCATATGGAAGCACCAAAAACCCTGAATAGCCAAAGCTCTTCTGGAAAAAAAAAAAGGGAATGGAGGCATCACACTCCCAGACTTCAAACTATACTACAAAGCCATAATCCTCAAAACTGCATGGTATTGGACCAAGAACAGACACACAGACCAATGGAATTGAACAGAAAATCCAGAAATAAACCCACAGATTTATGGTCAACTAATCTTTGACAAAGGAGCAAAGAATATGCACTGGAGCAAAGAAAGTTTGTTCAATAAATGGTGCTGGGAAAACTGGGTCGCTACATGCAAAAGAATGAAGATTGACCACTACCTCACACCATGCATAAAACAAACTCAAAATGGATTAAAGAACTAGACATAAGACCTGAAACCATAAAATATATAGAAGAAAATATAGGTGAAACACTACATGACATCCACCTCAAAGACATCTTTACAGACACATCACCCAAAGCAGTGATAGTGAAGGCAAAGATAAACAGCTGGGACTACATCAAATTAAAGAGCTTCTGCACAGTAAAAGAGACAATAACCAAAACAAAGAGAAACCCCACTGACTGGGAGAACATTTTTGCACACAACACTAATGATAAAGGACTGATCACAAAAATCTACAAAGAGCTGATGAGACTCAACAAAAACAAAGAAACTAATGCAGTCAAAAAATGGGCAGAAAAGCTAAAAGAAACTTCTCTGAAGAAGAAATGCAAATGGCCAACAGGCATATGAAAAAATGTTCAACATCACTTGTAATCAGGGAAATGCAAATCAAAACTACAATGAGATACAATCTCACACCAGTGAGAATGGCACATATTAAAAAAAAAAACTAGCAACAACAAATGTTGGCAAGGATGTGGAGAAAAAGGAACTCTCCTGCACTGCTGGTGGGAGTGCAAACTGGTCCAACCACTATGGAGAGCTGTGTGGAGATTTCTTGAACTACTAAACATAGAGCTTCCATATGATCCAGCAATCCCACTCCTAGGTATTTACCCAAAGGACACAGAAACAGTAATTCCAAAGGGCACCTGCACCCCTATGTTTATAGCAGCACTATTTAACAATAGCTAAGCTATGGAAGCAACCAAAATGCCCAAAAATAGATGACTGGATCAAGAAGATGTGGTACATATACACATGGAATATTACTCAGCATTCAAAAAAGATAAACACATGCAGTTTGCAGCAACATGGATAGAGCTAGAAGGCATCATGCTCAGCGAAATAAGTCAAAAAGAAAAAAAAATACCGGATGGTCTCACTCATAGCAGGAATTTAGAAAACCTAAATAAGAGACCAGGAAAAAGATTAATCAATACAAAGTAAAAATCAAAATCAACAAGCAACTATAAACCAGAGACACACTATGGGGGTAGGGAGGGAGGGGCGGGGAAAGGAAGGACTATGGTCAAAATAAGGGAGGAGGTGCAATTATATGGGGAATATAACCAAAATGAAAATGCATACATTGTGCAAAGATGAAAAAAGATGTAAGAATTATATAAAATATTTAAATAAAAAAATAAAAATAATAGTTAAGAGAATGGAAACCTGGATAAGCTAAAGTAAAGAATGAGACGTTGATAATTTATAGTCAGCAGAACTATATGAGCAAGAAAGACATACCCGGAATCTGGTTTTGATAAATAGACAGATTAAAATTTCCATGGATCATGAATTAAGATATGAAATCAGAAAGTGAAGTTGTGATTAGAAACAGGGATAGTGAGTTGTCTTTTGAACTATTTCAAATTTGCAAATTCAAATTGCTTATTGCAGACAATTATAAATATTGGTCAAAAGCTCATTAGACAGGAAATAGAATAGGAATAAAATGACATCTATTAGAAGCCATATAATAGCAAAATTCCTGAGAGTTCAAGACAAAAAGTAATAATAATAGTGAAGTTGATAAGGGGGAAAAAGTAGAAAACTTATAAAGGAATTCCAATCAAGCCAACTTTGGACTTCTCCAAAGAAACATTGTGGGCAAGGTAAGAATGGAATGATGTAATAAAAAATTTAAAGATAAAATCTGCCAGCCAAGAATATCCTACAAGGTTCTCCTTCAGATATGAGGGGCAAATTAAAGGCCTTCTCAAGCAAATAGAAACCTAAGAAGTATGCAAACACTAAACACCCCCTCAAAAAATATTAAAAGAAACTCTAGTATTGAAGCTAAATTGAGGAATGCTCAAATGAACTGAACAAAGTAATAAAAACATAAAGTTAAGGACATATTGGCAGCAACAAAATTTCATGGATCAATAATCACTCTGCAAATAATGGAATAAATTCACCAATTCAAAGAAAATATCTGGCTGGAATAGAAAACAAAATACAAGTTTCTGCCATCTCCAGGCGATACATCTGAGCTGCAAATATAAATACAGCCCAGTGTCAAGGAATGGAAAACAAAGGACGGCAGGGACAGTCATAGTTATATCAGAAAAGATAGACTTCCAGTTAAAAGAAGAAACAAAGTCAGAAATAAATACTATATAATGATTAGGAGAACAAAACTTCAGGAAAACATGACTCAACAATGTATATTCACCAAACAAAGGGACACCAAAATATACTGGGCAACTACTATCAATTCAGAAAACAGACAATGGAAAAAACAGATTTGTGGCAGGGGACTTCAACACTCCACTCTCACCAATGGATAAACTACATAGAAAATAAATGGGAGACACAATAGAGTTAAAGAATTAGACCACATGTACCTAATAGTTTTATATATGGCCCCGCACTCCAGAAAAGCAGAACACACATTTTTCTAAAGTGTACATAGGATATTCTCCAGGATTGACCATATACTAAATCACAAGGTAAGTAATAAATCTGTAACGACAGAAATCATGCCAAGCATCTGTCTGATCATGAAAGGATCAAACTACAAATCAATTATAAAAAGAAAGCAGGGAAATCTTCTAATAATGGAGACTGAACAAAAACAAAACTCAAATAATGGGTAGAAGAGCTAATTAAACTCTTTTCAAAGACATATACATTGCCAACAGGCATATGAAAAAATGTTCATCATCACTAATCTTTAGAGAAAAGTGAATCAAAAACACAGTGAGATACTTCCTCACACCAGTGAAAATGGTCCATATCAAAAAGATCAGAAACAAGTACTGTCAAGAGTGTGGGAAAAAAGGAATCCTCTTATATTGTTGGTGGGAATGTAGACTGGTCCAACTCCTACAGAAAGTTGTAGGATGTTTGTCAAATACTAAAAATGGATCTTCCACATAACCTAGTAATTTTCCTTCTAATTATTTACCCAGAGAACACGAAAGCATGAACTTAAAAGGAAAACTCGCGTGTTTACTGCAGCACTGTTTACAATAGCCATGCCATGGAAACAACATAAATACTCAAAAACAGATGAGTGGATCAAGAAGATGAGATATATATACACACAATACTACTACTTAGCAAAAAGATAAAATCATGCCATTTGCAGAAACATGGATGGAGCTGGAAGGATTATGCTAAGTGAAATAAGTCAAAAGGGAAAAAAATACTGATGATGTCACTTATTGTAGAGGTCAGGAATGGCCATGGGGCAGGTTTTCTGATCCCATGCAGACCTGGTAAAGGAGGAATCAGAGTCCTTAATGGCTTTTTGCAGGACTTTTTATTGGGATTTACCCGGTACACAGCAGGCAGGGGTGTTGGGGGGCCGGGAGGCTGACAGGCCTCCCAGCCCCCAGCAAGTCTTCACTCTATCTGGGTTTTCTGGCCTTTTCTCAGCTTCTGCTTCTCATGCTTCTCTCTCGGCTTCTGCTCTTTCTTGGCTTCTGCTGGCGTCCCCGTGACGCCGCCCTTATAAGCAGTCTTAGCCCAGGTGAATCCCATCTACCTATGCCCACACCCTACTCCAGGTGCCAGCCATCAGGCATCCATCATCTATCCTGATGGCGGGAGGGCAGAAAAGCCTGACATTTTTCCTTACCCTACAGTCCACCCACTCAGGGTTTTCTGCTACATAGTCTTCATATATACAATTTTCTTAGCAAACATAAACAATGCAGCCATGGCCCACAAAAGCAAATACATCACAATATAACAACAAAATACAACAGAACACAAATAAGTCCAGGCAGAGCCCCAACCTAGTGGCAAAAGACAATTATTGGTACAGCAGATGAGCCACCAAATCTGCTGCCGAAGACACTGCTCATACGAGGGAGGGGAACCACTCACAGCATCTACTGTAACACGCCAGGAGTCGTCAGGCTTCCTGGCCTTCTCTGGCTGTAGTCTCGACTACAAGCCACATACCGCATCCACCCCCAGGATGGACTCACTCTGCGATTGGCAATTCTATTCTGTTGGGGGTAATTGCCAACCCTCAGGGTTTCTGTCATTCCAACACTCGGCTTTCATAGCCACCAATGCGACTCGCAGACCCCTGGACTCAGGCCAACCCACTGCACAAGCACATGGGTCGGGGATCATTGGATACAAACTCTACATTTGGCTTGGGCTCCACCCCAAGCCATGGTCCCCACCCGTCCCCCAAGGATGGGTTCCTCAGCTCCTCACCCTCACTCGCTAACGAGCAGGGCATCTCCCACAGATGATTTTACGAGACTCACTGGCCTTCCTCAGCTTACTTAGTGCTTAACAGCCACTCAGGGCTTCCTAAACTTAGCATCAGTACCAGCTTTTGCCTTCCCAGTTGGCTTATCTCCTCTGCCTTGCTGCTGGGCATACACAGGCTACTTTTGGCCATCAAGGCCCACTGGCCACCCCCAGATTCCCAAAAAAACATAGCCTGCCAAGGTTCTCCGCCTTCTGGCGGGATTGTCAGTCCAAGTTCATCAGTCCATCAGTGGAAGTCCGTTGGCCTCTCCCTGTATCAGCACTGGCGAGCTCCGAATCGTGGTCCTCTCCTCCCTGACGATTCTTGCTGCCTCAGGAGTCGTTGACTGGTCCTCTCGGGCGTCTCCTCCTCCAGCTGAGGTCTTGTCCCGTAGTTCCAGGACCATGTCCACCTTCTGTGCCACCATGGTGCCTCCAGCATCGTCACAGGCAAACACAGTCTGTTACTCCTTAGTCCCTCCAGGTCGTCGGAGGGCTCCATACCTGTCTGCATGGATCATCTTGCCGACTTACGCCAAGGGCAGGACATGGGCACAGTGCAGGTTTTCTGATCCCATGCAGGCCAGGTGAAGGAGGAGTCAGAGTCCTTAGTGGCTTTTTGCAGGTCTTTTTATTGGGATTTACCCGGTACACAGCAGGCAGGGGTGTTGGGGGGCCGGGAGACTGGCAGGCCTCCCAGCCCCCAGCAAGTCTTCACTCTATCTGGGTTCTCCAGCCTTCTCTCAGCTTCTGCTTCTCTTGCTTCTCTCTCGGCTTCTGCTCGTTCTTGGCTTCTGCTGGTGTCCCCGTGACGCCGCCTTATAAGCAGTCTTAGCCCAGGTGAATCCCATCTACCTATGCCCACACCCTACTCCAGGTGCCCGCCATCAGGCATGCATTCAGGACCGCAAGGATCCATCATCTATCCTGATGGTGGGAGGGCAGAAAAGCCTGACATTTTTCCTTACCCTACACTTATATAGGGAATATAAAGAAGCCAAACAAAGGTTCATACAAGGACAAACTTTACAACCAACCCTTGAAGGCTAAACATAAAACTGAGACATCCAGAAGGGGAGGGTCAGGAAAGGAGTGAGAACAGGATGGAGAGAAATCACAACTGCCTTGGTGGAAGACTGGATGAGTTGGTGATGAGTGCATTACCGTGATTAGACCTAAAGTAACCAATTGTATACTTTCCAAACACCAAGAAGGATGTAAATCAATGTTAACTCAAGGATTTTTTTTTTAATTAAGAAATGTGGTAAGATGGCCATTTTAATAATGTTTATTCTTCCAATCCATGAGCAGGGGATGTCTTTCCATTTCTTTGTGTCTTCTTCTATTTCTTTTAACAGTGTTTTATAGTTTTCTTTGTATAGGTCCTTTACCTCTTTTGTTAGATTTATTCCCAAGTATTTGATTTTGTTTGTTTTGATAATAAAAGGGATGTTTTTTTTTATTTCTTCTTCTTCAGATTTATTGTTTGTGTATAGGAAGGCTACTGACTTTTGCGTGTTGATTTTATATCCTGCCACTTTACTGAATTGATTGATGAGTTGAATTAGTTTTTCTGTGGAGTTTTGGGGGTTCTCTATGTATATTAACATATCATCTGCAAATAGTGATAGTTTGACTTTTTCTTTTCCTATTTGGATTCCTTGTATGTCTTTCTCTTATCTTATTGCTCTGGCTAGGACTTCCAGTATTATATAAAGTAAAAATCAAAATCAACAACAACTATGAACCAGAGACACTCTTTGGGGGGTGAGAGGGGTGGGGAGGGGAGGGATTGCGGTCAAAATAAAAGGGTTGCAATTGTATGGGGAACATAAAAATAAAATTTATAATAAAAATAATAAAAAAAGAAAAAAGAAAAGAAAGAAAAAAAAAAGAAATGTGGTAAGCTCTTTAACATCTACCACCTCACATGCAAGTTTAGATGGCCCTCTGAATTGTAACTTTTTTTTTTTTTCCAATTCAGATATAGAGTCTTTTCTTCACCTGAAAATTTGCTTTGTTACTTATTTTGAGCAAGTGGATTTAGCAGTAGTGGTGGCTGGGCAGGTCATGAAATCTATGAAACTTCAAGACAATAGGTCTTGATATTTCCATCTTCATCATCCTTCCAATATCACCTGAGATCAAGATGCTATCAAAAGACCTGGTACTAAAGACCAAGTCATTTAAGCTATTTCAGCTAAGACCGTGGGTTAATCAACTTTTTAGTTAAATGGAAACACATGAGTAAAGAGGCAAGGTGGGCAGAATTAGCTGGGAGAAGAGTAAGCAGGGCTGTCAGACAACCCAGAGAATCATGAAAAGAAAACACTTCTATTTTAAGACACCAAGTTTTTGTGTGGTATATTATAGAAGAACATAAAACATAGATAAAAGCACTATATGTGAAATGAATTAATGCATACCATATCAATTGCAAGTTTTGTTTATAAAGCTTTTGATATGCAAAAGCTTTTCCTTTTTTAAGGACCTATACAAACTGTAAAACATTGTTAAAAGAAATAGAAAAGGACACAATGAAAAGACATTCCCTGCTCATGGATTGGAAGAATTAACATCATTAAAATGATCATCCTATGGAGAACAATTTATAGATTCAATGCTATTCCAATAAAAACCTCAATGACATTCTTCAAAAAATTGAACAAATATTGATGAAATTCATATGGGGCCACAAAAAACTTCAAATAGCCAAAGTTCTCCTGACTAAAACAAAAGAGAATTATGGTATCACACTCGCAGACTTCAAACTATACTACAAAGCCATAATAATTAAAAAAGTTTAGTACTGGAACAAAAAAAAGACACACAGACCAATGGAACTGAATAGAAATGCCAGAAATAAATCCACAAATATATGGACAACGAATCTTTGACAAAGGAGCAAAGAATATACAATTAAACAAGGACAGTTTGTTCAATAAATGGTGCTTGGATAAATGGACCACCACATGCAAAAGAGTGAAACTACCTCTCACCATGCACAAAAATCAACTCAAAATGGATAAGAAATCTGGACATAAGACCTGAAACCATAAAATATATAGAAGAAAATATATTTAAAACACTACAAGATATACATCTCAGTAACATCTTTAAAAAGTCATCCCCAAAAGCAAAAAAAAAAAAGTTAAAGAAAAGAAAAAAATCTGGGATTATATCAAACTAAAAAAGCTTCTGCATAGCAAAAGAGACATTAACCAAAACAAAGAGAAACCCTATTGACTGAGAGAAAATTTTTGCAATCCATACAACTGATAAGGAACTGATCACAAAGATATACAAAGAACTCATATGACTCAACAAAAACAAAGTAAACAATCCAGTCAAAAAATGGGCAGAAAAACGTAAAAGACTTTTCTCCAAAGAGGAAATGCAAATGGCCAACAAGCATATGAAAAAAATGTTCAACATCCCTTATAATGCAAATTAAAACCATAATGAAATACCACCTTACACCAGCAAGAATGGCCCATAATAAACTAGCTACAACAAATGTTGGCAAGAATGTGGTGAAAAAGGAACTCTCCTACACTGCTAGTGGGGATGCATACTGGTCCAACCACTATGGAAAGCTGTCTAGAGGTTACTCAGACTACTAAAAATGACACACCAATTCCACTCCTAAACATCTACCCAAAGGACACAAAAACAATAATTCAAAAGAATACCTGAACTTCTATGTTTATTGTAGTGCTATTTATAGTAAGTAAACTTGTAAACAACCCAAATGCTCAAAAATAGAACAGAAACACAAAGAATTTAGTAGGGGTGATGATGTAAAACTGATTTTTTATTTCCTTAAGTATCTGGATTAAACGTTATAGTAAAACATTTTCCTTCTATTTAGCAAAATAAAGTAAAAATAGATCCAGGAACTCAGCTTAGAAGAGTAGATAAAAAAATCATACAATTGGAAACCACAAGATCCAGTACATATATGAAAATATGTACAATCTCCCTATTTATCAGAAGATACAACTGAAACTAAAGCTAACAATATGGCAAAAAAAAAAAAAAAAAAACAACTAAGTATAGTGAAAATGTGGAGATATGGAAAACTCTTGCCTAGCAAAGGCCAAAAGCACTGTACACTGGATACATCAGGACAGGAGTATAAATTGGCACAAACAACTGGGAAGCAACTTATGTGCATGTGACAAAGCTGAATCTGTGATACATACCCTTTTATCTTGCTATTCCAGTTCCAGGTATAAATAATAAAAGAAACTCTAACACAGACATCACCTCTACACAAGGATTCTCTTTATGCATTGTTTGTGTTAGTGAAAGTTAAAAAAACAAAATAAACATAAAAAATAAACATACACTGTTGGTGAGAATGTAGAATAGTGTGGAGGCGTCTCAAAATAGTAAAAACAGATCTACCATATGATCTAGCAATTCCACTATTAGGTATCTACCTAAGATAAACATTGATGCAAAAGAATACTTCTATGTTCATTGTAGCATTATTTCTAAGAGCCAAGGTATGGAAATAAACCAAATGCTCAAAGACAGATGAGTGGATTAGGATAATGTGGTATATTACATAATGGAATATTACTCAGCTACAAAAAAGATAAAACTCTTGCATTTGTTTGACAAGATAGATGGAACTGGAGGTGATTATGTTAAGTGAGATAATGAGAAGGAGAAAGGCACCAGATGGTGTCACTTAAATGAGAAATACATGGAAACAAAACAAAAGATCATATAAAACCAAAAAAGGACAAACCCTAGAAATCTGAGTGCAAAATGGATGGTACCAGAGTGGGAGGGAAAGAAGGGATCTCAAAGTGGGGACTGAGAATTGTCTATGGTGGAGGACTTAATTCCCTGGTGACAGATGTGCTGTGGTAACATAACCTGAAGAGTATGACTCCTGTACATTTAAAACATATAAGGTGTTGTAAACAATGTTAGCTCAATGAAAAAATAATAAATTTAAAAAAATTACATGTTCAAATGAAGTATTCATTAAGATGAAAGTGTATAAATTTTGTTATACACCACATTTGAAAATTTAAAACCAAGTGAAATAAATAATCCACAGATGTATGCAAATATAATTTTAAAAATGTGGATGTACAAAAAGACAGTTGCAGAGTGGTAAGTGACATTCACGGCAATAAGGGATCAGGGTACAATAAGGGGAATACCTACTCTGCAGAAAAGCTGAGAGATACAACCTGGTGATCTGAAAGTACTGGGGGGAAATCCTGATTTTTTTTTTCCTGTTGCTTTTCTGTCACTATTTACTTCAACCGTGGCTCTCAGTTGAGCAAAGCTGCACAGCAGCAAGCACAGCTGAAACAAAACAAAACAAAAAGTTCCTCTTTGGGCCTCCCTGGTGGCGCAAGGGGTTAAGATGCAGCACTGTGAAGCTGTCCTCAGCCTCTGCAGCACAAGTTAGATTCCTCCCAGCCGACCAGGGAGCAACCCACATGGTGCAGCAGACCTGCCTGTCTTGCTTGCTGCTCCCCTCAGAAGTATATTTCAGTCACTCAACCTATTCTGCTCCCCACTCTGTCTCTGGTGAATCCTTTCATCCCCCCCCCACCTCTGGCCTGTACCCCAGTTCTTGTATGCATAAATTAATAAATCTTTAAAAAAATCTTTATAAACAGAATATATGGAAGAAAGTATTGTAGACATCTCAAAAAGGAGAGAGCTGGAGAAGAGTATTCAATAATTTTTTGTGTGACACAACACAATGTTGGGAGGCATACATGAGTGTCATTTCTCGACATTTCAGACTATCTTTTTAAGGATGCTTACAATGCAGACAGCCTTAAATGGCAGACATAGTTTCCATCCATGACTTGTGGGCATAAGCATTTGATGCAAAGTTCATGCCGCCTGCTCTGAGTAAGACATTGCTTATATCCCTTCTCTATCAGTCAAGCTTAAAGAAGCTTGGCAAACAGACCTAGCAGCACCAATGTGCTACTCTTAGGAATTGCTTGAATAATTGAAAATTAAGTCCCAGGTGCAACTTCAAATTACATACAATATATGATCCACTTACACAACATTCTGGAAAAGGCAAAATGATGAGGACAACAAAGAAAAAAGAGGTCAGTAGTTTCAGGGGTTAATGAGAGAGGTTGATAACAAAGAGGAAGAAGAAAGCAACCTTTTGGGTTGAAGAAACAGCACTGGTGTTCATTGTTACAGTGATCTCATGACTCAAAGTATATGCACCAAGAAGAGTGAATTTTTCTATAAATAACTTAAAATGGTAAATATCTAAATAAACATTAATTTGAAATTCACATTTAATTCCAATAAGTTTACAGTCACTTAAAAAGCTAAAACATTCACTTAAGAATATATACTTCATAGATCAGCTAATACAGAGCTAAAATATAAGCTAATATGAGATGATTTGACATTGCTAATGACAGAAGAGCAGAAGTTTCACAGATTTAGAATATTCTTGCTATTTGATGTTCCTACTTCTAGACCAGAAGTTAATAGATAATATGTACTCTTACCTCCATTTTCTTCTTTAGCTTTTAAATATAGAAAAAAAAAATCATAATTTTACTATTTCCCCTAAGTAGCATCTCTTCTCCTACTTTTGTTTTTTTTAAATCTTAACTATTTTAGTTGTTACTTTCCATTTTCATAGAGACTGGATTTCATTTCTTTGGTATTTGTATATCTGTTATAGCTCTGTAAACATTATTTTGGTTATATATTTATATTATTGCTTTAATTTATTATCATTACTACCTACTGTTCATTAAATATCCACACACTATACAGGACACAAAATGATATTTAAATGTCAAACAGCAAGCTTAAATGTCAAACATCAAGCTCAAAGGCTCTGTCTTTTCATCCATTTTCAAAACCATCTAGAGTTTGATATTAAGCATATGATATAAAGACAAATAGTGTTGTATTTGGGATCAATATATTTCATTCAATTATTTAGTATCAACAGAACATCTTCATCCTGAATTTGAGACATTTGAAGAGGAAAAGAGACATAATTAATCAACCAAAGGAAGAGAAATCTCTTAAATGATTTAATACAATTAAATAATTGTAGCAAAGCTATAGTTTCAGGTCTTAAAATTGCTTAAAGAGAATTTTCCCTGAGTGAAATATCAAGTGCTAAAACAAATTCAGCACTTAATAAGCATTTATTGAGTGAATGACAAATTCTAAATGAAAAAGAATGAGATGATAAAGTACAGAAAAAAATGTTCATCTATTTGGGATTACAAACTTTGCTGAATATAATGTAAGTGGCAACCTTGAAAAACGAGAATTCAAAGTTAGTTCATCTACTTGAAAATCTTATCACCATTAACTCAATGTCTTTTCATTAGATTTTGAGGTCTTACATAGATATGACTAAATCAATAATTATGGTTGAGATAGTTTTAAAGTATGTTTTGGAAACATGATAGCTCATGCACTGTCTGTACTCAATCAGGATTACAAAATATGCCTATTTATTTCCTTTGCCTTAATAATAACTGCAGCAATTAAATCATGTAATAAGTCAGTCAACATTTTTAGTGATAAGCAAGAAGTTAGGTAAAACACACATATATGTATTTGTGTGTACTGTATGTATATGTAAGTGCGTTTATGAGCAACTTGGCTATTTAATGTCATTATTAACATTTTCTCTAATATACTATAAAACCAAATATACTAATATACTATATACTATAATATACTATAAAACCAAATTTTTACTGTCTTAATATCAAATAAAACTATCAGTGTGTAAGATATCTATGTATGATTGTGTGTGTTTATGGTAAATATGTGTGTGAACATATAGTCCTCCACACAGAGATATACGCATATGCATAAATACAAATGTCTATCACAGGAACACTGTATGACTATATACTCAAGCAAAATCTCAGCAAAGCTTATTTCATGACACATAAATTATACACAAATTTTAATCTTTAGAGTGAAGTACTGAAACTATTTAGGCAGTGTGAAAACCCATGAATGTTTGTCTAAAAACATGGATTAGTGCTGCAATGTATTTGGGTAAAGAGTTTCTGTATTGCTTGATTACATTTTAGAATATGCAAGCTTCATTTTAAACATGCCAATCAGAGTGACTCCATTCAATATAATATTAAATAATGACTCCCATCATTCTTCATTTTCTCTCTTACTTCTTGCCTTAAAAAGATGCATCTTCTAAACTTCTCCGAAGAGGAAATACAAATGACCACCAGGCATACTAAAAAATGTTCAACGTCACTTGCAATCAGGGAAATGCAAATCAAAACTACAATGAGATACCATCTCACACCAGTGAGAATGGCACATATTAAAAAAACTAGCAACAACAAATGTTGGTGAGGATGTGGAGAGAAAGGAACTCTCCTGCACTGCTGGTGGGAGTGCAAACTGTCCAACCACTATGGAAAGCTGTGTGGAGATTCCTCAACCTACTAAAGATAGAGCTTCCATATGATCCAGCAATTCCACTCCTAGGTATTTACCCAAATGACACAGAAACATTAATTCCAAAGAGCACCTGCACCACTATGTTTATAGCAGCACTATTTACAATAGCTAAGCTTTGGAAACAACCCAAATGCCCAAAAATAGATGACTGGATCAAGAAGATGTAGTACATATACACCATGGAATATTACTCAGCATTCAAAAAAGATAAACACATACAATTTGCAGCAACATGGATGGAGCTGGTTGGGATCAAGCTCAGTGAAATAAGCCAGAAAGAAAAAGAAAAATACCGGATGGTCTCACTCATAACAGGAATCTAGAAAACCTAAATATGGACTAGGAAAAAGAATAACTATAATAAAGAAAAAAATCAAAATCAACAAACAACTATGAACCAGAGACACTCTTTGGGAGGGGGATGGAGGGATTGGGGTCAAAATCGGGGTTGCAATTATATGGGGAATATAAAAATTAAAATTAAAAAAATAATAAAAGTTAGGTAAAGATAAAAAAAGATGCATCTTCTGTATTTTTCTTGATATTATTGACATTTCATCTCTTTCAACTATAATGTTATTCCAATTAACACTTGTAAAATATTTATACAGTTTTGCCATACTTTCTTTTATCCAGTTTTTTACTTTCTTCTCTTTTTGCCTACAACTTTAGTTTTTACAAGTGTAAGTTTTTGTTAGTGTTTATTTTATATTTAAGCAGGTAGTAACAAGTACTACCATAATATTCAAAGCTATAATATTATGTAGAAATCAACAATTTTAAAAGAATTTGAGTGTGGTATTTGAAACTTGTGATATTATCAACAATGGTTTTTACAATTTGTTTACATTTCTCTATACAAGTGGAATATAAATGATAACCACCAGGTTAAAACAAGTTAGCAAAGTCACCCTTTTTTTTTTCTGTTATTGTCAAAGCTGACTACTAAAGGACTCATATAAATAATTAGTTTGATTTCAGTTTTATCAATATTTTATTTCACTGCCTAAGGTAATATCTAAAAATATACATTTTTTGGTTTTACTGGCATAGACTGATGTTAAAAAGTTGCTTACAAAATGAAAACCATTATGCAAACCAATATAATTCAATAAAATACTATTTAAAAATAAAAAGCTGCTTTGTATGTATGTGATAGAAAAAAAATAGATTGAATCTGTCAAATGGCCTAAATCATCTACCCAATTCTTTAAAAATGCAGAGTTTCTATATTACAAGGCACTATCAGGGTACAAAAACTAAAATGATATATTATTTTACCTTAGCCTACTTATAGAAAAATGTGAAAACTTTCAAATACTAAAACAAACACTGGTGATTAAAATACAATTGGTCCTGTGCAAATCAACAGAAATAAATTAAATTCTTTAGTCATAACAAGTTAAATTTCATGTTGATTAGCATTTTCATATTTATTCTACATATAATTTTATCACAGAAATACTACTAAATAACAACTACATTTGTATAATTTATGCTTTCTTGAACTTTTTCAAAGGCTTATACTAATCATTAGGACACACTGTGAGAAAAAGTTATCCAAGAAATACAAAAATGTAAAAAAATCTTAATCAGATCAAATAAGGAAATACATGTGTAGCATTCATTAAGTTCATCTTGACAAAAAAAAAAAGTGAAAACAGATAACTTTCATATCATAAAAGAAACTAAAATTTCTAGGACTTGTCAAAGCATTTAGTAAGTTCAAAAATGCAAATATATCACTGAATTCACAGTTATTTGTTTTTTTCTTTAATGTTTCTTAATAATTTTCTCTTATTAATTTGTAATATAAACTGACTATATTTAAAATATTTTTGCAAATAGAGTTTGGCGGTGTTTGTTCCTCTATACTAAGGAATACAGTGAGCAGCAAGTCTAGTGCTTTATGAACTCTCATAACTTAAAAAAAATAATCACTAGTTCTGGTTTTCCCTATTAAAAATAACAACAGATGAGTAACTTTGGACATCCTGAGTTATTCCATTGGAAGGTTATTTTCTTAGTACTGATTCCTGGAACTAAGAGTAGGACAATATGTAATCATTTACTATAAAGATGCTTTTATGTTGCTTTTTAAAATTCTATTAAAAAGTATTTTTAAAAGAAAACTAATTATATTACTTTATTATATTGAACGGACACATTCTATATTTATTTGCTTAAATAACAGTGCTCCCTTTTTTGCAAGGTCTCAGTCTATAACCTTTGTTCACTTGTATAAGACCTGGACTTTTATTGTATTTCTCTTCATTATTTTATGATTTATTTATATAAGTACTACTTCCAATTTTTGTTGTCTTACTTTTTTGGACCCTTTTTTTAACATTTAAGATTAAATATATTTTTAGATACTCAAAATTGCTCTTATCTCAAAACTATATTTATATTTTTGTATGTTTTCTAGCCTTTGAAAAATCCCATCTACCGCTCTAGAAGTTTATATTAAATTACATTTTATTTTTTTTTAAGATTTATTTATTTATTTATACAAGCACTGGGTATAGTCAGAAGCACGGGAGGGTGAGAGAATTCACCAGAGCTAGAGCGGGGAACGGAACAGGCAGACGGACAAAGTACACTGCTGAGGGGAGCAGCAGGTGGCAGGAGAGGTCTGCGCGCCATGTGGGACCCTTGCCTGGCAGCCGGGGATAGAACTGGCGCTGCAAAGGCTGTGGGCAGCTTCGCAGCCCAGCGCTCAACCGCTGAGCCACCAGGGGAGGCCCTACATTTTCTTCTTTATTGAGATATTTTTTCACATGTAATTACAATAAATTTCAAATATGTGATATTGTGAGAAGCTGTTTTACCAAACTGCTAACCAGTTTACTGACTTACATAGCCATCATCAATGAGATAATCTCCTTCACAACTTATTTTTTCATACATCTTTTATACATATTTACCCCCAGGCTTTCAGATGAATAGGAATTTGCCATATCTATGTTTTCAAGTGTTAATAAAAACATATGAACATAATATTCAATGAACTCTCATGTGAAGGCAGTAGAACAATAACTCCTGACTGGTACTTATTCATGCTTCACCGTCATCTCTAGGTAAGAACAATTTCATATCCTACAAACTTTTTTCCTATATTTTCAAATATGTTCAAATTAGTCCTATATTCATATTTTACATTTTTCAATAGTCATATAAATACCTGCTCTACTTAAGCTATATATTTCCACCATCTAAGTCATTATTAACTTTATTAATCATGTGATTTCTGTAAGTCCAATGAGCATTTTCTCAACTCCTTTATCCATATTCCTTTAGTTCTCAGTCTTCACTATTTTTAACAATCTACAAAGAGAAGTTTTAGAAATAAGAAAGATAAGACGAGTTCTAAGAAGTCTATCAGGAATCTTTTAGTTCTGGGAAAATATTCAGACAGCAAGACAAGCAAAGGAAAGCCAGAAAAGCATTACTGGAATTAGGTGGCCTACCAAAATCTTTTTGAAAAATTGTCTAACAATCCTTAGAGTATGTGTTTGGAAATGGACAGGCACCATGTCTATTGTGCTTTTTTACTGCATTGCCAGCACTGGGTGCACAACAGGTCATCAAAAAATATCCACTGATTGCAAAAAAGAAAAAAAAGAGTGCAGAGAGAAGAAAGATGCTAAACCAAAGGGAGAAAAAAGGTGTGACTGAGTGTATCTCTGTGTTAGTTCTTAAGTTGTCTCACTTCTTCCCTTTCTTTGAAGGAGAACCTAGAAAACATAATCTTACTGATCTAAAAGAACTTGAAACTTTTGAAGTGCACACTTACCTCTTGCTTCTTTGTCACCTTAATTCTATTAAAATTCTAAGGAGTCTAAAATTGGGCCTCCCTCGTGGTCTAGGGATTACGTCTCAACATTTTCACCATTACCTGATTTTGATCTAATCAACATGGCCCAGCAGACCTCTCCTGTCTTACCTGCTGCTCCCCTACCTGTGTATTTCAGTAAATCCATCTGTTCTGCTCCCCACTCTATCTCTGGTGAATCTTCTCACACCCTGCTCCCCGGGGACATCTGGCCTACACCCCACTTCTTCTACCAAAAATAAGCAAATAAACAAATAAACTTAAAAAAATAAAGTGCCTAAAATCAAATTTTCTGACTCCAGATGAGAAATTTCAGTGCTCTCTGCTTTCATCTGAGGAGTTTCAAATAGCTTAGATGTAAATTCACCTGCATGATGTGTTGATGAAACTGCTAAGAAGATAGTCATGTTAGAAACCTCATTGTCATAAGATGACAAAAGTTACTTAACTACTCTGCAGATATTTCTTACCCAGAAAGACACTACGAAACAGTTGTCCACATGTCTGCCAAAAATCCTATCAATTCTAAAATATAATTAGATTTTTTTGCCTAGTGATAGTTACTATCACTGTGCAGTTTTTCAGTTTGATAAGCCCCAATTGTTTATCATCTCTCTGTTTCTCTTGCTGTTGGACAAAAATCACAAAAGACATCACAGAGGCTTGAAAAAACACAGAGGAGTGTTTTTTCTATGTATTTTATGACTTCGGGTAGTATATCTAAGGCTTTTATCCATTTTGGAATTGATTATTGTGTATTGGGTGAGACAGTGGTCTAGTTGTATTCTTTTGCATGTGGCTGTCCAGTTTTTCCAACACCATTAATTAAATAGGATTTCCTTTATTTAAGACATTGTTTTCGCTCCTTTTGTCATTGGTGAACTGTTCCTAAAGGTGTAGTTTTATTTCTGAGTTCTCAATTGTATGCTATTATCACTTATCCTCAGGGAAATACAAATCAAAAACCACAAGAAGATACCACCTCACATCTGTGAGAATGGCCTATATCAAAAATACCAGAAATAAGTGTTCATGAGGTTGTAGAGGAAAAGGAAGACCTCTTACACTCTAGGTGGGGATGTTGACTACTCCAGGTCCTGGGAAAAACAGGATGGAGTTTTCTCAAAATATTAAAAATGAATCTCTGTATGACCCAGCAATCCCACTCCTATGTGGTTATCCAAAGAATACAAAGCACTAATTTGAAAAGAGACATGCACTCCTGTTCAATGTAGCACTTTTACAACCAAGTTTTGGAAATAAGTGTCAATGGACAGAAGAGTGGATTTGGAAGGTGTGGTATATATACACAATGAAATACTACTCAGCTATAAAAAAAAAAAGATAAATGCTCCCTATTTGTGACAACATGGATGGAACTGGAGGGGTTGATGCTAAGCAAAACCAGGCAGGAAGAAAAGAACAAATAGCATATGGTGTTGCTTACCTGTGGATATAGAGGAACAAACAAAGTATCAGATAAAGTCAAATAAGTAACAAACCCTAGAACATAACTGTAGAACTGAGGTTACCAAAGGTGAAGGGGAACGAGAGAAAACAAAATGGGCAAGACGGAAATGGACTATGGTAGAAGATGGTGGATGCTTTGATAGCAGGTGTACTATGATAGAAACACCGAAGGAGGGCAAGCCAATACCTCTAAATCATACAAAGTCAAATTCGTAAACAATGTTACCACAATAAGAAAAAAAAAAGTTAAAAATAAATAAAATATAATTAGATTTTGCTTTAGAACAAAAGCATACAATATTTTAAGGAAATAGACAATAAAGTAAAAGAATGGGGGTTTTCAGGTAGCGGAGAAAGGGCAAGGTTGGGAAATGTGCTAGGTAATGGGTAAGTATGGATCTTAGTCAGTTATACTCTCAGGTTTTATAATTATGGGCTACAAACTCCTTTCCCAGAAATGCTAAATATGATGCTCAATTATCTCTAATATTATTTCTGTCACTGTACATACTTTCAAAATAGCACAACATGTCATCAGGATTAAATTAATCAATTCTTTCATTTTACAAATATTGAGTACAAAGTACTAGGTAAAATAACGGCACAAAAATACACCATACTAACCTTCATGGAACTTACTGTGTAGTGACTGAAATTACAGTATATTTGTAGCATTAAACACATGACCACAGGAAAAGCTATACATTTTTCCATGCATGCATTATTTCATTTGAGATATAAAACAGATAAGGTAGAAATATTGCCATTTTATGGTTAAGGAAATGAGGCTTAAATAGGCTCATAGTATTAAATGTATAATTACAAAAAGAAAAATGAAAATGTTGAAACTTATAGAGTGGGGAAGTTGTCTTTGTCTCAAAATTAGGGATATTTCTCTTAAGAAATAATGTTTAAAGTTTGGTTTTCTTGGTCACTCTAAAATGATTCACCAAAATAAATAAATAAATAAAATATCATTCACTAGACACAAGTTTAAAAGTTATAATTCTTCAAGAGATGAACTTTACCGTTTTTCTTAGAATCACATCAGAATGATTACAGTGAATATACAGCTCATCCAAAGAAGACAGAAAAGTGTACATGCATAATATCATTTTAGATCTTTCTTTTAAATTCTGATGAGACTGTGAAAATCAATTTTGGAACATCTACTTCTCCAAAAAGCCATAAAATAGGCATTTTGGCTTCACTGAATCTTGATCATCAGAATGTTTCGAGAAGATTAAGCTTTAAAGAGGTCACTGCTTTTACTTCAAATATTTACCAGTCTATTTCCTGATAAATGTGATTTCTTTTCTTATTCCCAAAGGTAGAATAAATGTACTTTTACAACAAATTATTCCTACATTCTCCTTGTCTAAATTAAAGACATAAGGTAGTGCAGAATTTAAAGATTCAGGATAGCTGTTTTTTGCCAATTAGATTAGTGGTTCTCAAACATTAGGGAGCACTGAAATTACCTAGAGGAGTTAAAACAGACAGCTGGACATTGCTTTCAGTTTCTGTTCTATAGACCTGATAGGAAGCCAGAAAATTTGCATTTCTAACAAGCTCTCAGAAGATGTTGATGCTACTGTTCAGCACATGTACTTTATAAACTACTGATCATAGACATAAACCTTGGGGAGATCTACAACTAAAAGTGGAAAAGTACTTCTATTGCCAGAAATAGTTCAATTTTGCTAGTCCTTAATTAGCAACACTGATGGTCATACTTGAAAAAGTTACAGAAAACTCTACAAATACTGTATCACAGGCTCTCCCGTCCTCGTTGTCACCTAGAGAGGAAGTATGACACAGTGCATAAAAGCAAATCCTCAGAAGCCAAATTGCATGGATTGGAATTCAAACAATGCTCTTAATAGCTATGTATTTTTGAAAAATAATTAACTTCTCTCTGCCTCAGGTTCCTCATCTATAAAACTGGAAAATAATAACTGCACTCAATTCACAGAATTGAGTTTTAGTTTTTTAATTTTAATTTGGGGGTTAAATTTTTGTTCTTCCATAAAAGCACATCTTCCACTCACCCTCCACCAAACCACCCATGCCTTTATTCCCTCTGCCTAACTCCCCTACCCAGTCCTCTCTCCCACTACTCATCCTGGTCACCATTCAGTTCTTTCACCAAGTTCAAGATTTATTACTACTATATTTTGCATGTGCATATTTTTTTGATTATTTGAAACCATCCAAAGAGTTTTTATAATATTTAAATGAGGATATACTTAGAACAACATGACTTAAATTATACATAAATGTTTATTAAATAAAAGTTGATCTCAATACAAAATTTCAGACTTTCTATCAGATTTCATAACTATTCATAGCTATAATATTGAGTCCCCTGCCCTTTATTTATTTATTTTTTTAAGATTTTTTTTATTTATTTATACAAGCACTGGGTACAGTCAGAAGCATGGGAGGGTGAGAGAATTCACCAGAGCCAGAGCGGGGAGCAGAGCAGGCAGAAGGACCGAAGGACACTGCTGAGGGGAGCAGCGGGTGGCAGGAGAGGTCTGCGCGCTATGTGGGACCCTCCTCCGGTGGCTGGGGAGCAGCCGTGGATCGAACTGGCGCTGCAGAGGCTGCGGGCAGCTTCGCAACCCAGCGCTCAACCGCTGCGCCACCGGGGAGGCCCCCCCGCCCTTTATTATTCATTAAATCAGAACTGAATTTTCAGCCTATATCCATTTAGAGAGACTTCTGATAAACATTTCTATATAATAATTATATCTTCATTAAATATCCCATTATGCTTTCTCTCTTTATTCTCATCAGACCCTCATTCTTACAGTTTAATTAAAAAAATATTTACAAGAGTCTCCAAATCTCTTGTTGGAATGAAACACACTATGTAAAAATCACTCAGCCAATATATATATATATATATATAGCTCTGATTTCTTTCTTTATTTAAATACTACAATTGTTAAACAATGAAAGTAAACTAAAATAAATTCAGTTACAAACTAAAAAAATATTTCTGCTATTCTTTAGTAAGCTGACAAAATCATAAAGTAAAATATATTTTTCTATGCATTCATTTCATATGGCCCAAATCCCTTCTAGAAAAACTTCTCAAACCACACACCTTTTGCTCTCTTAGCAAACATGAATTCACTAGGTTTTCTGTCATGTCTGTGCAACAAAACAATTTAGGCCAGAGTTCACTTGTTTCTTTTGTCTCTTCCTATCATTCAATGATGACACTAGACCAACTGAAGGTAAACAATGACTTTTTTTTTTTTAATTTTATTTTATATTCCCCATACAATTGCAACCCCCTTATTTTGACCGCAATTCCTCCTTTCCCTGCCCCCCCCCGGCAGTGTGTCTCTGGTTCATAGTTGTTTGTTGATTTTGATTTTTTCTTTCTTATAGTTATTCTTTAACAATGACAAATTAAAGATTATCGAACTCTGGTAAGAATAATAAATATGTTCAATCTTCTGAAGGGTGTTTGGAAAATCACATTTTTTAATTGAACCATATCCTCAAACATGATCTCTTCACTATGACTTATAAAAGTATTCAATGTTCTTGTTTGAATCTTTTTTTCAAATACATTTGTTATTGACATGGGAATTCAGAATAAAGTTTAAGAATTTTATAGATGACAGAAAAAAATGACAATGAAGATGTCTGTTATTAGATTTAATAATAATTGCCTTATATCTTTTCATGGTCCTCAATTTAATAAATATATATTGATAAGTGTTATGTCTCCCTTATGTGTTGTTTCCTTAAGTATATAATGTCCATCCCTGCTTCTTATTACTTTTATTAGCTGGAAACCTATTTTATTTGATATAAGTATGGCTGTCCTTGCCTTTCTCAGGGTCCAATTTGCTTGTCAGACTGTTTGCCTTTACTTTGAGTCCATTGTTATTTATCTTCAGAGCTCAGGTCCAAGGAACAAATGGTTCAATAGTGAATTATACCAATGCTTCAAAAACGAACTAATTCCTGTTCCTCATTTTCTTCCAAAACTCAAGAAAAAGGGAATGCTTCCATAGCATTTTATGATGCCAACATTACCCTGATACCAGGAGCAGATAAAGTCATTAGAAAAAAAAAATAAAAAGAAAATTACACTTTCACTGATAATAGATACAAAAATACTCAACAAAATTTTAACAAACCAAATTCAACAATGCATTAAAAGATCTTACATCATGACAAGTGGAATTTAATCTAGGGATACAAGAATGTTTCAAAATCTGAAAATAGATCAGTGTAAATCACCACACCAACAATAGGAAATATAAAATACGATTAAAATAATAGATACCATTTGATGAAATTCTACATCCATTTATAACAACAACAACAACAAAACCTCCAATAAAGGAGGCTAGAAGGAACATACTTGAACATAATAAAGGTCACATATGGCAAATCTGCAGTTAATATCAGTCACAATGGTAAAATATTGAAAGCTTTTCCCCTAAGATCTGGTACAAGGCAAGGATGACCACTTTCACTACTACTATTTAACACAATATTGGAAATCCAAATAAAACCAAAAAGGCAAGAGAAAAATATAAAAAACAACCCAAAGTGGAAAAGAAGTAAAACTCACTATTTGTAGATTACATGATAATTACACAGAAAGCCCTAAAGATTCATCTAAAAAAGTTAACTGAAACATAAATCTCTCTATTAAAATGACTGGTTACAAAATCAATTTACATATTTCAGTTGTCTTTCTCTACCCAAACAATGAGATAAAAGAGAAAGAAATCAAGAAAATGCCATTTATAATCACATCAAAAGAATTAAGCGTATAGGGGTAAACTTAACAAAGGAGGTGAAGCATTTGTTCAATGAAAACTAGAAGATATTTTAAAAGAAAGCAAAAGGATACAAAGAAATGGAAATATATTACATACTAAAGGATTGGGAGAATTAACATTGTTAAAATGGTCACCTTACCTAAAGCAATATACAAATTCAGTGCAATCCCTATCAAGGCTCCAACTGCCTTCTTCAAAGAAATAGAGCAAATTTCATTTGCTGAAATTTCAACATTACTGAAATTTAGCTGGGACCACAAAAGATGTTTAATAGCCAATTTTTTTAAAGATTTATTTATTTATACAAGAACTGGGGTACAGGCCAGAGGTGTGGGAGGGTGAGAGAATTCACCAGAGACAGAGCAGGGAGCAGAACAGGCAGACAACTGATAAAACTGCTGAGGGGAGCAGCAGGTGAGACAGAAGAGGTCTGCCATGCCATGGGGGTATCTCCCTAGCTGGCCGGGAATCGAACCCACGCTGCAAAGGCTGTGGACAGCTTCACAGTGCTGCTCTCAACCCACTATGCCACTAGGGAGGCCCAAAGCAATCTTGACAAAAACGAAGATGGAGGTATCACACTTCCAGATTTCAATCTGTACTACACAATTGAAGTAATAAAAATAGAAGTGTGTTGAAATAAAAATACACACACAGTCCAATGGAATAAAATCGAGAGCCCAGATTTAAGCTCCCATTTATATGGAGAGTAAATTTATAACAAAACAGCAAGAGAATTCAATGAAAAAGGAAAATCTGTTCAACAAATGGTGCTGGAAAAAACTGGTCAGCCACATACATAAAAATGAAACTAAATCACTCTTTCACACCATACACAAAAATTAATCTAAAATAGTTTAAAGACTTGGATGTAAGAATGGAAACCATAAAATACATAGAAGTAAATCAGCAAACATTCACATTCTATGGCATTGATTTAGTGATGTCTTCATGAATTTGTGACCCAACAGCAAAAGAATCAAGAGAGAATATAAACAAATGGGAATAGCTCAAATTAAAGTTTCTGCAGAGTGAAATAAACTGCTTACTAGTACAAAAAGACAACATACTCTATAGGAGAAAATATTTGCACACTTTATGTCAGATAAAGAGCTGGTATCCAGGATCTAACAAAGAACTCAAACAAATTTAATGAAAACAGATAATCAAATCAAAAATGGTCAGAAGTATATATACAATTCTCCAAAGATCTATAGATGACCAACAGGCACATGAAAAAATGCTCATCATCATTTATCATCAGAGGAGTGCAATGAGAAACTGTGAGAGTGACCCACATCAAAAATGCCAGAAACAAGAAGTGTTGATAAGGATGTAGTAAAAGGGAACACTTGTACAGTGATGGTGGGAATGTAGATTGGTCTTTTTCATATGGAAAGCAGTATGAAAGTTTCCAAAAATATTAAAAAGAGTTCTATTATACAATCTAGAAATTCTACTGCTAGGTATCTACATGATGAACATTAAAATAGTAATCTGACGGGATATATGCCTCTTATGTTCATTGTAGCACTATGTCCAATAGACAAGTTACAGAAACAACAGGAGTACCTAAGAAGAAATTCTGGATTAGAAAGATGTGGTATAGGTATACAGTGGAATACTGGTTAGCTATTAAAAAAGATTAATTTATGTCACTTGCTACAACATAGAATTAGAAGTGATAATACAAAGCAAGTCAGAAGGAAAAGGACAAACACAAAGTCTCACTTACATGAGGTTTGTAGAGGTACAAAAAGATATGTCAGATAGACAAAACTAAACCAATAATAAATCCCACAAGTCTGACTATAGCATTGAGGCTAAAAAGGTGGGAAAGCAAAATGTGAAGATATACAGTGATTTATGGTAGAGGACTTTGGGTGCCTTTGTGGTCTACATGGTGTGGTTATACACATTTAAAAGGATATAGCCTATACCTCTAAATCATACATAGTGTTGTAAAGTTATGCTACTTAAATTAAAAGAAGTTTAATAAATTTGAGAGCTCAGCATCAAAATACACCTAATTTCTTTTTCATTTTCATAATGAATTCAGTATAATTCATTAATTTCATCTATAAACCATGTAATGATAGAGTGTCTCCCATGTTTTGTCCCAGATTACAAAAATATCCATTTAATATAGCTATATCAAGCTTATATTTCCATAACAGAAACATAAAATAATAAATATTAAGGAATTTTGTGATATTAAAAAAACAGATGACTCAGTATCCAGACATCTGATTTTTTAATGCTTCCAAAGCTTAATGGATAATATATTTTCATATGTTTGTGAAGACAATACTTTTTAAATGCAATTATCTAAAATTTCATTGCATATCACATAAGTTACATTTTTATGTACTTGAGAATTTACAAATGTTTTTACTACCTTGACTTTACAACACTGTGAAGTAAGTAGAGAAAAACAAATTTGCTTTCAAAGAGAAAAAAACATTGTCTAAAGTCTTTTATGAAAACCAGTTTTGCAATGATACATTAGTTGGAGGCAGTGTCAAGCTGAATCAGTCCCTGAGTTGCCTTTCTGTCTATTCAACTCCAAGAAAAATAAGGTAAAACCATTAAAGGAAGAACATTTGTTCAATTGCCCAAAACTCCAAATTAGACTTTCTAAGGAGTTGGTAAAGAAAATGCAACTACCCATAATCAAATCAGTGATCTAGGTCTCTCCAAATAGCTCAGAAAATACTTTGATTCACACAATTCTATAGTAGCTGGGAATATTTTTCATTCTTCTCAGTTTAGAATCTACAGCTAAGTTATGAAACAATGACCCACATAAAAAATTACTGAAGAGTTCCCCTAGCTTTTGGTAGTTGTAAATATCACCAAATTAGTAATGGATATAATTTTCCCAATTTGGATCTTTTCTAGTTTCACTTATTCTTCCTTGTATGTGCTTCTAGAATAATCTAAGGTATCTAGTGGCTACTTGAGACATTAAGTGCCATACTATCACTTCTAATTTATTAATTATAACATTCTTATTAATAGCTAGGTGTTTTCTGGACCTTTCGTATACACCTGCATCTATGAGGTCATGACATCCTAAATTCTTTAAAATGTTTTCCAAGTCAGGGCCTCCCCTGATGGCTCAGCGGTTGAGCGCTGGGCTGCGAGGCTGCCCACAGCCTCTGCAGCAGCGGTTCATTCCCCTGCCGCCTGAAAGGGTCCCACAAAAAAAAAAAAAAAAAGTTTTCCAAGTCCTGTATTAAACACCTTCTGTGTTGCTGCCTTTAGACAGCTCAGGGAAGACGAAAGTGTAATAAATTCCTTGACTTCACATTCAACATCTAGAAGAATATATAAAATAAAATAATTTTAATATTATATAATAAGTAATATAATCATGTCTAGTGCAGAAATCTATGAAACACATGGAAAAAAAGGAAGACATGATTTGAACTGGTGGGGTTAAGAACCACTTTAAACAGAAAAAGAGTTCAAAATATATTCCAGGAAAAAGGAGTGGTATTTCATATATTGGAAAGTGTGAAACAGCAGATAATATTCTGAAATGTGAAGAGGATTTAGATAAACTGCAATTTTTAAACATCTGAAAGTTTAGTAGGAGAAACAACTAGAAAAGATTGGGTCACAAAGGATCTTTTTGTGCTAGGGAAGTTTCTACCTGACAAGTAGGAAATGTAGATTCATTAGAGTGTTTTAGGTATTTACATTAAATAACATGACAGTAGGGAAAAGGATTAGCAAGCAAGAGAGAGCATCTGACAAGGGGGGGGGATATTGAATATATGGATGTTATTAAATATTTCCTATAATTTACATGCTAGAAAGGATGTTATTAATGAAGACCAAGATTAAGAAGCAGGACCATTGGAGGCATGAAAGAGTGAAACATAATGAATTCACATTTGTAATATGTCAAGTTTGATATTCTATATAAATGCTTAATGAACATGTTTGATGTTTTTATAGATGCATTCTAGCAGGATAGCGAAAGAAAATTTAAAAAAAAAAAAAACAACAGGAAACAAAGAAGAGGGTAAATTGGCAGAGGGACAAGGATAATATTATAGAAGATACTTAATATAAGAAACCTGGATTGATTCATGTTTCTTCAATAGGAAAGTGATATAGTAAAATGTTTTAAAAAGGAAATTTAGTGACAAGGCCAAAAAGATCCAGATGGAAAAGACAAGTAAATGAATTGTTAGCAATACAGTTTTAAAGAAATGAAAACCCATATGAATAAGAAGACAACAGGAGCAGAGAAGAAGGAAAATATGAGATAGACTATTGGAGTCATCTATTCCTCAGTTTCTCAGTTATCTGTCCAAGGGATCTTTTCTCAGGTATTTTCACATCTACTGCTAAGCCTTCATGAATTTTCCAGACATGTTGGTGACTCCCACATTCTGCAACTGTATTACTAAGATTGCTCCTAAATTATATATATATAAAACACATTATATAAAAACATATAGTATATATAAATATAAATATATTGCTATATAAAGATATGTATAAATTATACATACATTACATATATATCCATTACCTTCCAGAACAATCTATTTAAAATGTCACATATACTTCATATGCAATATCCCCCAAATTTCCTCATATATCTAGTTTCAAACCCAATCTCAGTCTATGACATGATGACCTAGTTTCTCAAATTACAAATCTGAGAGTAAATCTTAAAATCTCCCTCCCACTAAATTCTTTGAGAAGTCTTATTGACAGAAAACTAAGCTAATCATTTTCTCTGTAACTACCCTATGTAGTTACATAGGGTACCCTATCTCAAATATACCTTTGCACATCCATTTTGACTTCTCTCACTCTCCTGTCAATGGTGCACTAGTAGGTATCCACAGTGAAGCCACAATGGTTTTTATAAAATACAAATCAAATCATGAATTTTCCCTTGGTAAAACCAGTCTTGGCTTTCTATTGCTCCAAAGACAAAAATCAAACCTTGCAGCACAAAGTATTTAATAGTTGGCAACTGTTAGTCTCACTTCCTTTATTAATTTTCTGCATGTCCTTTCTCTGAAACTCTGTTTTCACACCTTTCACCAGTACACCTCCAATCCTGGATAGCCAGCTCACCAACATCTTCTCTTGGAAGACTTCCTTGAACTGTCAAGGTAACATGACTTTCATATGTCCTCAAAAATACCATGGAATTCCCCTAGAATAGGGTTTATCAATTCAATTGTTTTCTTATTTACTGCTATATCTTCCCAATCAGATTCTCATTTCTTTGGGTCAAAGATTGTGGTAGCCATCAGTGAATCTTCTGCCCTTAATACAGTCTTTACAGTCTGCTATTATGTAATAAGCACTCAGTTTGTTTTTTTGTTGAAAACTTTAACTAAAAAGACAGACACTTGCTTAATATTCATAGATTTCCAGAAAATGCTGATACATTTATTTCAGATGGACACAGATGACCTAGAAAGCTCACACTCAAGATTGTAATAGGAGTGGAGGAATATTTTAAAAGTTAATTCTAGAGAGGATTCAACCATACTCTATTGACTCTAACAGTCCATTATTATGGACATTAAAAAACAATTCTTATACTCTATAACTGAAGTGATTCAGGGCAACAAAAAGAAACAGATTTAATGTTTAAAAGATAATATAGCATTTTTAAGTCGTCTTGGGAAAATCACACCTTGATATCACCCTTAGGAAATATCTCTAATAGCCAGACCATAAAAATGAGGGCCATGATTAGAATATGAGGTCCTTTACTACGAGAGACACCCAAAAATTATAATTGATCTTGCTGTTCTTGAGTCTATTTCTCATTAATTTAAATAGTTACTAGCCAAGGATCAAGGTTTACAAGATTAAAAGTTTTCTGCATGAGTTTTTCTGTTATAAACCTCATTTTTACTCCAGTTTTAAAATATACCAGTTGTTATATAAATAACAGAAGGAAGAACATAAGTTGCATTTTCTCTATGGTCTATAATTATATATGAATGAGACTCTCCATTTAAAAATAAAATCACCAAAGATATCTTTTTAATGTCCCTGGTCCTTCTACTTTAAATACTATTATTTTTATTTCATTAAAATTCTTATCATATATATTTGGTGGACATAAAGCAGGATGTGGAACAAGTCTTTCCTGGCACAATTAAATAACTGCTTTTAAGGACAATATAGCAGAAGGTGAACACTACATTTAATTAATACGGTAAAGAAATATATAAGGTTCTTATAAAAAGTGAAAACAAGCAATGCACATTTCTGTGTTTTATTTTCACTTTTAAAATCTATTAACATAGGACAGTAAATTTCTAAATAAAAATATTAAATATCAATTAACACACTTTAAAGTTAATTAGGTAAAAGTCTTCCTGATATGTCCAATGAATTTGGGAGCCAATCAAACATAGGTCATATTAGTATAAAACACAAATAAACTGAATATGGGTGCACCAGAAACTCTTTCTGTACTTAAAGGTATTTATGAAGTTCTCTAGGAGCATTATAACTACATGTAAAATAAACTTATAAAAATGGAACTGAAACTGAATATATTTTATTTCCAAAGGGATTACATTCATAAATCTAAACCATGGTCCATTCTGAAAATATTAAAATTTCTGTATTATCCTAAAAACAAGATAATGAATTATTTTGGTTACATTTTTTAAATAATATATCAAGTATTAATTAAATGTCCATCCAATATTTAATTACTGAATTATGCATTGCACACTGTGAGATACAGAAAAGTGAGTAAAAGTATTCTTATTGCTCCCAAGCTTAGTACCTAGCGGGACATCAGAAATACACACCTATCAGAAATAGCTGATTAAATAAAAGCTAAAACTACTGAAAAATTCAATGTGTGCCTAGATGAAGAGATTTTTATGAAAAACTTTATGAATTTATATATTAATTTGATTAATCATGAGAAAAACTGCAAACATGATCAGAGACTTTCTACTTCAGTAGATTCAGTGTATAAGAGTTAGATACTATAGGAGCAGAGGGAGCCTAGTTCTAAGGAAAAGCTGTTATGATCTCAGGAAGACACTAATGAGCATGAAGTAGAACAGTTTCCGCCTCTGTCATACTGTTTATCAACTTACCTTTCTCATTATATACTACACATCTGCCCTCTAATTATGTGAATCATTTCTCGTGCTTGGATTATATAGTAAAAACATTAACTATATTCTACATCAGAATACCTTTGTCTTTTTCTTAGTAGACTTTTCTCACAAGATCTCATTATTTTTGTCCATTTTTTAGAACATCAAATATGTTCTCAATATATAAGTGAAAGATGAAAAGTCTTTAAAGGAGATGGCAACTCATCAAATAATTTACAACTGATAATATACAAATTGAAACAAATTATGGACAAATATGACTTTTTTGAGACAAAGAATAAAAATGAAAACAATACTTCAGCAACATACTCTTCCACATTAAGAATTTTTTCACTTGGCATATGGATCCTCTACAGTTTAGGTAAATGTTAAATTGCTTAGGTATATAATTAAAAGGAGATATTTATAAATTTCCTGGTTATAACCTTTTGGTATTTATTTAAACTTTTAATTATATTTTATGCTAATTTCATTAATATTTTGATTGTAATCTGGAGACGATAGAATTTTACTATTCTATTCAACAAAAGCTGAAAATAGAGAAAAACCTGAAACAGAGTGTTCTTTGTCAAGTTGTATTTTAATATTATACCCTTGGCTATTATAAATGGACACTAAAAGCAGCAACTTAAGAAACCTGTCCCTAAACTTGTATAGAAATGTAGTTAAGGAAATTGTTACATCAAAAAACCCATGAGAGAAGTTTCCTTTACAATTTATTAGTAGTAAAACTATGCCTTAAACAAATTAATATCCTTCTTCTCTAATTTGAAATTAGTTAAATACTCCTATAATGGCTTCTAGGTAAAGATCAAGCTTAACAAAAATTATATAGGACTTTAATAATAATTTACATTTTATATTTTATTTACTGTTGTAAAATTTCCATCATTACTTATTTGTTCCTGGCACTGATAATTTCTAGTTCCACTTAGAAATGATTTCACAAGGGCCTCCCTGGTGGCGCAAGGGGTTAAGACGCAACCTATGAAGCTATCCACACAGCCACTGCAGCATGAGTTCGATCCTTGGCCAGGGAGCTACCCACATGGTGCAGCAGACTCTCTTTACTCGCCTGCTGCTCCCCTCATCAGTGTATTTCAGTCGCTCTACCTGTTCTGTTCCCTACTATGTCTCTGGTGAATCCTATCACCCTTCACACATCTGGCCTGTACCCCAGTTCTTGTATGCATAAATAAATAAATCTTTAAAAAAAGAAATAATTTCATGATAATAAATTATGGCTGCACCGGTTATTTATGAAACTTGGAAAAATAAAAACTAATTTCTTTCTGTTTTCCAAAGTGCTGTTACATGCTTTAACTTCTTTAAGCAATAAAGAAAAAAGGAGAAAAATCCTTCAGTAGTTGCAGACCAAGCACTACAATATTGAATGACTACTGGGTTAATAAGGAAATCAAAGAAGAAATTATAAATAAACTAAGACAGGGGCCTCCCTGGTGGTACAAAGGGTTAAGAAGCAGCCACTGCAGCATGAGCTGGATCCCCTGCTAGGGAGCTGACCCACATGGTGCAGTAGACCTCTCCCAACTGGCCTGCTGCTACTCTCAGCAGTGTATTTCAGTAGATCTACCTGTTCTGTCTCTGGTGAATCCTCTTACCCCACACATCTCTGGCCTGTACCCCAATTCTTGTATGCATAAATAAATAAATCCTTTAAAAAAATCAGGCAAATGAAAATGAACATAAAACAATCCAAAAACTCAGGAGATGCAGCAAAAATACTACTAAAAGGGAACTATATGGCAAGACAGGCCCACATTCAGAAACAGAAAAATGTTCAAATAACTTTCTCTTTCAACTTGAGAAACTGGAAAAAGAAGAACAAACAAATGCAAATGTAAGAATAGAAATAATAAAAATCACAACAGAAGTAAAATAAATACAAACTTAAAAGTCCAAAAGATCAATGAAACAATTCTTTGAAATGGTTCTTTGAAAAAATAAGCAAAATTGGGCCTCCCTGGTGGCACAAGGGGTTAAGCACTGCACTGTAAAGCAATCTGCAGCCTCTAGAGCACGAGTTCAATCCCTGGCCAGCCAGAGAGAAACCTACATGGCGAAGCAGACCTCTCCTGTCTCGCCCACTGCTCCCCTCAGCAGTGTATTTCAGTCGGTCTGCCTGTTCTGTTCCCCACTCTGTCTCTGGTGAATCCTCTCACCCTCCCATGCATCTGGCCTGTGCCCCAGTTCTTTTATGCATAAATAAATAAATCTTTGGGAAAAAAAAAAAAGAATCAAAATAGACAAACTTCTAGCAAGGCTCACCAAGAAAATAAGGGAGAAATCTCAAATAAATAGAATGAAAAATGAAAGGGAGCATTCACAACAGATACTGCAGAAATTCAGAGGACAGCAACTAATATGAACATCTATAGTCTAATAAATTCAAAATCCTAGAATAGGCAAATTCTTAGAATATTATTTTACAGTCACCCAAGATGTAATACTGCAGAAATAAAAACACCAAGCAAACCAATTACTAGCAAGAAAATTGAAACAGTACTCCAAACTCCCCCCGCACCCCCAAAAAAGGGGCCAGTACCACATGGCTTCTTCTACAAAATCTTCAAAGAGGAACCAGTGCCTGTCCTACTCAAAGTCTTGCAAAATATTGAAACGGAAGGTATACTTCCAAATAGCTTTTATGAAGCTAAAAGGTATTTGGCTTAATACCAAAACCAAAGACAACACACACACACACAAAGAAAATTATATTCCAATCTCCCTTATGAACACAGAGGGAAAAATATTGAATAAAATCCATGCAAACAAAGTTCAACAAGAATAAAAAGGATATACAACATGACCAAGTGGGAGTCATACCAGGAAAACAAGAATGGTTCAATATCTGAAAATCAATAAAAATAAATCACTGTATCAACAACAAAGTGAAAATGACATAATCATATCAGTATATGCCCAAACAGCATTTTATATATTAAAAATTCTAAAAATCCTGTGGATGAACAGAATATACTTTAACATAATGAAAGCCATTTATGACAAACCCATAGTTATTATCATTCAAATGGTGAAAAGATAAAATCTTTCCCACTGAGAGCTGGTAAAAGACAGAATGCCTGCTCTAATTGTCGCTAATCTAGACATCCTAGCTAGACACATTTAGACAAGAGAAAGATATAAAATGAATCCAAACTAGTGAACAATAAGTAAAGCTATCTTTACTTGCAGAAGACATGATAATATACCAAGGGAATCCCCAAGCTTTCACAGAAAACAGATTGAGACAATAGTTTGGCAAAGTGGCAGGGTATAAAATCAACACACATAAATCAGTTACTTTACTGTAAACAAACAATGAGCCAACAGAGAAAAAAAATTAAGAAAGTAATCCCATTTACAATTACACCAAAATAAATGAAATGCATAGAAGTAAAGCTAAGAAAAGAGCTAAAAGATTTATACAAAGAAAACTGTAAGACAGTGTTAAAAGAAACAGAAGAAGACACAAAGAAATTGAAAAAAATTCCTTGCTCATGAGTTGGAAGAAACAATGTTGTCAAAATCACTATCCTACCCAGAGTAATACACAGATTCAATGCATTTCCAGTAAAATTCAATGGCACATTTCACAGGACTGGAGAAAATACTACTGAAATCCATATGGAATCATGAAGGACATTAAATAGCTAAAGCAATCGACAGAGAAGAAAGACATCAGAGCTATAACATATCCATTCCTCAAGCTATATTATAAAGCCATAATAATTAAAACAGTATGGAACTGGAACAAAACAGACACAGATCAATGGAATAGAATTGAGAGGCTAGAAATAAACCTACATATGTATGGACAGTTAATCATGCCAAAAGAACCCAAAACAACACTATAACAAGGATAGCCTCTTTAATAGTTGGCAGTGGGAAAACTGGAGAGTCACATGAAAAAAGTGAAACTAGACTAGTACCGGACACCATACACCAAAATCATTTGAAAACAGATCAAAGACTTGAATATAAAATCTAAAACCATAAAAAGCATAGAAGAAAAGATAGGCAAAACATTTCATGACAAAAGCTTTTGTGATGCCTTTAGAGATTAGTGCCCAACAGCAAGGAAAACAAAGTGAACATAAACAGCTGGGATTAAATTAAACTAAAGAGTTTCTATACAGCAAACAAAATCATAATTAAAATGAAAAGACACCCTAACAAATGGGAGAAAATATTTGTCCACCATATATCTGACAATGGTCTGATATCAAAGATGTACAAATCCCGTAGTGTTTCGCCTATATTTCCTTCTATGTATTTTATGGTTTCAGGTCTTATGTCTAGTTCTTTAATCCATTTTGAGTTGATTTTTGTGTATGGTGTGAGGTAGTGGTCAAGCTTCATTCTTTTGCATGTAGCGACCCAGTTTTCCCAGCACCATTTATTGAACAAACTTTCTTTGCTCCAATGCATAGTCTTTGCTCCTTTGTCAAAGATTAGTTGACCATAAATCTGTGGGTTTATTTCTGGATTTTCTATTCCATTCCATTGGTCTGTATGTCTGTTCTTGTTCCAATACCATGCAGTTTTGATGATTATGGCTTTGTAGTATAGTTTGAAGTCTGGGAGTGTGATGCCTCCATTCCCTTCTTTCTTTTTCAGGAGAGCTTTGGCAATTCGGGGTTTTTTGTGATTCCATATGAATTTCATCAATAATTGTTCTATTTCTTTGAAGAATGACATTGAAATTTTGATTGGAATAGCATTGAATCTGTATATTGCTTTTGGTAGGATGGCCATTTTAATAATGTTTATTCTTCCAACCCATGAGCAGGGGATGTCTTTCCATTTCTTTGTGTCTTCTTCTATTTCTTTTAACAGTGTTTTATAGTTTTCTTTGTATAGGTCCTTTACCTCTTTTGTTAGATTTATTCCCAAATATTTGATTTTTTTTGTTTCGATAATAAAAGGGATGGTTTTTTTGATTTCTTCTTCTTCAGATTCATTGTTTGTGTATAGGAAGGCTACTGACTTTTGCGTGTTGATTTTGTATCCTGCCACTTTACTGAATTGATTGATGATTTGAATTAGTTTTTCTGTGGAGTTTTTGGGGTTCTCTATGTATATTATCATATTATCTGCAAATAGTGATAGTTATTACTTCTTCTTTTACTATTTGGATTCCTTGGATGTCTTTCTCTTGTCTTATTGCTCTGGCTAGGACTTCCAGTATTATATTGAAAAGCAGTGGTGAGAGTGGACATCCTTGTCTTGTTCCAGATCTTAATGGAATTGCTTTCAGCTTTTCACCATTGAGAATGATACTGGCTGTTGGCTTGTCATAGATGGCCTTTATGATGTTGAGGTATGTTCCTTGTATCCCAAGAATTTCAAGGTCTTTTATCATGAATGGGTGTTGCACTTTGTCGAAAGCTTTCTCAGCATCTATTGATATTATCATATGGTTTTTATATTTCATTTTGATGATGTGTTGAATAACGTTGATTGATTTTCGGATGTTGAACCATCCTTATGTCCCTGGAATGAATCCTACTTGGTCGTGGTGAATTATCTTCCTCACCCATGCTTTTTCAATACTCCTTCAAAAGATCTTTATACTTTATAGACATATATTTAATCATCCATTTGGATAATATATAAACTTGAAATTATATTAAATTCATGTATTTTATCCATTTAAATTAGAACCTGTAAAATGGCAATGAAACCTAATATTTACATAAATGCAAATTAAAACCACAAAATACAGTTTGCCATAACATATTGGAAACACTTTTTATAACTGAAAACCTTCAGTATTAGTGAGAGGGTTCCAAAAAGTCTATTTTTTAAAATATAAATTGACATTTTGTTTCAATAATTTGATGATGTGCTTTTATCCAGAAATTCCACTTCTAAGTATCTGTACTGCAGAAAAAATAGGCATAAATCCTTGAAGATATATGTATAAGGTTGTTTAATATAGCATTATTTTTTTGAAAAGAAAACACTTGAATCATTTATCTTCTCTAATATTATAAGAAGGAAATTAAGCTTTTGGCATAGTCATCCTAGAGAATGCCACTCTCTTGGTTCAGTTTACACGTCTTAGGGCTATTGATTGATGAGGTAGTGTAGAGTGGGAGCCATAGGAAAGAGGTACTCTCACTCCTTTCTGTCTTCAATTTTATGATGGTACTGGGGAATTATGTGTTATTTTATATATCCTGAGTAAAACAATCTTCTCTAAGGTATCAGTGACTATAAAAGATTCTTATAAATAATATAACAAACTATAATACTGAAACTGAGTGGACAAATAACTTCAATATTATTTGTTGTAGAAAAGGATAACAATATCTATAAAAATAAATAATTAAATGAATTATATTAGAGCCACATGATGAGATACCATGCAATAATTAAGAAAAATAAAATTGAGCTGGAAAGATGAACTTCTATTATAAGTGAAAATACAATTATAGTACATTTGAGAGTAAAATTGATATATATGGAGAGAGAGAAAATAAATATATATGCATTTGTTTGTAGTTATAAACTCAGAAGAATGAGCAGTTTTTTCTTTCAATTTTTTTTCTGATTTGAAAATATGTATTATTAACTAAGCCCATTCCCCAAATTAATTAGCAAATAAGAGGGGAAAAGTAAGATTTTGAAAGGAAGATGAAACTACAGCAGTTGTTAACCTGTGCCCAGGATTACAATTCTAAGCTAATGTTATAGAAATTTCTCATAACATTAACCAAAAAGAAATTCACTTCATTTTAGTAGAAAATTTGCATAAAATTTTATAAGTTTACATAGTAAGTCTCTTAAAACTAGAAGATTATGTTAACAGTGCTAGTGAATTTCAAGGGAATATGTGGTATCAATTTCCATCAAAATAAGTAAAACCTTATCTTTCTGATTCCTAAAATCCTTTCTCATGATCCATTTCCCCTCCATAGAATGCAGCATTTAATTTAATTCTGACACTCTACTTCTTATCTGAATATAGAGTCAGATTTCACAGCTTGAGGGCTCGCTACCACAAGATTGCCTTCCTCCCCACTTTAGATGCCAAAATTGCAAGTCTAGATTATCATCTCTGGTTTTGACTGATTGGCTATAGAATGGAAATTCCAACAACTGCCTCCTTGAGTTCCATTAATTTCCTAGAGAACTCAGGGAAATATTTTACCTGAATAGTATTTTAATAAAAAGATACGTTTATAGCTTTCTTGCACTTAGGAATTCCCGAGGGTTTTAGTGACTCCATGCTAGATATGAGGAGGAAGGTCAAGATATTTTCTTCATATAAATCTCAACATCATATTCACTTACATCGTTTTTGAAGGTGTTAAGCTAACTGTGCTTTTTACAGTTAATCCTCTAGTAATGTTGGTTCTGGATTTTTAAAAAGTGCTTTGTTTTTAAAATTTGACTTATCTATTTTTTTGCTTTTGAAAATAAAATAAGTAAATATCATGTCAAATTATGTTTCCACTATGGAAATTCTCATTTTGGAGAAAAATTCCTGATCAAAAATATCCACCATTAAATTATTAATTTTTTTTTGTTTTTTTTTTTAAAGATTAATTTTATTTATACAAGAACCGGGGTACAGGCCAGATGTGCAGGAGGGTGAGAGGGTTCACCAGGATAGAACAGGGAACAGAACAGGCAGACTGACTGAAATACACTGCTGAGGGGAGCAGTGAGAGAGACAAGAGAGGTCTGCAGTGCCATGTGGGTTGCTCCACGGCCAGCCGGGATTGAACCGGCACTGCAGAGGCTGCTAACAGGTTCACAGCACTGTGCTCAACCACCTGAGCCACCAGGGAGGCCCCACCATTATTAATATTTTGAAAGTGTATAACTTCTCCCTCAGATATCGTCACCATAGCTCTTCCACCACCAAAGCACCCAGAGTCCTCCACCATAGTCCATTGTGGTTATTTTTTTCAATTATTTAAAAATTCATTTATTTTTAATTGAGGCAATAATACCTATATCAAGTTCTTAATCCCACCCCAACGCCTGCCCCCTTGGTGCCTCAGTTCTGTATTCCACTGTCAAAGGTTAATTTTTCATTTTGTCCTTATCTGACTGTTAATTTACTTATTTTATCTACCACATATTGGAGACACCATCTGGTATTTATCTTTCTCCTTCTGACATATTTACTTAGCATTATCATTTCAAGTAAATATGTTGCAAATGGCAACAGCCAGTATCATTCTCAATGGTGAAAAGCTGAAAGCAATTCCATTAAGATCTGGAACAAGACAAGGATGTCCCCTCTCACCACTGCTTTTCAATATAATACTGGAAGTCCTAGCCAGAGCAATAAGACAAGAGAAAGACATACAAGGAATCCAAATAGGAAAAGAAGAAGTGAAACTATCACTATTTGCAGATAATATGATAATATACATAGAGAACCCCAGAAACTCCACAGAAAAACTAATTCAACTCATCAATCAGTTCAGTAAAGTGGCAGGATACAAAATCAACATGCAAAAGTCAATAGCCTTCCTATACATAAACAATAAATCTGAAGAAGAAGAAATAAAAAAAAAACATCCCTTTTATTATCGAAACATGGTTTTTTAAATCAAGTGCATAATGATATTTACAACAATATGAGTTTATATGTTTAGTTTAAATATCAGTATTAGATTAGGTTAATAGTCATCTAGATAAACATTAAATTTCTACCTCAATGACAGATAATCCTTAATATTCTATCTTTCAGTTTATAGTGATTTTCATAGCTAGTGCTTGAAAATAATGAGATAATCAGCTCCACAGACCAGTTTTGGCAGCTTGGGAGAAAGAAAATGGTGGATTATGTTACAGAAAGATAATCTGTTCTTTTTTTGTAGGCTCATTGTGTGGAAAATTTTATATAGAGAAGACTGTATATTTATTTGAAATTACTACTACATTCCTACTAAAGTCCAGAATGTACTTTTATGTGCCTCTTTTATCTTTGCTAAGCAGGCAGACAATGAAAATATTTGATTGACTTGTGAAATGTGGTATCAATCTCTCTGAAAACCGGTTACATATCTTGTTAAAAAGTATCCTGACTGTACTGAATTTTATTTAATACCTGGAAACACTGGTTTGAAAATCATACTTTCCCATGGGCAATTAATTATACAAAAGTCCAGTCATTTGGAGCACTAGGACAACAATGATAAGGAAAGATCTAAGAGGGCCTCCAGGTTTGATATGAGCATCTGAGTATATGATGATGCCATTTACTAAGAAAGAACACATTTTGAAAGTTCAAGGTGATAAACTCATTTTATAGCTAGAAGCTGAAAAATCTTAGCTTTGGGAAAGAAATAAATCTGAGAAAGAAATATCAATTTTCAAGTCACTGATATATAAACAGTAAATACAGCTATGAGATAAGATCACTAAAAAGTTCTTAAAATTCTGCAAAATGATCACATTTATTATTTTGATGGAAAAGGAAATTTTTTTACCTAAATAAAAAATATGGCAGACTATCTTTTCAAACTAAAGAAGGACTTTTATAGAATTTTATGTAATTAAAAGGGGGAAAATGAATAGAAAAACATTAACAAAGAATGAGCAAATCTCATCATTCTAGAAAACTGTGCAAGACCAATTCCTTAGTCACAGAATTAGCTTCTGATTGTCAATATGTTCGGTAGGAGGAATATAAAAGCTCAGGCCCTCATGAAAGACTGACTGATAATACAAGTACAAATACAAACATTATTTTTGAAATTAATAAAGGAAAATACAATAGTATATTTTTTTAAATTTCTGTATTTTAGTGTGGATTATACACTAGTATTTTCAGGAATAATACTTGTTTCATATTAAAAATTATCCTTAGATAAAAATCAAATCAGCAAACATTAACATAACAGAACTCATTTCTACACTATTCTTCATAGTAGATGGCCCCCAAAGGAAATAATTTTTGCCAACTCAACCCAATGCCTGAAACAATGAAAATGCTCAAAAGCTAAGCTAGCTTCATTTTTCTACTCATGTCAAGGCCCCCAGGTTTTACCTTATGAACACAAATCTTCCTCCTACCCACTCCTTACTTCACAAACCCCTTAAAGCATATGAAAGCAGCATGTTCTGCAATAGATCACAGAGGTAAAAATTATCTAGAACAATCTTTCACCAAGCAACCTGGCTCCACAGAAGGAAGTTATGACTGTCTAGAATTTGAAAAGTGGTACAGCTTCTAAAGTTTCCAATGTCTTATATCGCGAACTTAACATTCAAATAAAAAAATGCTAATTTACTCAAAACTGCTGGACATTTTCTGTTTCTACATCTTAGAATCTTTTATAAATTGAACTTTTCAAACTTAAACTAAAAAAGTGAAGAAAGCCTTATCTTTTAAGAAAAATGAGGAGGAAAAAACCCAAGTCTTTTGTAACCTAATAAATGCTGAATAAAAAGGTAATCCATCTTAATAAAATGATAGAAATTTCATGGTTCAATTTTATTAGTATTAATGGTAATCACAAAGTCTTTGGCTTCCAAACTTCTATAAAAGATTTAAGACTTATACTTACTGTAGTAAATGTTAACGCAGAATATTTTTACAAACAACCACAAATTACATATATTTAGGGCCTCCCTTGCGGTGCAAGGGGTTAAGTTGCAGCATTTTGAAGCTATATCCACAGCCACGGCAGCTCAAGTTTGATCCCCAGCCAGGAAACTGACCCACATGGTACAGCAGACCTCTCCTGTCTGGCCCGCTGCTCCCCTCAGCAGTCTATTTCAGTACATGTACCTGTACTGTTTCCCACTCTGTCTCTGGTGAATCCTCTCACCCCCCACCATACCTCCAGCCTGTACCCCATTTCTTGTATGCATAAATAAAAATAAATCTTTTTTTAAAAATTACATAAATGTATAAACACACACACACATATATATACATACACATGCACACACACACACACACACACCTACCTTTGGAATGGGATTAAGCAAAACTACGCCTGATTTCTTAGTGATGACCTGTTTTGTTGTATAGTGATGATCTATAAGTTGAGGAATGTTTGAAAACCCAGTGCCTTCAAATCGATATAGATTCTGGAGAAAGAACAATAAAACAGAACAAACATGAAGACATTCCTTCAGCAAGACTACATTCAGTAATAAATTACATTCCATTAAGAAAAACTATTGCTGCACAACTATGTAAATATATTCAACACTACTCAACTATATATTTTCAAATGGTTAACACATTAAAATATTAAAAAATGTAATTCTAATGCACAACAAATAACAAACTTGTACATAAACCTAAAATAAATTATTTTTATAGTGACTAAATGTAATTCAAATTGTTCAAAAAATGAAAAATTAACATACAGACATGGTAAGTATTTTGCTAAAATCATAACCAGGGGAAATAAAGCAAGGGAAACATTTGAATTAAGGAAAAAGAAGTAGATTTACATATGTTTACATATATTTTATTTCACAAAATTTTCCTGATCAAAAATAATGTCAAAAGTTTGGGAAAGCATATCCAATATAATAAATATTTTAAGAATCATGCTCCATGCTTCAGGTACAAAACACTATCATGTGTCATGAATTTATGAATTTACTTTGTTCCACAACTTCATCTATGGAGGCATAGAAATAGTAGAAAAGATTAACTGGCTGCTCACTGACTAAAAAAAATAATAATAACGCTAAGGATCACCATTTCCTACTTATCACCATTAACTGTTCTTTTTTTTATGCTGGAGTTACATTATCCTTCATATTATTCTTCCACCATGATTTCATCAAATGTTAGTTCTCTTTGATTTCATATCCTCAGGTAGGGAATATTAAAGGCCCCTTTTCTCTATATTCATATTTCAAATAGGCAGGTCAATTATCATATGGAAAAATTGATAGCAACAAATTTAGCTAAGAAAAAATACATTATTAGACATACTTCTCAGTGCAAGTTCATTACAATGTAATATAATGCAATGTTTCTCTCTGCTCTCAAAATGCTCACATGTGTATATACAGTTTATATGTATAGATACAGATGTGAATGTGCTCCATTTTAAGAAAAGGTGGCATTAAGAAATACGAACTTTCAGAATTATATAAATTTATATATTATCTACATTACTAGAAGATTATTTTCCCAGCTAAATTATAAAACATTCAAAGTTCCAGTTCCTTAGTATAAAATAAGATTTTATTTATCAGAATTGAATTTATGTACATTTTAATCAACAAATAGTTCTAGTTTATTTGATGAGAAAAATTATGCATTAGCTTACTTCAACTCAAGGAAGTTTATGCCAATTATTTCAGAACAGTTGTTAATAAATTTCCTAAAGAATTTTTGTATGTCACAGCCAGACCTACTATGATATATTAGCAATAACACTTAAGAATATTTGACTCTGGACCTCCCCTGGCAGCACAGGCGGATGAGCGCAGTGCTGTGAAGCTGTCCTCAGCCTCTGCAGCACCGGTTTGATCCCAGCCGGCCGGTGAGGGTCCCACATGGCAGGCAGACCTCTCCTGACTCCCCCGCTGCTGCCCTTAGCAGTGTCTTTCGTAAGTCTGCCTGTTCTGACAGAGTGTTTCCTGCTCTGTCTCTGGTGAATCCTCTTACTCTCCTGCGCATCTGGCCTGTACCCCGGTTCTTGTATAAATAAATAATTCTTTAAAAAAAAAGAAAAGAAAAGAATATTTGACTCTGCAGACATTAATCTATTATTATATTTTTAAAAAGATTTATTTATTTATACATACAAGAGTTGGAGTACAGGCCAGAGGCGGGGGTGAGAGGATTCACCAGAGACAGAGTGGGGAACAGAACAGGCAGATCTACTGAAATACACTGCTTGAGGGGAGTAGCAGGCCAGTAAGGAGAGGTCTGCTACATCATGTGGGTTGCTCCCTGGAGGCCGGGGTTCAAACTTGTGCTGCAGGGGCTGCAGATTGCTTAATAGTGCTGTGCTTAACCCCTTGCGCCACCAGGGAGGTCCAATCTATTATTATATTATGTATGCAATAAACTAAGCAAGCTCTCTCAATGTCTCAGTTTATTCAGTGGTGAAACAAAAAAAAATTTGAAACTCCTCACAGAGTAAATGTGAAGCTTGCCTAAGTGTTAACATGCAAACTACTTTGTCCAGTATATGGTACATGGTACAAACTCAATTATCTTACATTAGAAAAATAACTTCAAATTTGGATATATGAAAAGAAACATCGCAAAGAACACTTAAGAGTATAAATTACACTTTATAAGGAATATCATAATCTATAATCAAATACCCTAGAAGGTAGTCTTATCTGAAATTCTTATAAGAAATTGACTAAAAAATGACAAAAATGTAAAAGGCTTTATGTATGTAACCTAATAACAAGTGTTTGAACCAAATATTTGATATTTTATACTTAAAAGATGCTGAGAATAAATCTTAAGTAATGATACCATACAAAAGGAGAAAAAGGAGCTAACTATGTGAGGTAATAGATTATTTTGATATTTATAACTATTACATAAAGTCTACTTAAAAATTTTACACTATAAATATATAATTATATTTGTTAATTAATCCTCAGTATAGTTACATATAAGGAAAAAAATCAGGAAATATATGTGTATACACAAATATATACTGACACACACACATATATATGTCTTCCCTCATGTCCATTTATGTTCCCTCAGTCTACTCTTAACATAGTACCAAGAGGAATCCTATTATAATAGATCATTCTATTACTTTATTCAAAATTCCTATCTCAGAATAACTCAAAGTTTTTACATATGTAATATGTTTCCTATCATCTTATCTCATCTCTTACCACTACCCCTGCCTTACTGTAAAACTCATTTCCCTCTGGCTTTACAAACATACTATATACACTCCTTTCTAAGGGTCTTTACATTAGCTGTTTGAAACAGCTCCTCTGATAGTAATAGGGGTAACAGTTCCCTTCCCTTCAGGCTTTAATTAGATGTCAACTTTTTAGTACAGTCTACTCTAAATATCCTGTACAATACTCAATATTAATTTTCTCACCACCAAATTTCTTACCTTCTTGTCCTTATTAAATATTTATCTTTATAACATATCATTATCTAATATCAAATATATTTCATATTTATTTACTATTGCCTTATTTAGAATGTAGACTCATGGCATGACAAATTTTTACATTTGTTTTGCTCATCACAGTATACCCAAGGTCTAGACAGTGACTGGCCTATATTGCCTGGGTCAGTAAACATGTGTGAATGAGTAATATGGAATGCACAGATATAAATGTAAAGTTAAAGTGACAAGACATTCTAGAAATGAATACTGGAAGGTGCATAACCCTCAAGAACTCAAGACACTAGAGTACATTGTTTAATAAAAAGTAAGTCATGGGTGACATTCACATAGAATAAAATTTCAAATTGACAACTAGTGTCACAATGTTTTAAATAAAACTTTAATAACACTATAGAGTAGTGAATAAAATGATGAAATTTTAATTTAAGCATATATATAGTTTTTAATTTAAAGACAATTTTCTGTCATTGACAATGCAATAATAACAAACTAATACAGTGACGGATACGAGCAATAGCACTCATTTCATGGACTAAGGTTAAGTGATTCTTAGCATTTATATTTGTATAGCAATTACTCTGATAATAGTGTAGCTATCAGAGTCCTAACACAATATAAACCCTATCAATTCACTTTCTTAAAGATGGAGAATTAAAGTGATGAATCTAAAAATGATGCTTAAAATGTATGTTTGCAAAGTTTAGCTAAACAGCTAAAAGATCAAAAATAGTTCAATCACAATATGGCACTGAAATGAAAACAGAGACCAATGGAAAAGAAATGACAACTCAGAAATAAACCTGCAAATCTGTGGACAATTAATCTAATGACAAAAATGCCAAGAGTTTATACTGAAGAAAGGAGAGTCTCTTTTATAAGTGGTATTGGCAAAACTGGATAACCACAGGTAAAAAAATGAAACTAGATGACCATTTCACACCTTACACAAAAATTAACTTAATATGGATTAAGGACATGAGTTTATGACCCCAAACTATAAAATACATTGAAGAAAAAATAGGCAAAACAATCCATAATATTCATTTCAGAAACATCTTTGGGAATTCATCTTCAATGGCAAGAGAAGAATAAGCAAATACAAACAAATGGTATTACAACAAAGTAAAAAGCACAATGAAAAAAAAATCAGTAACACAAAAAGACACTCTATTAAATGGGACAAAACATGTACATAACATATCTGGCAAAGGGTTGATATTCAAAATACATAAAGAACACATGCAACTCACAAAACAACCCATTCCCCCCCCCAAAAAAGGGAAGAAGAGCTAAATAGATGCTTCTCCATAAAACATACAGAAAAGTTAAAGGCACATGAAAATGCTCATCATCACTTGTCATCAGGGGAATACAAATCAAAACAACAATGAGATACCAATCTCATACCCCTGAGAATAGTTCCCATCAAAAAGTCCAGAAATAAGAAGTGTTAGTGAGGATATGGTGAAAAGAAGCTCTTATACACTGTTAGTAGGAATGTAGACTGGTTGAGCCCCTATAAAAAACAGTATGGAGGCTTCTCAGTATATTAAAAATAGACCTACCACATTATCCAGTAACTCCACCCCTAAGTATCTACCCATAGAATAGAAAAAGACTAATTTTAAGTTATAGATATATGTATATATACAGATATAGATACAGATATATATGTATATATACATATATATCTATATCTTCTTGTGTTCACTGCAGCCCTATTTACAATTGCTAAATTATGGAAACAGCCTAAGGGCTCAAGGAGAGAGAAGTGGATCCAAAAAATGTGGCACATGCACACACATGCACATGCACACACATGCATATGCACACACACACACACACACACAAGAATACTATTCAGCTATAAAAAAAGGATGAGTTCTTTTCTTTTGTGGCAACATGGAAGGAACTGCTGAGGATAATACTAAGTGAAATAAATCAGAAGGAGAAAGATAAAATTCCAAAATGGTCTCTCTTATGTGTGGAACATATAACTAAGGATCAGTCAAAACCAAACCAATAATAAGCACTTAACATCTGACAACGAAACTGAGGCAACAAGAAGGGGGATGTGACAGGGTGGGAGTAGAGGATGAAGGTATCTAATAGAACATATGGAGGTCTATGGGGGCACTGGTGGTAGGCATATTGTGAAAATAAACATTTGTAGAAGTTTAAACTATAACTCACAAAGACACAATGCAAACCAACTTTACCTTAGTAAACATAATCTGGGAAAAGAAAAAGAACACTAAAATTGTTGCGAATTTGTTCCTTGGTACATTCATAATTTCAAATAATTTTTTATTCTACTATAATTTTATTCTCCTTTTGACAATCTCATTATGTAGCTATCAGTTTATTTTTATTTTTTTAAATTTTATTTTTATATTCCCCTTACAATTGCAACCCCCTTATTTTCCTTGTACAGAGCTATATGTTTCTTGTAGCTCATACATCTGAGGTTAGGTTTACACACAGAATGATTCTTATTTAACTGTTTCTGTATGAGAGTTTGGGCTACCATGGGGAGACGAAATAGGGAAAAAAAAGCAAAATGAGGAAGGGGCACAATGGTAGAGGGTTATGGGTCCTTGGAGGTGGGTGTGGTGTAGTAACAATACCTAAAAGATCTATCCTATTACCTTTAGTCAAATACAATGTTTGCTTTCTTTTCTCAGGTGTAGTTCACATACAATTTCCACCACATACAATTCACCAGTGCACCATCACCATAGTCCCTTGTGTTCTTCCTGCCACTTGTGCTTCCTTTCCCCTCCCCTGCAGAATGTCTCTGATTTATAGTTGTCTGTTTATTTTTGTTTTGTTTTGTTGTAATAAAATAAATATCTGATAAATGGATTAATGATTTAATATGATGAGCTACTCAATGTCACATAGCATTACTCACAATCTTCATATTTTGCGGTAATTTATTTTCCTGAATGAATGAGTAAATAAATTAAAGATGATGCTATGCCATTACATAGAGTAATTTCTTAAGTTTTATTTTAAGACGCTGTTATTTTTAATTCATCACCATATGTCACTTTGAACTTCTTGTCTTATTCATCCTTAATTCTCCATCATTAATAATAATCTGTTCACAAATTCTACTAAATCTCACCTATAGGTTTTCAGCTCTCTGAGGAAGATCACATTTTTTTAATTTGATTTCCTTATACACTGCATAAATAAATAAAATATATTTATTTTGCAAAAAAATGGAAATGGGTAGTTAGCAAATGAGTGTCAGAGAAATATGAATTGCCACTTTCCTATCAATAACAGCATGAAAAACTGTAGTACACTTGTTTTATCTCATGTATTTTTACTTTACCATATACAAAGGTAAGGATGCAATCATATATTTCTTTTGAATGGAACAAAGCTAGCTAAATCCCTATGAAAATATATCAGCAATTACAACACACACAAAAAAAAACAGCTTTAGGTACAAACTCTAAACATAATTTTACCTCAAGAACCATACACAGGCTAGTAAATATGGAATGGGTCAGTAAATAAAAAAAACAGTAGAATTACATTGAGACTCTAAATACTCTTATATGTACTTAGTAATCTGGTTTTATGAAATTAACATGCCTAGTATCCAATAAAAAGTACAGTAATCTTGGTTTGAATTAGTTAAGCTAACAGAAATTCACTTCCAGAGTATTAAAAAAAACAAAAATCTTGATCGGTCATAATGTCCATAGGATGAAAGGAGATTCAGACCACATTTAAAAGAAACTATGACATGCATATTAACAATAGTTTCCAAAAAATAGTCATCCTAGAATTCAGTTGACAGAGGCAATGTTGCTAAAAATAAAACAATTTATGATCAATAACACCTTAAAGCTTTATTATATTCACCTGTGATCTTTCCTTCTACAGTTCACATTCTATTTTATAAAAACTATCATCATGGCCACAGGTTGTAATAGGAAACGTTATCTAAATTCCTTCATTTAAAGGTACATACAAATAATAAAGGAATTTGCCAGGGAATGTAGGAATGGCACACAAGTACAAACAGTAGTTCAGATGTCTGAGAACAAGTGAATATGATTATCATGTTGAAGTTTGAATGTTATGCAATATTAATAAGTAGTATGAAAATTATAAGTACTTAATTTTTTTAATTAAACTTGTTTATTTTCTGACATGTTATTAATTTTTGGACAGTATTTTATTTCTCCCCTAAAGTGTAGACCCCATAGTTCTCGCACCAGCACAGCACCCATGTACATGGACTTACTCCTTTTAACTCATCTGAATACCACCTACTTTCAGTTAAATATAATTACTGGATATGACTATACTAAATGAACTCAACTATATACTTGTGACTGAGATAATATCTATTAGATACCTATGCTATTAGTAATATGTTACCTAGAACACATAATTTATATGTATATTCCATTTGTATTATTTCTATTTATAACACCATATGTAAAAAACTGCATATATGTGATACATACACTAATATATAAGATACATATATAATATTTGCAACCAGTTATCTAAAACTCCCTGAAGTTCACTTAATATTAATAATTCAAACTTTTTGTAAGGTAATTATGATCACTCTGATGCCTGGAATATAAGCTGAAATCCTGTAGATAGCAGGCTTGAAAATGCATGCTATTTGAAATGATGGCATCAAAACAACAAATACAGGCATCATTTCTCTATCAAAAACATTAAAAATTTGGGCCTCCCCTGGTGGCACAGCAGTTGAGCGCTGGGTTGCAAAGCTGCCCACAACCTCTGCAGCGCCGGTTTGATCCCTGGCCGCTGGACAAGGGTCCCACATGGCACGCAGACCTCTCCTGCCACCCGCTGCTCCCCTCAGCAGTGTACTTTGTCAGTCTGCCTGCTCTGGTCTCCCCTCTGGCTCTGGTGAATTCTCTCACCCTCCTGCCCTTATGACTGTACCCAGTGCTTGCATAAATAAATAAATAAATAAATAAATAAATAAATAAATAAATAAATAAATAAATGAATGAATGAATGAATGAATGAATAAATAAATAAATGAATGAATAAATAAATCTTTAAAAAAAATTAAAAATTTCCTAGTGTGTAAAGTTAAACAAAATTTTGAGGTTATTCTTCATCTCTTTAATTCTCATTAAGGTATATAAAAAGTAGTTTAACAATACATAATTTTCAATAAATAAGCTAGCATTTAATATGCAATGCAAATAGACCATAATATGCAATGTGAATAGATCATTTAATATGCAATGCAAATATTTTTGCTAATTTCCTCTAATTCATTATTTTTTGATCAAATGTTTTTATTTTTCACACTGCTGTTCATATTTGTACAATGTTTGATTTCCCTGCTCAGGTGTAGGCCCCATAAATCTCCTATCACGACATCATCCCTCACCATAGTCCCTTGTGCTCTTCCCTCCCCTATTTTGACTGGTCCCTTTTGTTCTCCCTACTCTGTGTGTGCCTCAAATCTATAATTTGCCTGCGAGAACCTATTAATTCATTATTAATGCCATTAAGCAACTGCCTATACATAAAGGTGGGAAAAGCCTAAAGAAATCATAAAACCAATTTGATTATCACTGTGCTATTCATTAATGAATTTCATAATCACTACTTAATAAGAAGTTCTTAAGAATCTCTCATTGCACTATATGTTTGAAAGCAAGTTTAAAAGCTAATTTCAAAAGCATAAAATTCATTATTAAGTTTATCAAGAAAATATGATAATCATTCTTTCATTTTAATTTAAAAATCCTTAATATCCAAAATTAACTTTAAGTATTTTAAATTTTTATACATTTAAAATTAAACTTCAATTTATGAAAATTACTTTTAATTTACAATATTTTAAAATACCTATTTTCTTTTAATAAATTTAACCTTTTAGTGAATTTTGGAGCATCATATTTAAGGAAATAAAAATTAGATGCCAAATTTATGTGTCACAGGTATTATCACAAATTACTCATCATTTTATTATAGTTACACCACCATAAACTATATCAAAATATACATATAAACTAAATGAGAAACGTACATCAACAAATTGTATGATAAAGTGTCTCCTTTGTCCATCAGAATATACAGAAAGGACATATTCACCAGGTTTCCCATGGCTCTCTCGCACCAAGAAGTCTCCTTGTTGTTTCAGAAGGTCTTGTGCTTCTATTCTGGGAATTGCACCGTGGTACCAGTCCTGTTCTGCTAGTGGCTTCTCACTTAGGGGAATCACATCTGTGAACTTGAGCAAATATTGGGGGGAAAAAACTAAATTAGACAAAACAGTCATTTTTTCTTGCAAAATTCATCAACAAATACCTCTTACTTATGTCCCTCCCTTTAATTTATCAATTCAAAGTGTACAGTAAGCTTGAAATTTTCTAAGAAAGTATCTCCTGGAACACTGGTAGAGTTGTTTAGCAGAAAAACAACTCCTTCGATAATTTAAGTTTATTTGTTAATTTAAGTTTATTTGTTTTAAGTTTATTTGTTTCAATAATTACATTTATTTGTTTTTTCTATCTAGAAAATCCAAAATTATGCACTATTGGCATTTATAATTACCATTGAAAAGAGTTATTCACTATATCATAAAATAAAATCCTTAATTTAGAATTTTTCAATCAGGGAATTATGATTAAAAGGGGTATTATCAGAGAAACTTATCATAAAACAACTTTTCTATTACTTAAATTAAATTTTTATTTATTTCTTATTTATGGAATTAACTCACACACAGAATATGGACTATCTATATCCAATATTCCAGAGGCACTGACTAAGGCTTCATTTGATAATGCCTTCCTACTATGCTTCCCATTCCTATCCTCATTCCATCAGTTCTGCCATATGGCAGATCCTGATTCAGAACATAGGTGGCAGAGAAGGCTATGGGAGGAACGGCATCATTAAAAAGCACCAAAGTACACTTACAAACACTTGGCATAAAGTAGGGAGGACCATCTGGCAAGAGTATGTCAGGAAAAGCAAATTATCTGTCATTTTAGCTCAAATGCTAAAACCAAACAACGGAATAATTAAAATGTACTATAATTCCTTGAACTGTTTCTAACTGAGAGTAAATGGAATCACTATTTTCTAGTTATAAGTAAAAAGTTTGTCATTTTCATCTATAGGAATTAAACTGTGCAAAATAGTAAAAGTAATTTATATATGGTATAATAATGCACAATCATTGTACAATAAAGTATGATAATTTTTAAAATTTTCAAAATACAATATGTACAATGTCTCATGAGAAAACAATTTATAAATTCAGATATTATGATTAATAAATTATAGGCAAATATTCATACATGATATTTTTTACTTATCATGAACTCTATACAAAGACAAATGGTAAATGAAAACTGGTTTTGATGATAGTCTGCATTGTTTTGTACTAGTAAAGAGGACCAAAACTTACTAGAAAAAGTTTCATTTTATATTATCTAAAACCCATATTATTAATTTTAAAAAGGAACCTGAAAAAATCCCAAATACACTTCAAAGCGGTCCACATTTTGGTTTTAACTTCTTCCATTTAATATGTTATTTAATTTTTTAAATATATACATGGTTTGACTCCACATGGAATTTCTTGTATGCCTTTTTCTTCTAGTACTAATTATGACACTACAATATTAAAAAATTTTAAATTGTGTTCCCCAAAATGGATTTAAAGAATGAAATATACAAAGTACAAGCCACAATTAGAGGTAGAAGAATATTGTTTTTATTAAAAACTGCATAATCCTATAGAACTATTTTTTTGTGTATGCTGATACTAATAGTTTATAATTCTTAAGGCAGGTAATCATAATGATTAAATATCCCATTCCCAAAAATATATATATACTATAATGCATCTCATTATAGTAAATAATAAAATATTTATTATAGAAATATTTCTTAATCTTGCCAGTGGCAAAGTGTTTTATTTTGTTCAGAGAGAAAAAAAAAATCAAACTAATAAGAAATTCTGTGTCACCTCTTTGCATACAATTTTTATTAGTATTTCTCAAAAACATCCATATAATAGAAGAGCATCACAAGCAAAAATGCCATAAGCTTAATTTCTTGTCTGATTCAACCCAGCATCCCAAATTTCGATGTACTTAGAATTGGAAGAATAAAAAATGTGGATAATTCATTAAGTTAAAAGGGAATTTGAAATATAAAACCTAAGCTATAATTCCAAGAGATTGATCTAAGAATTTGAAGGGGACAACCAATGTGGGGAATCACCCTGAAAGAACATCTAAGTGTCTTTTGTGTTAGTTTGCATTCTTAAAATGAAGTAAGTAGAAAGGAAATCACATTGCTATTTCATACAGATTACTTGGATTTATTCCTTGAGTATATTCCTTGGAGTACAAAAGGGAGTTTAGATATCCCTTACTGCCCACACGCTACTCTTATGCTAAACATACTGGAATTATTTAGTATGTGTGTATATATACATAGACACATACATAGGAATAGTCATACCTATCCCCTGACTAGGCCTATTAGTTCTCTCAGAAACTTCTCTGGAAGTACTGAAAGAATATTTATTAATATGACCTCCATGAAATTCAAACACAATTTTGCAAACTTGATAGTAAAAGAATTTATGATGTATCAGTCATAAAATCCAACATCTCACAAGCCATCATAATGACATCAAAATAAAATTATGCTTTTTACCTCAAATATCACACCTAATTTAATCTTCATTGAAATAACATTGGTTAAAAACATTATATAGGTTTTAGGTAAACAGAATTAGTACCTGGCATCAGTATATGCCACATTATGATCCTTATCAATAGTTTAGCTTCCAACCACTACCACCAAGATTTTACTCTCATAATCTAAAAGTTTTGTTTATGTTTGAGGTCTACAGCTTTCCATTTCAACCTTTGTGTATACTATTAATACATTATTACCACAACTGAAAGTCTCATTTCCATTGAACACCACACAATTATCCTCGGTTTGATTACCTGCCCCATCCATTTCCCTCTGATATCTACCATTCTGCTATCAGAATCTAAGGGTTTTGTTTTTGCTTTGTTTTGTTTTGTTTGTTTGCTTGTTATCTTCCATGTAAGAGTGAAGTCATAAGGAATGTCCTTTTCCTTCTGACTGATTTTTGCTTAGCCTAACACCTCAAGCTTTGCGCATGTGGTCTCAAATGGCAAGACTGTATCTTTTTCTTATACCTGACTAGTTTTCCATATTTTTTTAATATTAAATTTTATTTTTATATTCCCCCATACAATTGCAAACGCCCCATTCTGACCCCAATCATTCCCCTCCCGCCCCCCACCCCCCAAAAAGTGTCTCTGGTTCATAGTTTTTTGTTGATTTTGATTTTCACTTTCTTATATTCATTTTCCTGGTCCCTTATTTAAGTTTTCTAGATTCCTGCTATGAGTGAGACCATCCGATATTTTTCTTTTTCTTTTTGGCTTATTTCGCTGAGCATGATCCCTTCCAGCGCCATCCATATTTTTTAACTACTCATCCACTTACATTAAGTCCTCATCTTGGCTCCCCTGAATAATGATGCAATGAACACAGGGGTACTTGTATCTTTTCAAAATAATGTTTTCATATTCCTTGGACATAACCAAGAAGTGGAATAGTAAGATCACAAGGAATTTCTATTTGGAATTTTTGACAAATCTCTGTACTGTTTTTCACAGAGGCTGTACCACTTTACATTCCCAACACAGTACAAGGATTCTAATTTCTACATATTCACACCAATACTTGCTGTTCTTTTATAGCATATCTTGTTGAGCCTCAGTGGGAAAATACTCTTTTTCTTATTGGTAAAATATCTAAAATTGTTTTAAATTTATGAGGAAGGGAAGCTCACTTTTTTAAAGTTATAGTTAACCCAATACAGTTAATAATTACATTTAAAATAAGATTTCATGATTATTTTGAGATCATGATTAGATATTTTTCTTGGACCTTGTTCCTAAAGAACCATTCCAGCAGAAACATAGTGAACTTAGTACAATACAAAAATTATGATAAATGAAGAAACAATGAGGAATTGATAGTAAAAAATAGTTTTGTTTTTTTTTTCCCTCTTGGGGAAAGAATAAGACATCATTTCTTCCACACCCTACATTAGCTAATTCCCAAGAATGTATTAAGGATTTCTATACCATTATCACAAATATGAGTAAAAAATGAGTTTTTTTAGGGAGGCAAAGCTGAAAGTATTTTATGAAAGCAAAGTCTGAACTGTTTTAAAATGAAACATCCATTTAGAATGGAAATTAAACAAGTAAAACTCTCATTGATCTCAAACAAGGTAAACAAAACTTCAATACAAATACTTAAAAAAAAAATTTAGGGGATGGGGCCTAAAAGACTATGGTGGAGGACTGTGATTGCATTGGTGGTAGGTGTAGTAATGTAATATACATCTGATGTAGGCTGAACCTATACCTCTGAATCATCTACAGTGTTGTAAACTGATGTTAACGCAATAATAAAAATAATATAAAATGAAACGTAGTTCTTTTCTTATATAAATCTAGTTATTAACTTGATCATTTAAGTGATAAATTATTTCACATTTAGTTTAATAATATATTGGGATGACTGAGCAACTCTGGGATTTTAAACATTTTCCAAAAGTTTCATGAAGAACTATTTCATTTTAAAGCTATATATCACTGGGAATTTTAGAAATACTTTAAGAATCATGTATCACACAATTAGAACAAAGGCAATCACTGAATACAAAGGTCAAAAATACTGTTCTATAGAACAGTAATCTGTCAGAAGGCATCAAGTTATTTTCAGTGAAAGAGAAATGTGACCATAGGGAGGAAAAATATACTTTTTATCATTTATTTTACAATATTTTCATTTTATAAATTTTAGTATAAATTCTAAAATTAAAATGAAATACATGACAGTAGGATATAGAATAATAGGAATTTTAGGGAAACAAAAGGCGAATAATTTAAGGATTTTTCTGATGTTTATAAAAAATTTGAAGCAAAATGTGCTTTATTCTGATTCAATAGAACATTTTTTCAGAGAGCTAGTATTAGAGAAGTGTTTATATTCCAGCTTAGTGATCAGCTAGTACTCACAAGGAGCTGTAAAGATGGAACAGGTTGTTTGCTCAACCACTTATAACAGAAATTACGGAGTAAAATGAAGACTAAAGAGTAAGGGTAGTGTTCTTAAGATAATTAGAACACATCTATTAAATATAATGTGGTCTGAAAGGCTTCCAAAGAAGTGGACCCTCAAGATTGCCAGTAGGCTTTCAGATTATACAATTATAAGCCTGTCAAACAGCTTTGAGCAGGACTTTAGATGAAGTCTCTAAGAAATAGTTCGTAATGAAAAATTAAAATCTATTGAAGCATAGGAATCCACTGGATATAGAGGAGGTCGCAATACCCAGAGGTCTGAATGATAGGTTAACTCTTAAAGAAATCACATGTTTGGAACTGATAAAATATATTAAAATACTATTCTGATTATAATGATATACACTGAACATCTACTATCAGACACTATATCCAATTAAAACAAATTCATCTAACTTCTTACATTCTCCATTTCAAGACTATTAAAGATGTTTTCTATTACACTGTCTTCCAAGGTAGCTGTATGTTTTAGCCACAATATTAAAACTGTAGAAATAAATAGCTATGTCAAGTTCAATAAGAATATCATTAGTTTTCATTTCCCAATGTAGAATGCAATTAATTGATCTGCATTGTCTAAAATTACGCTCTATAATTTTAGTTCCCATTTTGTATGTTTAGTTAAATAAAAAGACTGATTTCATAGTTTCTGTTTTTTCTAAGATTTTAAATTAAATATGCTTCCACATTCAAAAGAACGAGGCTGGATATTCATCTCACACTATCTGCAAAAAGTAACCCACAAAGAATTAAAGACCTACATGTTATGAGGCAAAACTATGAAACTCTCAGGAGGAAACAAAGGTCAAAATCAGCACGACCTTAAATTTTTTTTATACATGATACCAATAAGCATGTGCAATCAAAGAAAAATAAATTTGTTTTTGTCAAAATTAAATATTTTTGGTGTTAAAGGACACTATCAAAAAATTGAAAAGACAATAATGAGAAAAAATTTAAAATTTTATCTCTACTAAGAAACTTTAATTCAGAATATATCAATAAATCTTATAACAATTAAATAAAACAATGAAAATATGTACAACAGTTATGAAGTTACATCTCCAAAGAACATATACAGGGACCAATAAGTATATGAAAAGATGCTCAACATCATTAGTCATTAGAAAATGCAAATTAAAAAGTGGTATAATTACCACTTTACCCACTTAGTTGCCTATCTTTTTTAAAAAATTGAAAGAACAAGTATTGATGAAATTATGGAGAAATGTAACACTAATAAATTGCTAGCAGGAAAGTGAAATAATGTAAATATTGTGAAAAACAGGTTGGCAGTTCCTCAAAAATTTGAACAAAGAATTACCAAATTGCTCATTAATGCATAGGTATATAACAGAGGGAACTGAAAACATATGTCCACATGAAAACTTGCATATGAATGTTGATTGCAGAATTATATACATAAAATTAAAAAAGTGAAAACAACTCAAATGTTCATCAACTGATGAATGGATAAAAAAATCTGATAAATTTCTTATAACATTATTTAGTCATAAAAAGGAATGACATATTGTTACACATTAGAAAATGGATGAATCTTGAAAATATTACACTGTTGAAAGAAACTAGATGCAAAGGTCCAGAATAGGGAAATCCATAAGGAACAAAGCAGATTAGTGATTATAAGAAAATCGGGACAGGAGCATGAAATATCTTACTGGATAGATTGAAATGCTCCGGAATGAGACAGTGGTGATGGCTGCAACTCATAATTAATATATTAAAACCACTAAGTGTACATTTTTAAATAGCAAATTTTATGGTTTTTGAAGTATATCATAATAAAGTAAATTAAATATACTGAAGTATGGTATTTGACAGGCTATGTAAATACTTATTAAGGGCCTCCCTGGTGGTGCAGCGGTTGAGCACTGGGTTGCGAGGCTGCCCGCAGCCTCTGCAGTGCCGGTTTGATCCCTGGCGGCTGGGCGAGGGTCCCGCATGGTGCGCAGACCTCTCCTGCCACCTGCTGCTCCCCTCAGCAGTGTATTTTGTCAGTCTGCCTGTTCTGTTCCCTGCTCTGGCTCTGGTAAGTTCTCTCACCCTCCCGCGCTTCTGACTGTACCCAGTGCTTGTATAAATAAATAAATAAATCTTTTAAAAAAAGGAAAGAAAAAAGAAAAAAATCACTTACATATAATTAAAATGTCCCTTCTATTTCCCTTAAACAAATCAGAATATTCAATTTTCCTAAAAGCCTTAAAGATATTGATAAGTTTTTTTTAAAAAAAAAATCAATTTATATTTGAATGAAGCACATGTTTTGTGGGAAATGCAATTCAAGTAAATTTACTTCAAGTAATTTGTTGAATGGATATATAACTAAATTAATTAGGATATAAGCTTTCTTTTTCTAAATAAGACTAGGTATATTATATTAAACAGACTTTAAAAGAATAAAAGACGTTTCAGCTTTTTTGTAGAAACTTAGAAAGATGGGATTAAAGCATGTAATTAATTTGTTCTGTGTATTATTGACTTATTCAGTAAGATAACACTGTAAAACTGTTGTTAAGTAGGCATGGCTAGAATAAAAGTCTAAAAATTTAATTTAAAGGGAATGAAATAAGACAAATATTTTATAATTTTACCAAGTAAGTGGAATGAGAATATATTTTATCTTGCTTGGCTATAACCACTGTTTTTAGGCATAAGTAAAATTCCATGTACCATTGTGATATGCCAAATCCATATTTAAGCAGACTTAAATTTTATAATTAAGACGTTATAAAAATATAAACTGATATGTTTTTGAAACACATGTACTGCAAAAACCCTTATTATAAAAGTGTTAAACTCTAAAATATACTTGTTCATAATATTCATCCATTAAGGCTTCAAAATATATAAAATGTTCCCTTATTATTTATATGTAGCACAGGAAGTCTATAATTCAATCTGATTTATGTCCTCCCTAAATCATTTATATAGGTTACAGAGCCCCCCCTACCCTCTCTCTCTCTCCCCACACACACAGACACAAACACACATACACACATATTCATTGCATACAAAAAGTTAAATTATTCATTTATTTTTCCATTTTAAAGGAAAATTGCAAATACTCAACTTTACATATGACATCCATTGGTATCTGACAAAGATGTAAACAATGACTATTTTCAAAAGCACTTAGAGTAAATCTTAACTTACTGTTGAAGAGCCAAGTGCAGATTTTGGAGACTTAATTATTCCAGCAATTGAATGCCGAATAGACTCAAATTTGGAGAGTCTCTCCTTTCTTTCCTGGAGAGATTAAGAAAGACTTCAGCAATAGTAAACTATCCTGTTTATACACACAGTCACTGTCAAGTATTATATATGCACAATGTATTCATCATGTCTTCCAATGAAACAAAATGTTAGTTTCTTGACATTAAAAATGACAATTAAATATAGATACAACTTTATAGATCTTTATTTTCCTAGTCTGTCAATAAATCTCTTAATTTGGAGAAAAGTGAGAAAGAAATCCAAGTCTGTGAGATAAAGAAAAATAAATGCAAAGAAAGGAAGTTCATGGAAACCTATTAACATCAGGGGGAAAGTGAAATGTATGGAAAACCATGATTAACAAGAAGCTGGACCCAACATAACAGTTCAGATTTCAGATTTCAGACAGTACTATAGTTGCTAGAGATTTTCAAGAAAAAAAAAATGATGATAGGGAAAAACAAGAGAATTGGAACACATTTTTAAAAGCCGAATTCCACTTATGCAGCTAGAAAGTTTCCAAAGTTACACTGATGATGATGTAGGAAGAGGAGGAAGAGGGAAGAAAAGACAATGGAGGAGGAAGAGCAGGAGGAAGAAGTAAAATAAGAAGGTACCTATGTTTATTGCAGCATTATTTACAATAGCTAAGATAGCAAAATAGCCTAAATGTACCCCAAACTGCTAACTGGATCAAGATGATGTGATATATACACACACAATACTACCCAGTAATGCAAAAAGATAAATACATGTCAATTATGGCAATATGGATGAAGCTGGAAGGAATTATTCTAAGCAAAGTGAGCCAGAAGGAGAAAGAGATACTGAGTGGTTTCACTTACATGTGCAATCTTAAAAAAACAAAGAAAAGGACAGGAAAAAAGATAAAAGTCGCAAGTTGACCACAGATCTTAGGCAAACAGAAGGGGAGAAATGGGGAGAGGGATTAAAACAGGGGAGGGAAAGGCACAAGGGACTTAGTGATGGATGGTGTGTGGTGGTGGGAGAATTATGGGACTAAACCTGAGGGAAGAAACCAAATAATGCATGCAAATTAGCAATTATGTAAGACAATAAATTACAAAAAAATTAACTCGATAAATCATGTGCATATTTAATAAAATGTACTTTAAAAAAGTAAATCATGACCTTCCTATACTTGTGCAACACCCTAGGATTATGACTATGCATTTTACAGTCTTAACCCTAACTGTAATTTCCACTTTACTTTTTAGTAATACTAACTCTGACTCACAAGGTTAAAGGAAAAACAGTCTTCAGGTACTCAGAGAATATAGTGACCCTTCTTTAAAGCCTGCCCAGTTTGTGGATACTAAATATTTTTTTTTTTAAATTTAGTAATATAACTAAGAAAAAGTAAACTTCAGTCTTTTTCTATAGTTGTGCTGAGTTTGTTAAAGAGATTTTAATTGTGTGATTATTAGAGTTAAATGAGTAGTATACCTGAATCTTTATTAACAGTTTCTGCTACAATGGTCTATTCATTTTGCTTTCTTTTTTTTTTTTTTTGGACTGTTTTATCTTTATAACAAATGTGTTAGCAAATATTTTGAAAACTTATTTCATGCAAGGCATTGTTCCATATAGTTCACATTTATTAAATGTAGTAGTCCTTACAATTTCCATGAAAAATTGGAGTATACCAGCTCTTCAAATGAAAAAATAAATGCATACATCTAACATAAATATATTTGCATTTCATGAGTATGATGGAAAATTAGAATTATGGTTTCAGCATGACTAATTCCATTTAACCTATATATTTACTATTAAAATAATTCTCCTGCATACAACTTTATGAAATCTCACTATATATGTTAAAATTAACATTGTAAAAACTTTGGTCAATGATATCATACATCATTATCGTACTCAAATATTTGGGTTTACTATGTATTCAAACATAAAACCACAAAAATTCCCTTACAGCTTTTAAGGAAATAGTCAATCTATAGAAGTTACTACAAATCTGACATGTTTTCTCCCAAGTTAGGATTTTTTTTCAATAATATACTAGTTTATGATATTGAACTGAACACTTTCTATAGTCTTATGCTCAAACTTCAGCTATTTAAAAAATACTTTAACTATTTTTCTCTACCCTAACAATACTTTTAGACAATTTTCAGTATCAAACTGAAAAATTATAAAACTGGTTTTCTTAATAGAGGTGACATTGGTTTATAACACTCCATGTGATTCACAGGTATAGAGTCCCACCTTTTCAGATGTATAATACCACACCATACCCACCATCAAGGTACCCACAGTCTTTTACCATAGTCCAATGAGCGCCTTCCACACCCTGCTTTCCATTTTCCTCCTCTCCATCTTATATTCACATTACAGTCAGACTTCTAAGTGTTGTTATTGATTTCCTTTTGTGTGATCCTTTGTTTTGTTTCTAACATGTAAGTGAATTCACCTGGTATTTGTTTTTATCCTTCTGACTTATTTCACTTAGCATTATCCTCTCCAGTTCCATCTATGCTATTGCAAATAGCAGGGGTGTATCATTTTTCACAGCTGGATATATGTCACATCTTCCATATTCATGTATCTGCCCTCTGTCACTTAGATTGTTTCCATCACTTGCCTATTGGAAATAGTGCTGCAGTGAAAAAAGGGGTAACTATATCCCTTCAAATTGGTGTTTGTATACTGTTAGTGCAGAGCACTACTAATGGAATTGCTGTATCATATATAGTAGATCTATTTTTAATATTTTGGGAAATATCCATACTGTTTTACCCAAGGATTAAACCACCTTACATTCTCACCAACAGTGCAAGAGGTTCATCTATCTACATATTTTCACCAAACATGCTTTTTCTGGTATTTTTGATATGGGCCCTTCGCACACATGTAAGATTATATCTCACTGTGGTTTTGATTTGCACTTCCTTTATGATAGGAGATGATCGATATTTTTCCATGTGCCTGATGGTCACTGGCATCTTTTTCTTGGAGAAGTATCTAATTAGTAGTTTTGCCCAATTTTTGATTGGGTTATTTGTTTTCTTCTGTTGAGTTGTACAAGTTTTTTGTAGATCTAGGTTGTATATTAGAGCCTTGTCAAATGTAATATGTGCAGGTATTTTCTCCCTTTCACTAGGGTGTATATTGGTTTTAGTGATGAACCCATAAATGCATCACTAAAGCCAATGTTCTGAGTGTTTTGCTTATGTTTCCTCTGATGTATTTTATGGTTTCAAGACTTACATTCAAGACCTTAATCCATTTTGAGTTAATTTTGTACGTAGTGTTAGCCAGGTGTCTAGTTTCACACTTTTGCATATGGTGGTCAAGTTACCCAATACAATTTGTTGGAGGGGCATTTCTCCAATGTACATTATTGACTCTGTAGTTGCAGATTAACTGTCAACAGAAGAAAGGCTTTATTTCTGGGTTCTCATTTCTATTCCATTGGTCTGTATGTCTATTGTTATTCCAGTAACATACTGTTTTGAGTACTATAGCTTTGTAGTAGAATACGGATTCTTGAAGAGTGATACCACCATTCTTCCTCTTTTTTGGTCAGTATTGCAATAGTTATTCACACACAGTTTCAAGATTATCTTGACTATTTGGGCTCTTTTGTGGTTCCATATGAATTTCAGTATTGTTTGAAGAATGCCATTGGAGTTTTGATAGGGATTGCAATTAATCTGTATATTGCTTTGGGGAGGATGGGTCATTTTAACAATGTTAAAACTTCCAGTTCATGAGGAGGAATATCTTTCCATTTCTTTGTGTCTTCTATTTCCTTTAATACTGTTACAGTTTTCATTTTACAGGCACTTCACTTTATTATTTAAGTATACTCTTAGGTAATTACTTAGTTATGATGTGATACCCTGGGACCCCAGATTAGAGGGCAATCAGTGGTGCCATGAATATGACCCCATGCACACTAAGCATGCACAGTAGTGATATAAAGCACCATTACCCCCTCCAAGTTGCTCCCCTATCCACTGATTCAGAAGATACAATATTACATCTTACAACTATGGAGCCCAGATAGGTCAAACATTCAAAATCATATGAAAACCAGAGTGCCACCTGTTGAATATGTAGAAGCAGTTCAAATCTCTTAAGAATTAAAACAGCAAAATGGGCAAACAAACAAAAACACAACATATGGCAACTTCAGTCCTCAAGAGATATGACATAAGGAAAAAACAACTCTCAAGAAATCAACCACAAATCTATGACAATTTTTTATCTTCCTATGAGAAAGAATATTCTATTATTTTCATTTCAAAGAAAAAAAATGAAGAATAGAAAGTAAAAGTGAAAAAAACAGAACTCCAAAACGCTAATCAAGGAGATATAATAACACTGAGAAAGACAACTGAACATGATTAAAAATACAACTAATAAAAGAACATAGAAGTTGAAGATTTAAATAAAAAAATAAAAGTGTTGCAGGATGTTGAAAGAACAATAGAGGCAATAAATTCTTCAGAAAGCTAAAGAAATAGACTATCTCAAAGGCAGAATCAAATCAGTCACCTTGAAGATAATAATGCATAGAAGACCAAGTGGAAAGAGAAAAGAGAAATACAAAGAAAAAAATATGAACAAACTGAGAATTTTCCAAATGTAAGGATATGTTTGTGTTATATATATATATATATATGTTTATATATAACCAAATTATATATAACCAAATTATATATAACCAAATTATATATAACCAAATTATATATGCATGTGCACATATACATTATCAATTATATATACATATATGCATATGCGTGTATCTATCTATCTAATCAAATCTGAAAAGAGACATTGGCAGCAATACAATAGTACTAATGGAATTCAACAATTCATTTTCATCAAAGGACAAATCAACTCCACAAAACATCAACAAGGAAAATACAGCCTTAAATAAGAAATCAAATCATATGAGCTTAATGACATTTACAGTATATTATTAATCTACAAATTCACTTCAGTATTACTGTCAACAAGTTTTTATTTTGAGGGGGTAGAGGAAAAACAGTCTTCTTTACATCAGTCATGGCTTCTCTTGAACAATACCATCACATGTGACAAATCCAAATTAATTCAAATGCCTCTGCCTTGTTACAACTTTATATGCCACCAGTTTTTTAGTCAGGTCCACTATAGCCATTTTTCCACCTAATTAGAACTCTCGGCTTTGAATATACTAATTTCTTCAAATCAATCACTTTCTCTTTTTTCTCTCTTTAACTAATTTAGATGCAATGACGTATCATTTCAATGACACTCTTTGCAGTATTCTAATCTCTCTTGCTAATCTGTCTTTTATGTGTACCTATGTACCAAATCCCAACTTTTCATTCAACTCACCACTGGGCAAAAGAATCAATGATTAACAACAACAACAAAAATGAGGCCTAAATATCTAATACCACTATTACATTTCTCTGCCAACTCATGTATTATCCCACTGGCATCTGTCAATCATTTCACTTTTTTGGTGCCTAAAGCCGCTGTGTTCTACACTCTACAACTTCCTTATTAAGAAACAACAATCCAGGAACCCCTCCATCTTGCCTTTTCAAACCTACAAAATCATCACTTCTGTTTCTATTGTAATCATTTTCTCCATTTGGGAAACATGGAAGTGTCTCCCTCCCACCTCAGGATGACATTTTACTTGTACTTTGGATTTCAACATCCTCCTGACTTTCACAAAACATAACACCTTTTAAGAACCCGATAGATCTTTCTGTGAGAATTGTCTACCCTTCCTTCTCAACATGGTCTTTCCTATCCTATCAGTTTTTACAGGTATTTAAGTTACTCTTAAAGGAAACAAAGAAAGAGAAAAGCACAAGAGAAAGGAAGAATAGAAAAGGAGGTTATTTTTTATATGCCCCATATTTAATTATCACCTTAACCAAGCAAATCCAAATATTAAATATTCAAATCAAAACTCCTGATGTTTTGTAAGTACTATCAAATTGCATCAATAGTATGGTAGCTGTATAGCTGACTGACATATATATATTTTCATTTGAAATCATTCCAAGAAAAGCTATTCAATAAAAGACATGTTAAATAATAATTCTAAATAAATTTAAAGGAAAAATATCTTATTCTCCCAATATACATTTTTAAGCAAAACAGGCTCTTTATTATTTATAAGGTTATTCCTGAGGCGCAAATATTCCATATTTTTGTTCTATATTCCCCTATTCAATCTAGACGGTCACAGACAGACAGAAAGCATGAGGAAATTTTCTTTGCACTTTTTAATTTTTAAAAATGAACCTGTAATGTCCTTGTATAAAAAAAGAAACCAAAAAAAACACCAAATGCAGTATGAAAGCATTATCAAAAGTACTTTAGCATATTTATTTGTTACACTTGATAAAACAAGTAAAGCTAATGAAAGAAAATTATACAAAAATGACAGATACTTGAGATCAATGACATCCAAGATGATCAATCTTAATTATTGGTATATATTTTATTTTCTACATAGACCCTTAAAATCCAAATCATTTAGCAAATGAAATGTCTATACTTGAGAGTAAAAGCAATTCTTTCAGACTGGAAAATGATTAAGATCAATAAAATCTTTTGCTCCATATCCTTATGCACTTTTCTAGTTACCAGCAACTTTTCCCACAAACTTTATTTTTTTCTAACACCTGTTCTATCCCATCTTTATTTCCTACTAAAGGCCTCGATTCAACTCAGAAAAAATTATTAAATGGGAATTCCAACTTTCTGTTCCTTCCCCATTCTTTCAGTGATAAACATAACTCTTCCCTCCAGCATGGGAGCCTTCTTCCTCCAAAGCTCTACTACCTGCTCTGCTCTTTCCCTTCTTTCTCCTTAGGGACTAGGCTGCATCAGGATTTCCTCTTCTCTTTTGGACTCAATTAGCTCCTTGCCTCCACTAATATGATCTTGTTTATAAAAATCAAATCAAACCTAAAATCTTATTTGACACACTGCCCACAGATCGTTATCCTGCCTTTACCCTCCATCTAAAAAAAGTAAGTTAGAAAGAAAAAATCAACTTTATAACATTTTCTGCTTATTTCTTGCTATCCACCTTCATCTCACTAAACTTCATATTTTACTGCTCAGCATAATCTCAAGACATATAGTACTTTATTTTCCGGAGAACATTTTTCCGTTGACTATTTCCCTCTTTCCCTCAGGCTTCAGTGACATCACTGTCTGTTGATTGTCCTCCTATCTGTCTGGCTGCTCCAACTCATTCTCCTCAACATCTTCTTCCTTTGCTCCTTTAGTGTTGATCCCCAACATTCCTATTTTTGACTTTCCTCCTCTATTCACTCCTTAGGAACACATTTATCTCCATTACTGCAATTACCATCTAAATGCTGGTAATTCACAAAAGCTACATAATTCCCAAAAGATAGACCTCCAACTAGGACATCATCCCTTCCCAAAGCCAATTTACTTCACTCCTGTGATTCCTGTTTTATATTAACAATAATAGCTACAGAGTTTCAAAGGCAGAAATCAGGAGGTCAGTACTGATACTTCTACTCCAACTAGGACATCATCCCTTCACAAATCCAACTTACTTCCCTCCTGTGATTCCTATTTTTTCTTAACAACAATAGCTACAGAGTTTCAAAGGCAGAAATCGGGAGGTCAGTATTGATACTTCTACTTCTAATCAGCCACCAAATTCATAGCTTTGTATCTATAAAATTCTTCTAAAATTGGGCCTCCCCTGGTGGAGCAGGTGGTTGAGCGCTGCACTGTAAAGCTGTCCGCAGCCTCTGCAGCAAGGGTTCGATCACCGCTAGCTGGCGAGAATCCCACACGGCGCATCAGACCTCTCCTGTCTCTCCCGCTGCTCCCCTCAGCAGTGTATTTCTTCAGTCTGCCTGTTCTGTTTCCCGCTCTGCCTCCTGTGAATCCCCTCACTCTCCCGCGTATCTGGCCTGTACCCTGGTTCTTGTATAAAAATAAATAAATCTTTATAAATAAATAAATAAATATTTGAAAAAATTCTTCTAAAATTGGTTCCATTCACGTACTCTCTGACATGACTTTAAATTAGGAGTCAGCATTGTTCTCTGGAATTGTTCTTTGCCACTGTTCTCTATATAGTCCACAGAGTGGTCTTTTAAATAAAAGACCTACAATATCTTACTTGCAAAAGCTGAAGAGTTAGAATGCACCATACTTTCTTTTATCTGAGTAATATATAATGTGTCACCACTTTTCTGAATACCATTTTACTTTGTTTTTTTTTTTTTTTTTTTTTTTTTTGGAGAAGGGAGCTACCTCTTACTCTTTCTATAAACCTCCCTCATGTAAAATTCTATCCTGATGTCTGGTACTCCAAATATGGAATATCTTTCTTATGCACTCTAACAGTACCTCAAATTGCACTCTAACAGTACTCTCAAAGAACTCATTATATTCTTACTCTAATTATTTGCTAACTTGTCTCTCAATAAACTGCAAGTTCTTTTAATACAAAGTTGTTATCTCATTCAGCTTTGTATAAAAACCTAGGGCAATACAAGTGGCATACTGCGCTTTCAAAATTGGTCATGATAATATATCACACATACTCTTTTTATGATAAAGATTCTGATACTCCTTGAGAAGTAGGGCCTACTTCCACTGAAATTTGGATGGGCATGTGACTATGGTAGAAGCAATACTACACAACTTCCAAGTTAGGACATAACACCATCTTCCTCCTGTTTTTCCTGGGTCATTCATCTTGAGCTCAGTTACTCCAAGTTATTCGGAAGTCTCAACAACCCAAGGGCAGACCCAAAAGGAAATAAACAGAGAGCTCAGTTAGATTCCCAGTCAGCAGCACCCAAATTGCCAGTTATGTGAGTCAATCACCATGGAAGTGTATTCTGAGGACTCTAGGTCCCAGCCTTCCAATTATACCACATGGAGTAAAGATGAGTCTTCTACACTGAATTCTCCCAATTGGAGATTCATGAACAAATTATATTATAGTTTATTTGAGTCAACATTTTGTAGTGATGTACTACATAGTAATAGATAACCAGAAGATGGCCTATCACATAGGAAACAAGCACATACATACAGAGTACACACATGCATAAACATGTATATATATTTATATGTGTGTGTATACACACACACACTCACACACACACACTCACACACACATAATTTGGTGAATCAACAAATAAATTTCCAAATCAAATTTACTCCATAAGTTATATTTGGTGGATACACAGCTGACTTTTTCCAAATTTTCTAATTTGGAATATTTAAATACTCCTTTTTGCATTATTTAAAAAAGCAAAGATAGTCAAATACAAGAAATATATAGTTTAATAAGGTAAATGCCCTTGTAATCACCACCCATCTCAAGAAGTAAAACTGCCAAATATTGCAGAAGGTCTCCAAGTGACTGCTTTGGGTGAAAAACACTCGTATCCCTCTCCATAAAGTAATTACTATCATGCCTAGTACAATAATCACTTACTTTCAACATTTTCATTATTTTTAGTCTTTAGTGTGCATCCCTAGACACTATAGTTTAGACTTAACCATCTTTTAAAATGTGTTGAATACAATATATGAATTTTTTCTGTATTTTACTTATTTTTATTAAGATAATGCTGGCTAACAACACTGTACATGATTCAGAGGGATAGGTACCCACCTCTTGAAATGCATGTTACCACACCACACTTAACCGCCAAGGCACCCATAGTCCTCAAATACAGTCCATAGGGCCCCTTTCCACTCTACACTCCAATCACCCTCTGGCCCTCTAGTAACCTTAATAAAAACAGATGAATTAAAAATTATAAGTTCCGGGGCCTCCCCTGTGACGCAGCGGTTGAGCGCTGGGCTGTGAAGCTGCTTCGGCAACGCCAGTTAGATCCCCAGCCACTGGAGTGGGTCCTACATGGCACTCAGACCTCTCCTGCTGCACCCGCTACTCCCCTCAGCAGTGTGCTTTGTCAGTCTGCCTGTTCTGCTCCCTGCTATGGATCTGGTGAATTCTCTCACCCTCCTGCACTTCTGACTGTACCCAGTGCTCATATAAATAAATAAATCTTTTAAAAAAAAAATTTTTAAGTTCCCTGGGCCTCCCCTGGTGGTGCAGGCGGTTGAGCGCCGCACTGTGAAGCTGTCTGCAGTCTCTGCAGCGCCAGTTCGATCTCGGCCAGCCAGCGAGAGTCCCACATGGCGTGGCAGACCCTTCCCATCTCACCTGCTGCTCCCCTCAACAGTGTATTTCATCAGTCTGACTGTTCTGTTCCCCGCTCTGTCTCTGGTGAATCCTCTCACCCTCCCGCATATCTGTCCTGTACCTAAGTTCTTGTATAAATAAACAAATAAATCTTAAAAAAAATAAAAAAAAAATTGTAAGTTCCCTTTCCATCCTATACTTTCTCTATAATACAGATGTTTAATAACCAGCCATTTGACTCATAGTTTTGCAGTCTCAAATTTAATGATATCATAACTCATCAGACATGTCCTCTTGTTTTCTTGTCTGCAAACTGACAACTGGGGTCAAAGACAAGGTCAGCCTCAGATAAAATACCCTCTGTGAGATCATGCTGAGCAACAGTAGGAGACAAATAATGTCTTGCTTGGTCTTTTTCTGTGGTATTAGAAGCTACTGATACTCAATGTACATATCCACTAATCTGTTGGATATATTGAAATGGGATATTCTTTCAAATTCTAGTATTTCTTTTCCAACTATTAGTTGAAATGTTTATATAAAAAGAAGCTTCTTTGGTTAATCATTTGGTGTAAATACTGATCAGAATACCTGAGAGAGTAATGGAAATGTTTTCTTAACTAGTTCTGCTTTTACATAAGCAATACTTAAATGACCATGACAGAAAAATACAAGTCCTGCATGAGGACTGTTAAAATCTCATGCTTAATTTCTGCCTTCAACAAGCAAGTTCCAGTTCACTAAATTTGTTCAGTGGATAAATGCAAGAATATAATTTCACCAGATACCACATGTATTTCTCTTACATGCTGTGGCAGACTTAAATGAGAAATCTGTGTGGGATAGCTATTTGTGATTAGTAAATTAGACTACTAATTCAAGTACAATTATGGTATTTACCAAATAATCAATAGTGGTGTTATCACTTGAGATGGAAACAGTATTTTCATTTCTACATACTAAAAATAAACTAAATATACCAATGCAAAGTGTGAATCTTCTCAAATATGAATAATTAAATTTGAGTCATCAGAAAAAAAAGGAATGCTCCACTACATAAAATTATCTGAAGTAGAGATATTTAATATGCTTTATACATTGCATTATGAAATTGATATAATATTCTATGAAAATGTACCAAACATTACTAAATGCCTACAAATAAATTATTTATATTCAATCTTCAATAATATAACTAAATATTTGTTAATATTCCTTGGCATGTGACATCATAAAATTTTTAAAAATCTAAAACCTTGTTTAAAATATGCCTATACATAAAGACACTCCTGAGTGTCTTTATTACAGATGCATTATAGAGATAAAAATAACAAAATACCAGCAATATTATAGTGCTTGGCACATTTTTTTCAGTAAAGGGCCAGAGAGGAAATATTTCAGGCTAATGGGCCATATGGTCTTTGTCACCACTACTCAACTTGGCCAATGTAGCATTGTAGTTTGAAAACAGTCACAGACAACACATCAACAGATGATCATGGCTGTGTTTCAATAAAACTTTATTTAATGACAGTAAAATATGAATTTCATATAATTTTGCATGTCACAAAATAATGTTCTTCTTTTGTTTGTTTGGTTTTTTTTTGGTGTAAATGTAAAAATAATTTGTAACAACACACCACATAAAAATAGGCAGCAGACAATATCTGGCTCATGGAACACTGTTTCCCAACTGTTACAGCACTTAAATTATCAAAATTATATAAAGAGTCTATATGCTACAAAAGCAATGAAGGTCCTATTCCAGAGTCAGATTAAGGGAGCTAAAGCCCTGGCTCCATCACTTCTAATCTAAATAACCTTGGACAAGTTGTCCAACTCTCTGTATACTAATTTACTTCTCTATAATTTGGGAAAAATAATAGTTTTGCTAAAAGGGTTGCCATAAGGACTGGTATAGAAAGTACTGAACAAATCTCCTGTTACCCAATAACTTATAAATCCTTTCTAAATATCTTGCTGGTGTCATAATCAAAATACAGGGAAAATTCTATTTCAGAAATGTATGCATTATAATATGCAAAGACATTCTCCTTCCAAATTTCTGCAGGCAAAGTTAGAGAAAAATCTATTTTTAAAAAGTCATAAAATTTTACAACTGGGAGATACTATAAAAAAATCTGTTTTTACAGAATCTGAGATGTTTATGGTCCAACTCTGAGCTAGAGTAAAAGCCAAAACTACCATCAAGTGGTATATATATACTGTACCCATAAAATCTTTTGTTTATTGCCTCTTTGCAACAACTATGTAGACACTTCTTGACCAAATTTAAATAGCATTCCTTTTTGAGAATTTGGGAGAGAATACTTGGGGAATATAAGGTTAGGACAGGAAATAACTATTCTACACATACAAAATAACACAGTAATTAAATACCAAAAAATTGGTAAAAAAAAAAAACAATTTAACCTCTAGTTGTTTGACCACACAACTTTCATCAAATTTACTTAATCTTTCTGGAATTCATATAGTATATAGTCTTTTGAAAAGTAGGTATATTTTGAATAGGTACTGAAGAAAATATCTGAACAAAAAGCCAAAAGTACTAAGTTTTTCTCAAAGAGTCTTGTCCACAATCAAGGGTTCAACTTCTTAAAATTTCCTTGGTATTTAAAGAAAAGAAATACAAATATTGTAGTGGGTTGCATGTGGTCTCTCAAAATATATTTCCACCAGAACTAACTTGGAAAAAAGGATTTGCAGATATAATTAAGGATTTCAAAATGAGATCCACCTGGAGTACCCAGGTGGCCCATAAATCCAATCACAACAATCTATAACAACAACAACGAAACTGAAAGAGAAGCAAAAATAATGTGAAGACAGAGATTGAAGTGATGTGTCTATAAGTCACAGAACATAGATTCATGTTGTTTTAAGCTACCAAGTTTACAATAATTCATTATGACAATCCTAGGAGCCTAATGCACAGATGACAAAGAAACAATTAATATTTACTTTGTAAAGTAATATTAGTGAACCTAAATGTAAAAAACAATAATATTTAATGAAATCTATAAATCAGAAAACTGGTCAAAATTTTACTACTGTGTAAGTTTTATGCTGTAAGTTTAAAATGTACATAATATGTATTTTTTTTTGTCTTTGAATTTCCATTCTAGTTTTTAGGACCATATTTTTGACCAGACAAACCCTTTGCCCCAAAATTCATTGTCAAAAGTACTGCTGCAGGCAGCTATTTTCAGTAGGAACTCTGAAAACTCCAGAAACTATACAGCAATATTTGCAGCTCAGCACTGTTAAGGTCAAGGTATTTTTCTCCCTCTGACTTTTCATTCACCTACAATGTAGTAGCTGAAACACTGGCTAACTTTTTTATTTGCTTTGGAAGCATCTATTTTCACACTAATTAGCACATATTGTGTGAAGTTTCTTTTCACATTTTGGGGTCCAATATTGTTTCTGATAATAAGGTGTCAGCAAAGAAAGGACTTTCAAAGACAACCAACTCCCAAGGGGGGGAAAAAAAAAATGGTCAATATATATGTATGCAGATAAGGCTTGTACTTATAAGGTTAACATTGAAAATAAGAGTAAACATAACTGGGCCATAAATTTTATCCTTCGTTTTTTTCACTATGTGGTCACATAATGAACTCATATAAAATCAGTGGCAAAAGTAATCCTCGAAACTAGAAATTTTGTATTTCAACCCTCTCACTATACAACAGATGAAAAAAAAAGTGAAAATCAAAGGAGATGAAATAATTTGACTTATATATGATGACAAAAATGACTCCTCCCCTACTTGCCTGTCACTATACCACACTGTTTATATTACATACAGAAAGCCAAGAAAGTAATGGACATTCATCACTGATTTCAAGATGTTAAGATAGTCAATGTGGCAGAACAGAAGAATGGGATCACCATCTTCCCTAAAAATTACTATAAAAAACATTTGTTCAAAGAAGACTTAGAGAACTCAAACTAAGTTTGAAAAAGAGTATAACTGGGAGAACAGTTACCCAGGTCAGTAGAACAGGCAGGGGGGATCCGCCAGCATGAAAGGACATTCCAAATATTGTGAATTTCCCTAGAGAAACTGTTCTGAAAGGTGAGAATGATAGTCCAACCTAAGACTTGGGCATCTCTGCAAACAGCTTAGGCAAGTAATATTCTTCCCCCAAGTCTCTCCCAGAAGAATAGGAGATCAAAGAATCACCAGGCAGAGTCAGGCCAGGCTCCATCACAGGCTCAGTAGCAGAGAAAAGGGCTGGTGTGAGAACTAACTAATCCCCAGGAAAGTATCAAAGTTATGAGACTTAGTCCAAGCAGACATAGAGAGCTTGCAGAGAAGTTACTGGGAAGAGGAACAGCAGTGGAGGCAGGGTTGTATATGATGGTCATAGGCAGAGAAATGGGCACACTCTAACAACTCCAGGCCCAACTGAATACCAGAGAATGAGCCATTTATATCAGAGCTAGTTCACCAAATGGGGAGATTAAAGTTTCATGGATCATGATCCCATCCATGGGAAAAAGGAGCAATAGAAAGGTAGAGAGGTTGGGTAAAAATTAAGATAACTAGAGCACTGAACAGAACTCGCTCTAAAGAGAAAGGAGAGGAGACCAAGATGAGCATATTCACTCCTCGAACTGAGATCAAGAATTTATTTATCAATTTCCCCTGCTACCCCCACCTCAGAGTAAGGTAAACTGAGAAACAAATAAAACTAACACTGCAGCATCCTGATCACAGAGAGAGAAAAAAAAAAAAAAAAGAAGCAAGTAAGACAATGCACATGCCTAGAAAGCAAAAAATATCTGAACACGAGATAGATAAGCAAAATGAGAACATAAGTTCTCGGACAAATATGAAGAAACAGAGGATCAATTAAAGACTTCAAAAAATCAACATTAAAAATGTCAAATGTGCTACTAGAGGTCAGTCAAAGGCAGACAGGCAGATGCAAAATCTTTTTTTTTTTTTCTGTAATTCTTTTTTTTTTAAAGATTAATTTATTTATTTATACAAGCACTGGGTACAGTCAGAAGTGAGGCAGGGTGAGAGAATTCACCAGAGCCAGAGCAGGAAGCAGAGAGGAAGAAGGACCGAAGTACACTGCTGAGGGGAGCAGCGGGCTGCAGGAGAGGTCTGCGCTGGGGCCATGTGGGACCCTCCTCCGGTGGCTGGGGAGCAGCCAGGGATCAAACCAGCGCTGTAGAGGCTGCAGGCAGCTTCAAAACCCAGCACTCAACTGCTGCACCACCAAGGAGGCCCAATGCAAAATATTAGAAAGGAGATTCAAGAACAAAGACAGTTCTCACCAAAGAGACTGAAAACACGAAAAGAACACAAAAAGTGACTCTAAATGTAATAAAGACAAATATAGAAAGTGCTTCAAAATGAATTAAAAGAGCAGAAGACTTTCAGAATAGAAGACACAAATATAAAAATCACCCAGTGAGAAAAGAGTTAGTAAGACATAGGAAAAGTAAGGAAACTCTATGAGAAATGAGAGTCAAAAAGAACAGGAAACATAAGGCTCATGGGTATTCAAGAAGGTGAAAATAGAGAAAGGAGGAGAGACTCTAGTCAAAGAAATAAAAAGTGAAAATTTCCCAATGCTAAGTAATGAATTAAGTGTGGATGCTCAAATTTCTAAATGAAAAACAATTAATACCAAGTCACAGCACTGTTAAAATATCAAAAATCAAATATTAAAAAAGGTTTACAGGAAGCAAGGAAAAAGAAGATAATTTAAAAGAGAACCCAAATTGGGCTTTCTCAGTTTCACCCCAGACACTCTCTAAGCAAGAACATAGTAGAAGGAAGTGTTCACAATCCCAAAAGACAAGAACTTCCAGTCAAAAACACTGTATCCTAAAAAATTACCATTCAAATATGAAGGTAAAATCAAGGCTGTTTAAGTCATACAGAAGTTAATGGAGTCAAGAAAAGATGAAAGGAGATCTACTATAAGAAAAGAAGAAATGAGGAGAGAGCAGATCAACATGGGAGCGAGAAACTGCTGAGAGTAAGATTTGCCATTAAAAAAAAGTTAATAGGGAGGAAAAGCGTCAGGTCGCAGTGAGAACTGGGACACGGAAGATAAATGGGCGACTCCAGCAAACTACCCGAAGAAGAAAGTTGCCATAAAAGAGGACTAGAAGGAAGGAAAGCTCAGAACCCTGCTACCCTCCCCCACCCACAAAGTCCAACAGAAAGGAGGAAAAAACAAAAAAACTAAAACAACCAACAAGAACAAACTATGCATCAAGTGGGACAGAGAATGGAAAGGAACTATTTCAGCCACCGCACCCCGTGAACTGGAGCTGTGGAGAACCCTGCAGGATTCTCCGTAGAGGTGAGCGAACTGCTCCAGGCGCCATTAGAGAAAAACAAAGACTCCTGGAGACCTACAAACAGCCCAAGGCCAGCAGGTAAGCTTGTGCAGAAAAGTGGCACGCTTGAAAAGGACACGCGGGGGTCCTCACTGAGGTGAATGTCCCTCACTGAGTAATCAGAAACCAGGCACCCAGACACGGGAGTGGGGTGCAAAAGGTGCCATTTCTGCGGACACTGAACTGGGCTACAGCCCGCGTCCTGGACCTGAGGGCTTTGAAACTGAGACCCGGGGTATGAAATTCGGGGCATGGGATCCCCAAGACGGTGGGGCACAAGGCAGACACAGCATCCCAAAGCCATTGAGGCTTTCCCCACCACTCCCACTTTGTTCCCCTGTCCCATGGGGTAAACAAAACAGCTCCCCAAGGACACTAGGAGAGATTTCTGGCACCACCTAGTGACCAGAAAAAAAAATCACCAACACCCCATAGAATAGAGAACTTTCTTCAGCAAAGACTGCTTGAAACCAGCAGAAGGCTCCCGGAGGAGCCAGAGGTGAGCTGGGAAGTTCGCCCATGCTAGATCCCTTCAGGCCAGTAGTCCCAACCCAGAGGGGGAGCGAGCACCCAAAGCCTGGGCAGACAAGGTGCGCAGTGGAGTGCGTACCCGCATCACCTTTCTAGAACAGGGACCTTTCTTCAATAAAGACTGCTTGAAACCCCCAGAAGTCTACCAGAGGGGGCAGGGGTGAGCTGGGAAGTTTGCCCATGCCAGGCCCCTTCAGGCCAGCAGTCTGAACCCAGAGGGGGAGCAGGCACCAGCAGACAGGGCAGACCTGGCACGCAGAAGAGTGTGCCTGTCTCCAAAGTGCCATTTCAGAACAGGGACCTTTCTTCAATAAAGACTGCTTGAATTTGGCAGAAGGCTCCCCGTGGAGCCAGAGGGAGAAAGTTCCCTGCGCAGTCAGAGGTGAGCTGAAGGCCCCCACAAGCCCGGTCCCAACTGGCAGGAAGTCGGAGCCCAGAGATGGATCCAGAGATTTGGAACCAGAGTGCAATCCAGCTGCCCCACCTCCAGGGAAGTCTGTGGGACTTCAAGTCACACATTTGTAACTAAACACAGAAGGAGGAGAGATTCTGTGACAGTGACCATTAACATACTTAAAGTACCACTGCCTCACTAGACTTCTGGCATAAGTTTTTGACTCATTTGGATGGCCAGTTTCTGAAACTCCCAAAAGAACACACCAAAAAGATGCCAGGTAGTATCAGCGGCACACTGTCTCAACACATAACGCAAATTAGAAGACAGGAAGCAGGGAAAATAAAAACTACAAGCAAAGTAGCAACGCCTCAGAAAAAGACACACCACAAAAAAAAAAAAAAAATCCACCAGCTTACACCTATGTTGACTTGGAAGAACTTCTGAACCTTCCAGAAAAAGAATTTAAAATTGCCATGATGAAAAAACTGATGAAAGTCATTAAGGAAAACAACGCTCAGAAGAATGAAATTGAGTCCCTAAAGAGGGAAGCAAAAGAAATGCAGGAAATCAAAGAATTAATGGAGGTGCTAAAGGACTCTAGGAAAAGCAATGAAAGCAGAATAGATGAAATGGAAGAACAAATAAGCACTCTTGAAGACACAGAAATAAAAAGAACCAAAACAGAAAAGGAAAGAGAAGTATGAAGGAAAAAGACCAAAAAAAGACTTTGGGAACTATCTGACTCCATGAGGAAATGAAATATAAGAGATATAGGAATCCCAGAAGGAGAGGAGACAGATGTAGGAACAGAGAAAATATTCAAGGAAATAATCAAAGAGAACTTCCCAAACGTGAAGAAGGAGCTGAAATTGATATACAAGAAGCAAGAAGAACACCAAATTTCCATGACGAAAGGAAAAATACAGCAAGACACATAATAGTAAAGCTCCCAAGAATCCAAGACAAGGAAAAAATTATGAAGCTGACAAGAGGGAAGAAACAGATAACATTCAAAGGAAAACCAATCCGACTTACATCAGACTAATCAGAAGAAACACTACGGGCAAGGAGAGAGTGGAGGGACATAGTCAACAGACTCCAAGAAAACAGATGCCAACCAAGAATACTCTATCCCACAAAGCTTTCCTTCCTCTATGAAGAAATAATAAGGACCTTCCTAGACAAACAGAAACTCTGGAATTTCATTACCACTAAACCCCCACTCCAAAAAATACTACAAGAAGACCTAAAGCCAGAACCTCAGAGAGACGAATAACAACGAAAGAAGGCCCCCCCCAAAAAAAAGTTATTAAAAGAATAAATAAATAAATCAAAGGAAAGACAAACACAATGGCAAATACAGATGCTAACATATCAATATTAACTCTAAATCTAAATGGACTAAACTCTTCAATAAAAAGACACAGAGTCGCAGGCTGGATTAAGAAATAAAAGCCAACCTTTTGATCTCTCCAGGAAACACATTTAGCTACAAAAGATAAAAATAGACTCAAAGTTAAAGGATGGAAAACAATCCTACAAGCAAATGGACCAAAAAAGAAAGCAGGAACAGCTATACTTATATCAGATAAAACAGATTTCAAACTCAGAAAGGTAAAAAGAGACCCTAACGGTCACTTCATTATGATCAAGGGGACAACACTTCAAGAAGAAATAACACTCATTAACATATATTCACAAAACGACTAAGCACCAAAATATATCAGACAACTATTGTCATCTTTGAAAACAGACATCAAAGAAAACACATATGTAGTGGGAGACTTCAACACACCACTATCAACAATGGATAGTTCAACGAGACAAAAAGTAAGTAAAGACACTAAAGCTCTAAATAAGGATCTAGAGTGCTTAGGCTTAACAGACATCTATAGAACACTAACCCCAAAAAAATCTGAGTACACATTTTTCTCAAGCGCACAAGGATTATTCTCCAGGATCGATCACATACTGGGACCCAAGACAAACATCAACAGATACATCAAGACTGAAATCATACCAACCATCTTTTCTGACCAAGAAGGCATCAAACTAGAAATAAACCATAAAAAGAAGGCAAGGAAATTTCCTACCTCATTGAGATTGAAAACCAAACTATGGGACGACCACTGGACTAATGAGGAGATCAAAGAAGAAATTAAAAAATACTTCTCAGTTAAATGACAAGGAGGACATCAATTTTCTAAACGCATGGGATACAGTAAAAGCACTAATTAGAGGAAAATATATAGCAATATAGGCTCACAAAAAGAAACAAGAAAGAACTCAAAGAAACAAACTAATCTCGAAGCTCAAAGATCTAGAAAAAGAACAACAAAAAACCCCAAAACCAGTAAAAGAAAAGAAATAATAAAAAGCAAAGCAGAAATAAATGAAATTGAAACTAAAAAAAAACAATCCAAAAGATGAATGAAACCAAGAGCTGGTTCTTAGAAAAAATAAATAAAATAGACAAAACCCTAACAAGGCTCACAAAGGAAAAAAGGGAGAAAGCACAAATAAACAGGATCACAAATGAAAGAGGAGAAATCACAATGGACACAGCAGAAATCAAAAGAATAACCAGAAATTACTATGAACAGTTATATGGAAATAAGTTCAACAATCTAAAGGAGATGGACAAATTCCTACAACTCTACAATCACCCAAAGCTAGATAAAGAAGAAACAGAACACCTAAACAGACCAATTACAAGCAGCGAAATTGAAATGGTAATCAAAAACCTCCCCAAAAACAAAAACACAGGACCTGATGGATTTACAAACGAATTCTACCAAACGTTCAGATACAAATTAGTGCCTATCCTTCACAAACTCTTCCAAATAATTGAGAAGGAAGGGATAATACCAAACATGTTCTAAGAAGCCAGCATTACACTAATACCAAAACCGAACAAGGACAAAACAAAAAAGAAAACTACAGGCCAATCTCCCCAATGAACACGGATGCAAAAATCCTCAATAAAATTTTAGCTCTCAAAATCCAACAATGTATCCATAAGATAATTCACCACGACCAAGTAGGATTCATTCCAGGGACACAAGGATGGTTCAATATCCGAAAATCAATCAACATCATCCAACACATCATCAAAAAGAAATACAAAAACTACAGGATAATATCAGTAGGTGCCGAGAAAGCTTTCAACAAAGTGCAACACCCATTCATGATAAAAGCCCTTGAAATTCTTGGGATACAAGGAACATACCTCAACATCATAAAGGCCATATATGACAAGCCAATAGCCAGTATCATTCTCAATGGTGAAAAGCTGAAAGCATTCCCATTAAGATCTGGAACAAGACAAGGATGTCCACTCTCACCACTGCTTTTCAACATAATACTGGAAGTTCTAGCCAGAGCAATAAGACAAGAGAAAGACATACAAGGAATCCAAATAGGAAAAGAAGAAGTCGAACTATCACTATTTGCAGATGATATGATAATATACATAGAGAACCCCAAAAACTCCCAGAAAAACTAATTCAACTCATCAATCAGTTCAGTAAAGTGGCAAGATACAAAATCAACATGCAAAAATCAGTAGCCTTGCTATACACAAACAATAAATCTGAAGAAGACGAAATCAAAAAAAAAACCATCCCTTTTATTATTGAAACCAAAAAAAGCAAATACTTGGGCATAAATCTAACAAAAGAGGTAAAGGACCTATACAAAGAAAACAATAAAACACTGTTTAAAGAAATAGAAGAAGACACAAAGAAATGGAAAGACATCCCCTGCTCATGGATTGGAAGAATTAACATTATCAAAATGGCCATCCTGCAAAAAGCAATAGACAGATTCAATGCTATTCCAATAAAAATCTCAATGACATTCTTCAAAGAAATAGATCAATTATTGATGAAATTCATATGGAATCACCTAAAATCCCAAATAGCAAAGCTCTTCTGGAAAAAAAAAAAGAAGGGAATGGACGCATCACACTCCCAGACTTCAAACTATACTACAAAGCCATAATGATCAAAACTGCATGATATCGGAACAAGAACAGACACACAGACCAATGGAATTGAATAGAAAATCCGGAAATAAACCCACAGATTTATGGTCAACTAATATTTGACAAAGGAGCAAAGAATATACACTGGAGCGAACAAAGTTTGTTCAATAAATGGTGCTGGGAAAACTGGGTCGCTACATACAAAAGAATGAAACTTGATCACTACCTCACACCATGCACAAAAACCAACTCAAAATGGATTAAAGAACTAGATATAAGACCTGAAACCACAAAATATATAGAAGAAAATACAGGCAAAACACAACATGACATGCACATCACTGACATCTTTACAGACACATCACCCAAAGCAGTGATAGTGAAGACAAAGATCAACAGCTGGGACTACATCAAATTAAAGAGCTTCTACGCAGCAAAAGAGACAGTAACCAAAACAAAGAGAAACCCCACCTACTGGGAGAACATTTTTGCACACAACATTAACGATAAAGGACTGATCACAAAAATCTACAAAGAGCTGATGAGAGTCAACAACAACAAAGAAAATAATCCAGTCAAAAAATGGGCAGAAGAGCTAAAAAGAAACTTCTCTGAAGAAGAAATGCAAATGGCCAACAGGCATATGAAAAAATGTTCAACATCACTTGTAATCAGGGAAATGCAAATCAAAACTACAATGAGATACCATCTTACACCAGTGAGAATGGCACATATTAAAAAAAACTAGCAACAACAAATGTGGGCAAGGTTGTGAAGAAAAAGGAACTCTCCTGCACTGTTGGTGGGAGTGCAAACTGGTCCAACCACTATGGAGAGCTGTGTGGAGATTTCTTGAACTACTAAACATAGAGCTTCCATATGACCCAGCAATTCCACTCCTAGGTATTTACCCAAATGACACAGAAACAGTAATTCCAAAGGGCACCTGCAGGCCTATTTTTATAGCAGCACTATTTACAATAGCTAAGCTATGGAAGCAACCCAAATGCCCAAAAATAGATGACTGGATCAAGAAGATGTGGTACATATACACAATGGAATTTTACTCAGCAATCAAAAAAGATAAACACATGCAGTTTGCAACAACATGGATGGACCTAGAAGGGATCATGCTCAGCGAAATAAGTCAGAAAGAAAAAGAAAAATACCAGAAGGTCTCACTCATAGCAGGAATTTAGGAAAGCTAAATAAGTCATCAGGAAAAAGACTAATCAATACAAAGTAAAAATCAAAATTAACAAGCAACTATAAACCAGATTTACACTATGGGGGGGGAGGTGGTGAAAGGAAGGACTCGAGTCAAAATAAGGGGGTGGAGGGTGCAATTGTGTGGGGAATATAACCAAAATGAAAATGCATACATTGCGCAAAGATGAAAAAAAGATGTAAGAATTATATAAAATAAAATTTTTAAATTAAAAAAAAGTTTCCTGACCTAAATTTTTTTGCCAGCTATCATCCCTCATCAATGCAATCTTTTAGATTCATTAACACAGAAACTAAAGTTTGTATGCATCTTCCATGTGAATGTTAAAAGTTATCACAAAGAGCTAAGGGTAGAAAAAGAGGTAATGAGCCAGATCACACATTCTTGATAAATGAAGAGGAATGAAGAGAAGTATAAGTGAGTTAATCAACAAAGAGTCAATGTAGTATAACCAAACTCCACAAGCCTTAACACAGAGATTTTCACATAAGTACAAAGGAATAATAAAGGAGGCATTAAGGACCACTTCTCAACACTAAGCTATCTGGGATATAAGTGAATGAGACTCTCCTAGAAAGGAAGTTTGCTTACTAAAATGAGATTCTAAAGAGCACAATAAAAAAAAGAAAAACTGTGAAAAAGGAGAATTAGTATGCCATACTACTTGTAGGAGAGAGTAGACAGCTAGCAACAGCAATATTGGAGGATAAAGCTCACCAGAAGAAGGCAAAACAGACCTAGATAGGTTTCATTTTCAGAGGAATCAGAGTTTCTGGTAATAAAACAAGGCTCTTGCCTATAATCAGTCTTTATGAGTCAGTATATATCTAATGGTGATAAAGATTTCCAGGAAACTTCATAATATAATACCAGAGAGTAAAAACAGAACATTCTTATAAAAGGGCAGTAACTAGCGACTCTATAAGTATACAAACCCCTCCTCTGATCAGTTCTAGTATAGATGAATCTGAATATGTCTGTGTATGAGTTTAGTAACATCTGATTAAGAAGATTAATAATAATGAACTTTTAAATGTTCAAAAGTGCATTTATCTATTTACTATAAGTCTAGAAACCTCATTATCTATACATCAGCACTACCTAACAACCAAAATAAATAACCATGATTATGAAAGTAATTTCATAAATATGAGAATTTAATAAATATTTATTTGTTGAATTACTTGCAATTTCATGACAGTTTTCATCCTTGTATTTATTATCTTACTGGGAATGGCACAAAAATTCTTATCCTATTATTTCAGTGTAATGTAGGATAATGTGGAAATTCACATTGGTTAAATAATAAAATTTTGATCTTTTCCATTTTATTTTGAAAACATCCAATAAAATTGATATAAAGAAATATACAAAGGTATCAAAAATAATTTCAAAACCAAGAAATAAAGAGCACAAAATTGTTTTAGAGAAAATTGATGAGATGTACAAAAAATAAAAATATGAAAAATAGCAAATAAGTATCATAAGAGAATATCAGAAAATAGAGTAAAAGGAAGCAAGATGTTTTTTAAGCTACAGAAAATGAGAGTTATATAAGTCACTAGCTGACTGTGTAAGTCACTAATTATCTCAGGCTTCAGAGATATTATATATAAAATGATAGATTAGACAACACCAATGAGTTCTACACCCTCTCATATTTTTCAACTCTATAAATGAAGATAACACAAAACTTAAGAACACAAGGAATGATTCTTACACTTATAAATAGTACTTACCTAATGACTACTGTACACTATTATTTAGAATGCCACAACTTAACTATTGAATTTGTTATCATTAAAACAGAAATTATATTTCCATTAAAACTCTCTCCAAATATAAGAAAAAAGATTTATAATCATTAAACATTCTTTTTTGACATGTACCAATCTATTTGAAAGTCAGAATTAGCTTTCCCTAAGAAAGTAAATCTAGAAGAATAACAACCTAAAATAGAGACATTAATTAAGGGACTTGCATGGTATAGGAAATTAAGTTAAATCTGCAAAATAACACAATTCTATTATTCATAGAAATTATATGTTATATATTAGAATATGAAGGATTTAGTATATTCCAGTTTACTAAATTAAACCATAAGAATTGATTATAAAATTAGTATTGAATTATATAGTTATATATTATAGGGAAAAGTTTTATTAGGTATTATCACCAATTATTTAATACTCATCAAGAAAAAAATCCCAATTTTCCTTTTCTGATAAAAACTGTAAAAACAGGGCCTCCCCGGTGGCGCAGTGGTTGAGCGCTGGGTTGCAAAGCTGCCCGCAGCCTCTGCAGCGCCGGTTCAATCCCTGGCTGCTCCCCGGCCACCAGAGGAGGGTCCCACATGGCGCGCAGCCCTCTCCTGCCGCCCGCTGCTCCTCTCAGCAGTGTACTTCGGTCCTTCTGCCTGCTCTGCTCCCCGCTCTGGCTCTGGTGAATTCTGTCACCCTCCCGCGCTTCTGACTGTACCCAGTGCTTGTATAAACAAAACAAACAAACAAACAAATAATTAAATAAAACATGCCTCTATTAAAAAAAAAAAAACTTTAAAAAAAAAACTGTAAAAACAAAGGTTAAATTGGGTTTACCAACCAGTAAATAAACTGATTTGGAATGCAGAAATCTTAATATCACCACGGATTTAAACTGAGTAATGTTTCTCAAATATCCAACTAATCTATACTCTTTTCCCTACCCATGTTTTAGAATAGTAGGAAGTACGTATTTTTTCTCAACTCTTAGAGGTGAATAAGAGAAACAAAACAGATGTGGAAAACAAGCAATTTTTATATTTTAATGCACTTGGCTTGGCATCTGAGTGAAAGTATTTCTTCCAAAGAATATTGTCTACTATTATATTAAAAAGTCAAGAGAAATAATTCTTCCCATAGTAAGCAGCAGCACAAAATATATGACCTGCTGAACTCTTCAGATTATTTTGGGGCCCTGGCTAAAGTAGATTTTAGTTGGCCTTTCCCCTTACCTGAATTCTTTTGAGTTCTGATGAGCTGGGAGAAGTAGGCTCAGTAGTATGCCTGAAAGCACAAGGTTTACAGTGTCCGGAGAAAGAACCAGGCTCCTGCCTATCCTCATGTTTACTTTTCTCCTCCATTTCAAATCTTAGCCAAAAGCTGGTGATGGTGGGACGACAGAAGTCAATTTGTCCACAGATTTTCTGTGTCTGAGCCAAAAGCAAAATAGAAAAGACACAGATCTGGAACTGTCTCCCCCTGTTGGCATGGAAGTATACCAAGTCAGTTCTGAATTAAAGGAACTGATATATCCAACAAAAGCTATTGGTTTATTAAGCTATAGAAAGGAAATCCTAATGAATTAAGTGAAGATACATTAAGAAATAGAACTATTTCCTCACTTATTTTTTAAATAAAACAACTTGTTTTCTCCCTACACAACCTGTAAAAGTATTTTTTAGAAGCTTAGATCTTCAGATCTCTGAGAACAGACCAAACGCTAAAGCACTTCTTCATATAACACCTTGCAAATAGCTATGCCAAAAAGGTTTTCTTTACCAATGCTTTTAAAACTATTTTTTCACTGAAGCATAACTTTCCTGTGCTGTCTAATTCTTATGATTCAAAGAGAATCTAAAATATGCACAAAAAAAATTGTTAAGGTCTCAACAAAAATAAAATTTAAGAACTTCCAGGCAGCAAGAATGTGTTGAATTTAATATACAATGAGGTGGCAGGGCTGGAGACGCAATACCTTATTTGGGACACTTAATGTTTAATACAAACATAAGGCTGTCATTTGATAACTTGCTCTAATTTGTTAACTGCCATGTAAATTCTTGTTCCATGCATTCGTTTTTTGTTTCTTTGTTTGTTTTTTAAATAGGTACTATGCAGCTACTAGATGCCACATGTCAAACTCAGGTAATGTGCAGAGCATTCTTGGTGCAGACCAAATTTGTTTATGAAAACAAATAAAAACGGGGAAAAAAGACACCTACTATAAAAAAGTCTTACTCATAAAACTTTATAATTTTGCAATTCTTATGTAAGACCTCATCTTTTTTTTCTAATTAATTTTAAATTTTTTTACATCATTGTTCATTTTTAAACAGTATTTGCTTCCCCCCAACCCCTCAAGTGTAGTCCCCAAAGAATTTCCTTCCCCATAGCACCCATGCACCATCACCACAGTCCTCTGTGCTCCTCCCTCCCTCCCTCTGATCCCTCTCCCTCCTCCTCCCCTGCAGTATGTCTCTGATTTATAATTGTCTGTTTTAACTTTATTGTGTTTTGTACTGTTATTATTTTTTTACACTGATGTCTTTTTTGGTTCCCGTATATTCCAGTTATAAGTGAAACCATCTGATATTTTTTTTCCCTTCTGGCTTATTTCACTGAGCATAATTTCTTCTCGCTCCACCCAAGTTGCTGCGAATGGCATGAGTTTATCTTTTTTGATTGTTGAATAATATTCCATTGTGTGTGTGTGTGTGTGTGTATATATATATATATATATATATATATATATATATATATATCTCACATCTTCTTGATCCAGTGATCTATTTTTGGGCATTTGGGTTGTTTCCAGGTTTTACCTATGGTAAATAGTGCTAAAATAAACATGGGGTACAGGTGGTCTTTTGAATCAATGTTTTTGTGTCCTTTGAGTAGATCCATAGGAGTGGAATTACTGAGTCATATGGCAGTGGCATTTTTTATTAGACTGAGGAACCACCAGACAGCTTTCCACAGTGGTTGGATCAGTTTGCACTCCCACCAGCAATGTAGAAGAGTTTCTTTTTCACCACATATCCTCGCCAATATTTGTTGTTCCTTGTTTTTTTTTATATATCTGTCATTCAAACTAGTGTAAGTTGGTATTTCCTTGTGGTTTTGATTTGCATTTACCTGATGATAAGGATGTTGAAAATTTTTCCATATACCTGTTGGCCATTTGCATTTCCTCTTTGGGGTAATGTCTTTTAAGTTCATCTGCCCATTTCTTGACTGGACTGTTTATTTGTTTTTGTGGAATTGTGTGAGTTCTTTGTGTATCTTTGTGATCAGTATCACTTATCAGTTGAATGGAGTGCAAGGATTTTTTTCCCCAATCACTGGGGTGTCTCTCTGTTTTGTTTAATGTCTCTTTTGTGTTACAGAAACTTTTCAGTTTGATGTAATCACAGGTGTTTATCTTTTCCTTGACTATCTTTGCTTTGGGTGAGGAGTCTTTAAAGATGTTATCGAGATGTATGTCTTGTAGTGTTTTAACTATATTTTCTTCTATATATTTTATGGTTTCAGGTCTCACGTCCAGTTCTCTTGTACATTTTGAGTTGATTTTTGTGCATGGTGAGAGGTAGCGGTCCAGTTTTCCCAGCACCATTTATTGAACAAACTGTCTGTGTTCCACTGCATATTCTTTGCTCCTTTGTTAAAGATTAGTTGTTCATAAAAGTGTGGCTTTATTTCTGGGCTCTCTATTCGGTTCCATTGATCTGTGTGTCTGTTTTTTGTTCCAATAACAAACTGTTTTAATTATTATGGTTTTGCAATATAGCTTGAAGTTTGGGAGGGTGATACCTCCTTTCTCCTTTGTTTTCATCAGTAGGGCTTTGGCTATTCGTGGTTTTTTGTGGTTCCATATGAATTTCATCAGTATTTGTTCTATTTCTTTGAAGAATGTCACTGTGATTTTTATTGGAATAGCATTGAATCTGTATATTGCTTTTGGAAGGATGGCCATTTTAATAATGCTGATTCTTCCAATCCATGAGCAGGGGATGTCTTTCCATTTCTTTGTGTCTTCTTCTATTTCTTTTAACAGTGTTTTATAATTTTCTTTCTATAGGTCTTTCACCTCTTTTGTTAGGTTTATTCCCAAGTATTTGATTTTTTTTTGTTTCAATAATAAAAGGTATGGTTTTCTTGATTTCTTCTTCTTCAGATTGATTGTGTATAGGAATCCTGCTACTTTACTAAACTGGTCGATTATTTTAAACTCCACTTTTCTGTGGAGTTTTTAGGGTTCTCTATGTTTATTATCATATCGTCTGCAAATAGTGATAGTTTTACATCCTCTTTCCCTTTTTGGATTGCTTGTATGTCTTTCTCTTATTTCATTACTCTGGCTAGGTCTTCCAGGATTATATTGAATAGCAGTGGTGAGAGAGGACACCCTTGTCTTGTTCCTGATCTGAAAGGAAAGGCCTTCAGCTTTTCACCATTGAAAATAATATTGGCAGAGGGTTTGATATATATGGCTTTTATCATGTTAAAGTATGTTCCTTCTATCCAGAGACTCTCAAGGGCCTTCATCATAAATGGATTTTAGACTTTGTTGAATGCTTTCTCTGCATCTATTGATATGATCATATGGTTCTTATTCTTCTTTTTGTTGATGTCTTGGATTATACTGATCGATTTTCGTATGTTGAACCATCCTTGTGCCCCTGGGATGAATCCCACTCGATCATGGTGTACTATCCTTTGATGCACTGCTGGATTCTGTTGGCAAGGATTCTGTTGAGGATTTTTGCATCAGTGTTCATTAGGGAGATTGGCCTGTAATTTTCTTTTTTTGTGCTGTCTTTGTTTGATTTTGGTATTAGCATAATGTTGGCTTTGTAGAACATATATGGTAGTATTCCTTCTTTTTCAATTTTTCCAAAGAGTTTGTGTAGGACAGGCACTAATTCACTGCTGAACGTTTGGTAGAATTCATTTGTGAAGCCTTCTGAAACTGGGCTTTTGTTTTTGGGGAGTGCTTTGATTACTGCCTCAATTTCGCTGCTTGTAATTGGTCTGTTTAGATGTTCTATTTCTTCTTTGTCCAGCTTTGGAAGATTATATCGTTCTAGGAATTTGTCCATCTCTTCTAGGTTATTGAATTTGTTTGCCTCTAAGTGTTCACGGTAATGTCTGATTATTATTTTGATTTCTACTGAGTCTGTTGTGATTTCTCCTCTGTCATTTGTAATCCTATTTATATGTATTTTTTCTTTGTGAGCCTGGCTAGAGGTTTATCTATTTTGTTTGTATTTTCAAAAAACCAACTTTTGGTTTTGTTGATCTTTTGGATTGTTTTTTTAATTTCCAATTAGTTTATTTCTGCTGTGATTTTTATTATTTCCTTTCTTCTACTGGCTTTAGGGTTTTTTTTGTTCTTTTTCTAGCTCTTTGAGATGTGAGATTAGGTTGTTTCTTTGAGTTCGTTCTTGTTCGTTGATGTGAGCCTGTATTGCTATATATTTTCCTCTTATTACTGCTTTTGCTGCATCCCATACATTCTGGAAAGTGGTGTCCTCCTTGTCGTTCAACTCAAAGTATTTTTTAATTTCTTCTTTGATCTCCTCATTAGTCCAGTGGTCTTCCAGTAGTGTGGGTTTCAATGTCCATGAAGTGGGAAGGTTTCTTGTTTTCTTTTCATGATTTATTTCTAGCTTGATGCCTTTATGATCGGAGAAGATAGTTGGAATGATTTTGATCTTCATGTATCTGTTGATGTTTGTCTTGTGGCCCAGTATATGATCAATTCTGGAGAATGATCCACGCGCACTTGAGAAAAATATGTACTCGGATTTTGGGGGGTGCAGTGTCCTATAGCTGTCTGTTAAGTCCATGAGTTCTATGTTTTTATTTAGGGCTCTAGTGTCTTTGTTGATTTTTTGTATCATTGATCTGTCCATTGGTGAGAGTAGGGTGTTGAAGCCTCCCACTATATAAGTATTTTCTTTAATGACTGCTTTCAGAGCTGATAATAATTGTCTAATATATTTTGGTGCTCCTTCATTTGGTGAGTATATTATATGTTTATGAGTGTTATATCTTCCTGGTATATTGTCCCCTTGATCATAATGCAATGTTTGTCTTTGTCTCTTTTTACCTTTTTTTAATTTGAAGTCTATTTCATCTGATGTAAGTATAGTTGTTCCTGCCTTCTTTTTTGGTCCATTAGCTTGTAGGATTGTTTTCCAACCTTTTACTTTCAGTCTGTGTTTATCTTTTGTGGTTAAATGTGTTTCCTGGAGATGGCAGAAGCTGGATTTTGATTTTTAATCCAGCCTGCTACTCTTTGTCTTTTTATTGATGAGTTTAATCCATTTACATTTAGAGTTAATATTGCTATGTGGGCTTCTGTGTTTGCCATTTTGTTTGTCTTTTTTTGTGATTTCATTCCTTGTTTGGTTCTATTCCTCTTGTTCATTCCTCTGTTGGTTTTGGCTTGAGGACTTCTTGTAGAATTTTTTGGAGTAGGGGTTTAGTTGTAATGAATTTCTGGAGTTTCTGTTTGTCTGAGAAGGTCCATATTTTTTCTTCACAGAGGAAAGAGAGATTTGTAGGGTGAAGTATTCTTGGTTGGCATTTGCTGTCTTGAAGTTTGCTGAATATGTTACTCCATTCTCTTCTCGCCCGTAATGTTTCTTCAGAGAAATCTGAAGTTAACCTGATTGGTTTTCCATTCTTATAAGTTATCTGTTTCATCCCCCTTGCCAGTTTCATTATTTTTTCCTTGTTTTGGACTCTTGCAAGCTTTACTATTATGTGTTGTGCTATAGTCTTCTTTTCATTGTGGTAGTTGGGTGTTCTTCTCACTTCTTGTATGTATATATTTGTCTCCTTTTTCATGTTTGGGAAATTTCCTTCAATTATCTTCTTCAATAGTTTCTCAGTTCCTTTGTCTCTCTCTCTCTCTCTCTCTCTCTCTCTCTCTCTCTCTCTCTCTCTCTGTGTGTGTGTGTGTAATGCCTATAACTCTTATATTTCTTCTCTTCATGGAGTCTGATAATTGTGAAAGAATGTCTTCATACTTCTTCCTTTGCATTTCTCTCTCCTTTTCTCTTTTGGCTCTTTTTATTTCTGTATCTTCTAGAGTACTGATCCATTCTTCCATTTCATCGATTCTGTTTTCGTTGCTTTTCCCAGAGTTCTTTATCTCCTCTAGTAATCTTTTAATCTCCTGAATTTCTTTTCTTTCCTTTCTTGAGGTCTCAATTTCATTCTTCAGCTCAGTGATTATTTGTCTCAAATCATATTTTCCCTTTCTTTTCTTTCTGCCTTTTAATCATGATGATTATTAATTCTCTATTTGAGTTCTGGTGATTGTTTTTCTTTTTGTGGTTTGTCCTCCTCCTGCCAGCTTGCTTAGTTATTTGTATTTTTCCTTCTCCCTGCTCTTTGTTTTCTAATTAGTTCTATGCATTGGGACATTGTGCCACTGGTGTTGGCAGGCACCTCTTTGGGGTGCTCCTTCAGTGGTGTCAGAAACTGTTTACCAGACCAAGTCCAGCACTGTATGCCAAAACTCCCCCAGGGTGTTGATGCTGTGTTGCTGGGCACTGTCCCTTACAGTTCCCTCCCTCTGTATTTACTCAGTTCCAGCAGGAAAAAAGCTAGTTGGTGATTTTTTCTGGTCACTGGGTGGCGCCAGACTTGTACTTGCTGACCTGTGCTTTTTCCCATGGTTTTCTGAGAAATGGAGGGGGTGAGAGGAGCATCTCAACACAGGGGTTCTTGTTTAAGCTGGGTGCTGTGTCTGCCCCATTTTTACCCAATGCTGTGCCCACAGCTGTATGGATCCCGCACTCTGAATTCTGCGCTCTAGGTCTCAGTTCCAGGGCATTCAGATCCAAAACACTCGTTGTCACTCTGTGCAATGCCCGCTGCTTCGGTGTGTCCCACGTCCCAATCCTGCGCCTGGCTCTCAGTTCCAGAATGGGGTCTTGCTCCATGCCTTGTTTCCCTTCTTATCCCCTTTTGCTTGTCTCACCCTCTCTTGGAGCTTGAGGGTGGTTTTGGGATCCCTGGCTTCCAACTATCAGGAAGTTGGTGATTTTGTTCTGGTCACTAGGTAGCACCAGATAGCTTTCCTAGTATCCTTTGGGAACTGCATTTTTTCCCTGTGGGTCTCAGGGGAACAGAGTAGGGGTGGCGTGCAGCGCATCAGTGGCATGGTGGAGCTGTGTCTGTCCTGTGCCCTGCCTCGTGGGGATCTTAGGCCCCGAATTTCATGCCCCTGTTCTCAGTTCTGAAGACTTCAGATCCGGGACACAGGAGGTAGCCCAGGTCAGCGTCCTCAGAAATGGCACCTTTTGCACCCAGATCCCATGCTTGGGTGCCTGGTTTCTGATTACTCAGTGAGTGCTATTCACCTCAGTGATGGTTCCCAGGAGTCTCCCCAGGAACCAAGGCCAAGGGCACAGGGACCTAGGCAGCCTGGATCTGCATATGCTTTTTGAGCGAGTGCACTTTTCAGCACAAGTTTATGAGCTGGCCTTGGGCTATTTGCAGGTCTCTCCATGGAGTCCTTATCTTCCTCTAATGGCACCTGGAGCAGTTGTCTCACCTCCACTGCGATACATGCACGGTTCTTCACAGTTCCCATTCATGGGTTGCGGTGCCTGCAGTAGTTCCTTTCCACTCATTATTCCCCTTGATCTGTAGTTTGTTCTTGTCGTTTTTCTTTTTTCCCTCCTTTCTGTTGGTCGGAGAGTGCAGACATTGTGGGTGGGGGAGGGTAGCAGGGTTCTGAGCTTTCCTTTCTTCTTGGTCCTCTTTTATGGCAACTTTCCTCTTCGGGCAGTTTGCCAGAGTTGCCTGTTTATCTTCCTTGTCCTTTATCTTGCAGGGACCTGCCACTTTTCCTCCCTATAACTCTTATTATTTTTTTTTTTTTAATGGGAGGACTTAGAACGTTTCCCTGCCACCATGTTTATCCTCTCTCAGATCTCATCTTTTAATTCTTTCACCTCCTTTTCCTTTTAAAGCATTTAAAAAATAGGACTTTTTATGTAATCTCCTTGTTTTTCTATTTTAAATATATCCACATTTTGATTTTGTTTCCATAAAATCATTCATCTTTATATCATGACTACCAAGCAAAACCCCCATTTTATATTCTGAAAGTATTTTTATAAAATGCTACATTTAGCAAATGATAATGTGGGGTACGAAGCTGCTTCTGGGCCAGGCATTGTTCTCAACATTTTAGATGGATTATCTCATTCAACCATGGTAATACCCCTAAGAGAATGTTCTATTGAAAGCTCTAGTTTATAGATGAGAACCTTAAGATGGAAAAGTGAATTCATTTGTTCAAAGTAACACAGTAAATAACTGGTTGACCTGCAATTCAAATGTAAGCAACTTTGCTACAGAATCTATATAATTAACTTTTATGCATTATTTCTTGAGTTAGACCACTGCATCACCTTGCCAAAAAATATTCTGGTTCCAAAAATGATTCTGAAAGGATGAATTAACAATTTCCTTTGTTTATACATTGATATTTTCAGGAAACAGTGTAAATGATCTCAATATTCTTCCTCTGGTCTTATTTTGTCTATCATTTTAAACATAAATTTATATTATTTTTTAATTATATTTTTCTTTCTCTATCTCTTATATACCTGCTTGTTTTATTAATATATTCTTTCAATATTCACTGAGCATTTGCTAGGTGTCTGACATATGAAATCACAGGCTCATGAAAACCACAAAACCTTATATCTAGGCAATACTAGAGATGAAACAATCAAAATTAATGTTTATAGAAAAGGAATATAAAATCTTGATAGCTAACTTTTTTCCTTCTTGGTCTAATGCTAAGAAAAGCTAATTCAGGTATTTTTCCCATCGCCATTTGTTTTATACTTCATAGTAAGAAAAATTTGTTATCAGCTAGACACTTCACTAGAAAATCTTTCAAATATTCTATAGATAATAAATATAGTGGATAGTGTATTAGTATCATAGAGCTGTCATAACAAAATAACACAACATGAGTAACTTAAGACAACAGAAATTATTTTTCTATAGTTCTGAGGATAGGAAGTTTGAAATCAAGTTTTAGCAGGGTCATGTACCCACAGAAACTTCTAAGAAGGTCCTTCCTTAACTCTCATAGTAGCTCCAAGCATCCTTTCCTTGTAGTTCAGTTCTAATCTCTGCCTCTGACCTCTGTCTTCCCTGTGTATCAACCTGTCTTCTTTTCTAAAACCACCAGTTGTACTGGGTTTTAGACTACCCTAATGACCTCATTTGACTTGATTACATCTCCATCATATTCACAGGTACTGGGAAATGGGTCTTCACTGTACTTTTTTTTCTGTATACAATTCTACCCAAAACAGATATAAGTATTGTTTTGAACTCTATACTTTTTCCATTATCTAAAACATATTTATCTCTACCTTTTAATTTATGATTTTAAATCTTTTCTTGGACCATCCAAAAAGCATATTTTTCATAGATGGCAACTTATATTTAGTAACCTGTAGTAAAGAACATTGTCAGTCTTTTCTAAAACCTAAGTCTATACTTTATACACCCCATTCCTTGCATATAGAAGAAATCTGAGAACAATCAGTCAGGCATGATTTCTTTCTTAGGATATGTTCCCTTCCCCTGGGAGGTTATTTTATTGAAATATTTAATAATTCCATTTTTTATTAAGAATTCTGAGAACTTGGTCAATATTCAAAAGGTGTTTACTGAACCTTCTCTATGTGTAAGTACTGTTCAAGACCAAAGAAATAGTAGCAAACAAAATGAAAGTGCCTGTCTTCTTGGAGATATAGTTTTGGTGCCTAGGAAAAATACAGGGAAAATAGGTACTAAAAAAATATACATATATATATATATATATATATATATATATGTGTGTGTGTGTGTGTGTGTACATATCATAGTTAAATGAGATAACACACATAATTGCACATATTAAAGTATGTGATGCAGAGAAATTCTTAGTAAAAAGTTACCACATGGTAAATGTTATCAAACAAACTAGTAGTAGTAGTAGTAGCATCAGCAGCAGAAACAGCAGTAAAGATACTGGAAGTGCTATATAAGAAGTGAAAGGGGTAATCGGATAAATGATGGCAGGCGGTAGAAGGATAATAAGAAAGTCTACTATAGCTACAGAATCAGAGAGATAATTCAAAGTAGTGACATCTGAGTTAAAATGATGAAAAGAAGGAAGTCAGTAATACGGAGAACTGGGAGAAGAGTTTTAAAGCAAGAGGAAACAGAAAGACCCTGAGATGAGAAGCTTCATATGTTCATAAGATCAGAATGGGTAGAAGAGGAGGAGTGGTAGGTAATGGGATGGGGGTGGTGAGGAGGCATGGATGGGCAGGCAAGAACAAGAGTATGTAATTTGGTCTATGATAAAAAATGCAAATTTTATCTATTTACATAGAGGTGGTATAGGAGAGTTATAACAGGAAATATATATGATAACATTGAGATTATTCTAGTTACATTATAGAAAATAAAATGCAGGAAATGCAAGGAAGGAAGCAGGTATGTGGCAAAAGTAATCCAGGCCACAGCGGTGAGTTTTATTAGGATGAGCACCATGGAAATGCTGATGAGAGGTCAGATTTAAGATATATTTTGAAGGCAGCCCCAAGAAAAGTTGCTGATAGAGTACATGTTAGATCTGAGAGTGAATAAAAGGTGATTCCTAAGACTTTGGCTTGAGCAGCAAATTTAGTGATACCTTTCATTAAGAAGTGGAATATCATAAAAGTGATAGATTTGAGGGTTTTAATAAGTTAAATTTGACATTATCAATTCAGTTACTGAAATGAAATGGTCCAAATCTAAGAATTTATAAATGAACTTCACTTTAAAAGTGGCATATTCATGAAAATGAACTGTCATACCTTATACAGGACACCTGACATAACAAACAATTTTAAACAAAAATAACCAAAGCATTATTTTTATATATCCAGGAATTATGTCACAGGGTGAAGACTTTTGGTAGGCGTGGTAAAAACAGAAAACCTTCACATGTAAGTTTCAAAATTATATGCATTGTATTTTTAGAATATAAAATGATAAAATATCTCAATTTCAGAAATTTGTTTTCTCTGACACTGAGCTCCACCTGCTGGTAATTTCTTATCTTTAGGTATTAACTATAAAAAAGAAAAAAGAACTAAGATAAGTTAAAATGAAATATAGCCTATAACACAAATATACTAAGAAAAAACACATTTAGAAGATATCATGGTAACTCATTCGTTCTTTGCAGCTATCATTTCAGTTTAGCTATATTCCAGGTATTACACTTAACAGTTTTACAAACCCTACCTCTTTTAATTTTCAAAATAATTGTATGACATTTCTATGATTTACTACATTTTACCAGTAAGACTACTCAAAGAGGTTGTGTGATTTTTGCCTATAATCAGATATAGGATAGAACAAATTTGAACAGTCTCTCTGAATACAAGTATGCTTGGCTTATATATAAATTTTAGTGTCAGAAAATCTTGAGTTCAAATCCACCACTGATTCTAATCAAATTCCTTAATCTCTTCAAGCATCACTGAGTCTATCCATCTGAAAGACTGGAATAACTCCTCCATTGCAGGGCCGTTTGCCTATAATAATATTTTATAGGTCTGGCACTAGCACATATCGCTTCTCGGCCTTTTGGCTAAGATCAAGTGTAGCACTAGCACATAGCAAGCCACTTCCTTTCTTTTAGCAGTTTTCTTATATGACACATTACAGCAACCAATATATGAAGCTTTATACTGCCAAATGTTAAAGAATATATACAGTGTCTCTCAAAAAGTGTTAGTTACCTTGGGAAATTTTTAATTTTTAATTGTAATCAATACTAAATAAATTTATTTTGAAAAATCTTTTCTTTGAAGTGAAACATGACAGTGATTTAAGTATGGACTATGCATGTATAAATGAAAAAGCTTCTGTGTGATGCTGCTGTCACCACTTAAAATATATTCTAGTAGATTTTAATCCTTTGGCCAGTTCTATGATACTGTTATTTTTTGTACATCTAATGATAGTAGAGTAAGACTATTATTGACTGTTTAATGTCATTGTCATGGCCATAGATGATTTCAAAATAAAATTTGAATGTCCTACTTAAAAAAAAGGGAACATATTAAATACACTAGCCAGAATTACAGCAATCTTTAACTACCTATCTATAAAATCTATAGAACTAGTGTTTAGGTGCAGTCAACCAAAATGTCTACAAACTGAAATTTAGAATAGCCAATTAGAAAACAGTCAGACATCAGAAAGGAAAAAATACAAAATCTGCAAGCAAAAGTTGAAATTAATACTGATAGTTTCTCTATAATCATTAGTATTTTTTCTTAATCCAAAGGACAAGTTTTAATCATTTTATGGAGGCCATGTTTTCATATATATAAAATAACATTTTTAAAATACAAAATATTTCCAATAATTTTCCAAGAATTATAGAACTTGAAAATATTTTAATCAGCAATAAATTTATTAGGAAATTCTTCAAATCTTATATATTCACATTCAAGCAAGTATAGAATACCTATAACTGAGATATCTTCCCAGGGAATACAAATATCCATTGTATATACAAACTGCAGCTGACAGAAATGGTACTGACACAGAGTCATAGAAAGTCAAATTCAACCATTATTCTAAGTCTAGATTATATTCTTAGACAAAATCAATTTACAGGCAGTTGCATTCTTAAGCTTCCATAGATTTGTCTTCAGTGTTACACTCTACTTCCACTAAGAGATTATAACTTCTGCAAAAGATGGCCTTATGCTCCTTCCTGCATTAGATGCAATGTTAACATTAAATGTATTGTCACTTCAAAAATCAATGTTAAAGCCTCCAGTAATAAATTCTATTATAGTTAAATGCAATAAAATGCTTTGTGTGCCCTGCTATGCGACAGGTTTTATTTATTTAAAATTAACTATTGGGCCTCCCTGGTGGTGCAGGCAGTTGAGCCCAGTGTTGTGAAGCTGTCTGCAGCCTCTGCAGTGCTGGTTCGATCCCCAGCGGCTGCGGAGATACCCACATGGCAGGACAGACCTCTCCTGTCTTGCCCACTGCTCCCCTTAGCAATGTATTTCAGTCACTCTGCCTGTTCTGGTCCCCGCTCTGTCGCTGGTGAATCCTCTTACCCTCCTGCACATCTGACCTCTACCCCAGTTCTTGTATAAATAAATAAATCTTTAAAAAAAAAAAAGTCAGTAAACCATATTATAAAATAAATAAATATACATACAATTAATTAACATACATACAATTAACTACTATATGACTTTACCTCCCTTTTCATTTTGGTCTTTGGGAAGTTTTAGAGACAATGATAGCACTAGTGCAGAAACTAAATGTCATGATCTATATACACAGTTTTCCTCCAGCCTTGATATCCCATTATAACTTCCATTTTTTTCTGGTTCTGATTTTACTGCCTACTAATAATTTTGCTGGGTTTTGTTATTAGCCACTTCAAATACCCTGGGAACTATAGTAGGAAATGAATAAATGAGTGGATGAACAGAAGCATGTAAGTAGGCAAATACTAAATCTTTAAAAAAAAGAGTTGTGCAATGTGAACTTTCCAGTTCCCAAAGTTAACAGACATTTTTCCTAACAATTTAAAGCAAAAGTGTGACTACCTCAAGTTCGTGATATCATTCCCCCTGCCACCTTCAGACAACAAATATGGTAATTTTACTACCTTTCTTAGAAGTGATATAGCTGAACCTTAAATACTCTCTATTTTTCACTTCCTGCAATCATTTGATGGCTCTAAGAAAAAGACACAGGAAGCTTCCCTGGTGTTCTCTGGTTTTTAGCATTCTAATCCCAAATCACATGCTTAGCACCAAGTCAAAGCTGTTTTTGACTTTCTGACTTTGAGAGATGCGAAAGAGGCAACATCCCTAAAAATTACCCAAGTTTATAAGGATGGTAATAAACAAAAAGTGTAATACACTTTTAAAATATTTGGGATAACAAGAGACCATAGTTTTTTCATTGTATTGCTAATCTTTCTTTGTTTTACCACTCATATACCAAAATATTAGGTACCTGCAGAAGTTACTCCATCAGCTTAAATGATGACTATATCTTGCAAAATAAAAACAAATTAGGGGGGCGGAGCAACATGGCAGCGAGGAGACGCTGCGAGTAAAATCTCCCATTAAAAAAAGTTAATAGGGAGGAAAAGCGGCAGGTCCCAGTGAGAGGTGGGACACGGAAGATAAACAGGTGACGCCAGCAAACTGCCCAAAGAAGAAAGTTGCCATAAAAGAGGACCAGAAGGGAGGGAAGCGCAGAACCCTGCTCCCCTCCCCCGCCCACAGAGGCGGCACTCTCCAACCAGCAGAGAGGAGGAAAACAACAAACCAAAACGGCCAACAAGAACAAACTACACAGCAAGCGGGACTGTGAGTGGAAAGCAACTATTGCAGCCACCACACCCCGTGAACGGGAGCTGTGGAGAACCCTGCAGGATCCACCGCGGCGGTGAGCGAACGGCTCCGGGCACCATTAGAGAAGAACAAAGACCCCGGGAGACGCTCACACAGCCCGGGCTGCCCGTAAGCTGCGCGGAAAGGCGGTGCGCTTGGCGCGCTTGAAAAGCAAACGCGGACCTGGATAGCGGCTGCCCAGGTCCATGCGCCTGCGACCTAGGCTTGCGGGGAGACGCGCAGAGGCCCTCACTGGGGTGAAAGGCCCTCCCTGAGTAAGCAGGAACCAGGCGCCCAGGCACGGGAGCGGGGTGCAAAAGGCGCCATTCCCGCGTCACTGAACTGGGCTACAGCCCGCGTCCTGGACCTGAGGGCTTTGAACTGAGACCCGGGGCACGAAATTCTGGGCGAGGGTTCTCCACGACGGTGGGGCACAAGGCAGACACAGCACCCCAAAGCCGTTGAGGTTTACCCTACCATTCTCGCTCTCTGTTCCCTGTCTCACGGGGGTGGGGGGGTTGAAAAACAGCCCCCCAAGGACAATAGGAGAGATCTCTGGCTCCACCTAGCGACCAGAAAAAAAGTCACTAACACCCCATAGAACAGGGAAATTTCTTAAGACTTCTTGAAAAGGGCAGAAGGCTTCTGGAGGACCCAGTGGCCAGCTGGGAAGTTAGCCCACGCCAGGCCCCTTCCGACCAGCAGTCTGAGCCCACAGAGGGAGCAGGCACCCACGTCCGGGGCAGACCGAGCACACAGAAGTATGTGCCTGAGACCGGATGTACAAGGACTGCGTCCCGCTTCGCCAGTTTAGAACAGGGACATTTCTTCAGTAAAGACTTCCTGAAACCAGCAGAAAGCCCCCCCAGAAGCCAGAGATGGTTCCTGGAGGAGCCAGAGGGGAGTGGAGAAGTTCACCCAAGATGACGGCCAGTCCAAGCAACACAGTGTCCCAATGCATACGACAAATTAGAAAACAGACAGTAGGGAGTAGAAGAACCACATGCAACCTAACAACGCCTCAGGAAAGAAGCACACCACAAAAAGAAAACCACCCTCCAGATTGCAACGACAGTAACATGGAAGAACTTCTGAGCCTTCCAGAAAGAGAATTTAAAATTGCCCTGATTAAAAAAGTGGCAGAAGTCATAAAGGAAAACAATGATCAGAAGAAGGAAATTGAGTCCCTAAAGAGGGAAAACAATGGTCAGAAGAATGAAATTGAGTCCCTAAAAAGGGAAAACAAGGGTCAGAAGAATGAAATTGAGTCCCTAAAGAGGGAAGTAAAAGAAATGCAGGAGATCAAAGAATTAATGGAGGAACTAAAGAACTCTGGGAAAAGCAATGAAAGCAGAATAGATGAAATGGAAGAACGAATAAGTACTCTTGAAGACACAGAAATAAAAAGAACCAAAACAGAAAAGGAAAGAGAAGTACGAAGGAAAAAGAACGAAGAAAGACTTCGGGAACTATCTGACTCCATGAGGAAAGGAAATTTAAGAGTTATAGGAATTCCAGGAGGAGAGGAGAGAGATGTAGGAACAGAGAAAATATTCCAGGAGATAATTGAAGAGAACTTCCCAAATGCGAAGAAGGAGCTGAAAATTGATATACAAGAAGCAAGAAGAACACCAAACTTCCACGACGAAAGGAAAAACACAGCAAGACACATAATAGTAAAGCTCCCAAGAATCCAGGACAAGGAAAAAATAATGAAGCTGACAAGAGGGAAGAGACAGATAACATTCAAAGGAAAACCAATCAGGCTGACATCAGACTTCTCTGAAGAAACACTACGGGCAAGGAGAGAGTGGAGGGACATAGTCAACAGACTCCAAGAGAACAGATGCCAACCAAGAATACTCTATCCTGCAAAGCTCTCCTTCCTCTTTGAAGAAAGAATATGGACCTTCCCAGACAAAGAGAAACTCCGGAATTTCATTACAACTAAACCCCCACTCCAAAAAATACTACAAGGAATCCTAAAGCCAGAACCTCAGAGGGATGAATAACAACGAAAAAAGACCAAAAAAAAAAAAAGTTATTAAAAGAATAAATAAAATCAAAGGAAAGACAAACACAATGGCAAATACAGATGCTAACATATCAATATTAACTCTAAAAGTAAATGGACTAAACTCTTCAATAAAAAGACACAGAGTTGCAGCCTGGATTAAGAAACAAAACCCAACCTTTTGCTGTCTCCAGGAAACACATTTAGCTACAAAAGATAAAAATAGGCTTAAAGTTAAAGGATGGAAAACAATCCTACAAGCAAATGGACCAAAAAAGAAAGCAGGAACAGCTATACTTATATCAGATAAAACAGACTTCAAACTCAAAAAAATAAAAAGAGACCCCAGTGGTCACTACATTATGATCAAGGGGACAATACTTCAGGAAGAAATAACACTCATTAACATATACTCACCAAACAAAGGAGCACCAAAATATATCAGACAACTGTTGTCCTCTCTGAAAACAGAAATCAGAGAAAACACATACATAGTGGGAGACTTCAACACACCACTATCAACAATGGATAGATCAACAAGACAAAAAATAAGTAAAGAAACTAAAGCTCTAAATAAGGACCTAGAGCATTTGGGCTTAACAGACATCTATAGAACACTAAACCCAAAAAAAACGGAGTACATATTATTCTCAAGCGCACATGGATCATTCTCCAGGATCGATCACATACTGGGGCACAAGACAAACATCAACAGATACACCAAGATTGAAATCATACCAACCATCTTTTCTGACCATGAAGGCATCAAACTAGAAATAAACCATAAAAAAAGAAGGCAAGGAACTATCCTACCTCATGGAGATTAAAAACCACACTACTGGAAAGCCACTGGACTAACGAGGAGATCAAAGAAGAAATTAAAAAATTCTTTGAATTGAATGACAAGGAGGACACTAATATCCTAAATGTATGGGATGCAGCAAAAGCAGTAATAAGAGGAAAATATATAGCAATAGAAGCTCACATCAAAAAACAAGAAAGAACTCATAGAAACAACCTAATCTCGAAGCTCAGAGATCTAGAAAAAGAACAACAAAAAAAACCCAAAACCAGTAGAAGAAAAGAAATAATAAAAACCAAAGCAGAAATAAATGAAATTGAAACTAAAAAAACAATCCAAAAGATCAATGAAACCAAGAGCTGGTTCTTTGAAAAAATCAATAAAATAGACAAACCCCTAGCCAGGCTCACAAAGGAAAAAAGGGATAAAGCACAAATAAACAGAATCATAAATGAAAGAGGAGAAATCACAACGGACACAGCAGAAATCAAAAGAATAATCAGTAACTACTATGAACAGTTATATGGAAACAAGTTCAACAATCTAGAGGGGATGGACAAATTCCTACAACTCTACAATCACCCAAAGCTAGATAAAGAAGAAATAGAACACCTAAACAGACCAATTACAAGCAGCGAAATTGAAATGGTAATCAAAAACCTTCCCAAAAACAAAAGCCCAGACCTGATGGATTTACAAATGAATTCTACCAAACATTCAGAGACCAATTAGTGCCTATCCTTCACAAACTCTTCCAAAAAATTGAGAAGGAAGGGACAATACCAAACACGTTCTATGAAGTCAACATTACCCTAATACCAAAACCGAATAAGGACAACACAAAAAGGAAAACTACAGGCCAATCTCCCTAATGAACACTGATGCAAAAATCCTCAATAAAAATTTAGCTATCAGAATCCAACAATGTATCCATAAGATAATTCACCACGACCAAGTAGGATTCATTCCAGGGACACAAGGATGGTTTAACATCCGAAAATCAATCAACGTTATCCAACACATCAACAAAAAGAAATATAAAAACCATATGATAATATCAATAGATGCTGAGAAAGCTTTCGACAAAGTGCAACACCCATTCATGATAAAAGCCCTTGAAATTCTTGGGATACAAGGAACATACCTCAACATCATAAAGGCCATCTATGACAAGCCAACAGCCAGTATCATTCTCAATGGTGAAAAGCTGAAAGCAATTCCATTAAGATCTGGAACAAGACAAGGATGTCCACTCTCACCACTGCTTTTCAATATAATACTGGAAGTCCTAGCCAGAGCAATAAGACAAGAGAAAGACATACAAGGAATCCAAATAGGAAAAGAAGAAGTCAAACTATCACTATTTGCAGATGATATGATAATATACATAGAGAACCCCAAAAACTCCACAGAAAACTAATTCAACTCATCAATCAATTCAGTAAAGTGGCAGGATACAAAATCAACACGCAAAAGTCAGTAGCCTTCCTATACACAAACAATAAATCTGAAGAAGAAGAAATAAAAAAAAATCCCTTTTATTATCGAAACAAAAAAATCAAATATTTGGGAATAAATCTAACAAAAGAGGTAAAGGACCTATACAAAGAAAATTATAAAACACTGTTAAAAGAAATAGAAGAAGACACAAAGAAATGGAAAGACATCCCCTGCTCATGGATTGGAAGAATAAACATTATTAAAATGGCCATCCTACCAAAAGCAATATACAGATTCAATGCTATTCCAATCAAAATTTCAATGTCATTCTTCAAAGAAATAGAACAATTATTGATGAAATTCATATGGAATCACAAAAACCCCGAATAGCCAAAGCTCTCCTGAAAAAAAAAGAAGGAAATGGAGGCATCACACTCCCAGACTTCAAACTATACTACAAAGCCATAATCATCAAAACTGCATGGTATTGGAACAAGAACAGACATACAGACCAATGGAATGGAATAGAAAATCCAGAAATAAACCCACAGATTTATGGTCAACTAATCTTTGACAAAGGAGCAAAGACTATGCATTGGAACAAAGAAAGTTTGTTCAATAAATGGTGCTGGGAAAACTGGGTTGCTACATGCAAAAGAATGAAGCTTGACCACTACCTCACACCATACACAAAAATCAACTCAAAATGGATTAAAGAACTAGACATAAGACCTGAAACCATAAAATACATAGAAGGAAATATAGGTGAAACACTACGTGATTTGCATATTAAAGACATCTTTACAGACACATCACCCAAAGCAGTGATAGTGAAGGCAAAGATAAACAGCTGGGACTACATCAAATTAAAGAGCTTCTGCACAGCAAAAGAGACAATAACAAAAACAAAGAGAAACCCCACCAACTGGGAGAACATTTTTGCACCCAACACTAATGATAAAGAACTGATCACAAAAATCTGCAAAGAGCTGATGAAACTCAACAACAACAAAGAAAATAACCCAGTCAAAAAATGGGCAGAAGAGCTAAAAAGAAACTTCTCTGAAGAGGAAATGCAAATGGCCAACAGACATATGAAAAAATGTTCAACATCACCTGTCATCAGGGAAATGCAAATCAAAACTACCATGAGATACAATCTTACACCAGTGAGAATGGCACATATTAAAAAAACTAGCAACAACAAATGTTGGCGAGGTTGTGGAGAAAAAGGAACTCTTCTGCACTGTTGGTGGGAATGCAAACTGGGCCAACCACTATGGAGAGCTGTGTGGAGATTTCTTGACCTACTAAACATAGAGCTTCTGTATAATCCAGCTATTCCACTCCTAGGTATTTACCCAAAGCACACAGAAACATCAATTCCAAAGAGCGCCTGCATCCCTATGTTTATAGCAGCACTATTACAATAGCCAAGCTTTGGAAACAACCCAAATGCCCAAAAATAGATGACTGGATCAAGAAGATGTGGTACATATATACCATGGAATATTACTCAGCATTCAAAAAAGGTAAACACATGCAATTTGCAGCAACATGGATGGCGCTGGAAGGGATCATGCTCAGCGAAATAAGCCAAAAAGAAAAAGAAAAATACCGGATGGTCTCACTCATAGCAGGAATCTAGAAAACTTAAATAAGGGATCAGGAAAATGAATAACTATAAGAAAGTGAAAATCAAAATCAACAAAAAACTATGAACCAGAGACACTTTTTGGGGGTGTGGGGCCGGGAGGGGAGGGATTGGGGTCAGAATGGGGCATGTGCAGTTGTATGGGGGAATATAAAAAAAAAATTTATTATTTAAAAAATAAATAAATAAAAATAAAAACAAATTATTTAATTTTCCACCACAATATTCAAAATTATAATGAGCAACAATGAAACTGAGATCTCTAAATTGTATGTTGTCATCACATGCTAGAAAATATGTAAGTATGAGGTCAGAATCAACATGTTTGCATAGTATATGTGTACAATTAGTCTTTGAAATTTAAAAAAAAAAAAGGAACTCTCATGGATTGTCATTTTTGTCAAGAGACAGAAAAAGAAACGTTCTGATTAAATTTTTAATGCACTAAGACACACAAATGCAATATAATATAAAATATTCATGTATCATACTAGGTAAAATAGATAATGCCATGTCGATTAATTTTCACTAGTTTTGTTTCGGAATGAATTCCTTGAAAACATGGTAAAATATACAAAATTGATCCCAGATTCAGAAAAAAAATCTATATAATTCTATTTTGCACAAAAGGAGGGCAAAAAATGGTCGAATAGTTTTTATGATGGATGATTTGAATTTCATTTTATGTCATCCAACCATGAGTGAACATGATAGAGCTATCTAGTGATTTTATTTTCTAATAATACACTTAATAAAATAATAAATGGCAAAGACTATGAATATTTTACAAGTAATAAAATCAAAAATGCTAACAATATCAAAAAGCACAGATATTTGCAATAATTAATACTGTTAACCTAAGGTATATATAAATATTCATGACCTAATTAATAACAAATTGAACAACTACATATGCAATGCAAGTTTATACATATACATTCACTATACCCACAAACACTATATTATGATATTTCCAATTTCTGTTTGGGGAGTCTAAATTGTTAGGATAAATATCAAAATTTTCCATTTTTTAAAAATCAAATACCACCCAATAAAAACTTTTGGGAATCAACAACTTAATTTGGTGTTAAATAATGAGAAGCAAACATTCTTAAAATTTTATAATTTTATTGAGCTAAAATTTGAAAGTAGGAATATCAATTTCACTAAGTATATGAACCCACAAGTTGCATTCACATATTAGATTTTATTGAACTCAAATTTTATTGAAGCTCAATTTATGTTTAAGTCCATGTACTTCCCTCTGCCATGCCCTTTTTCCTAATCCCTTTCCATTTTTACTTTTACTTCCCTTTTATTCCTGTATTTTGCTTCCTCTCCTGCTCTTTGCCTTTCCTCTTCTTCACCCATCTTTGCTTACTGGTTTCCTCACCTGTTTCTCTCTCTCTCTTTTCTGTGCTCCCCTCATGGTATCTCCCTCATTCTTCCTTAAAGGCCTTAACAACAAAGGATTAAGGGGAAAGAAGAATTCCCTACAAGACCGAATTTTAGCGAAAAACACAAAAGCCCTTTGTGCAATAACAACAGTATTCTGGCTCCATAAAGATTATATATATATACATATATATATATATATATATATATATATGTGTGTGTGTGTGTGTGTGTGTGTGTATAAAAAAGAAAGAAACAAGAACCACTCAAATTTTCATACAGTGGCTACTTAGAACATTTAAGATTTTAGAAACACTTAAAATTAACCAAACTTCTCAAAAGACAGCTTGTGATTTTGTGTTTTGTTTTGACCAACTGAATCCCTTTTGATTCTACCTAACCTTCTGCCTCTAACGATCTTGTTGTTAGTGCAATGGTCACTGACTAATAATACCAGTCACCTTCCATAAACAACATAATACTTCACTAGCTCCCAAGTTACCTGCCTACACCATATCCTCCTTGCTCAGACCATTAGTTCCCAGCTATAGCCATGCATCATTCCTGTCAATACAGCAATGAGCAGCTTTACTCCATTTCAGTCAATGACAGAGCCAACATAGGACAGTAGTCCCAACAGGCTACAACATACAGCCTAGGAGTGTAGCAGACTATACCATCTGGTTTATATAATAATACTCTAAAATGCTTGCACAATGATGAAATTGTCTAACAACGCATTTCTCAAAACACACCTCATTTTTAAACAATACGATTGTACTACAGAAAAGTCAGTTCTCCATTTCAAAATTTCTAGACTTTTTCCTTAGCCTTTTTCTCTATCTATTCTGTTATTTTTTCCCAAATATGCTCTCAAACTAAATTACTTATGAAAAGGGAAAAGTCAAACTTTGCCAAAAGTATGAAATGAATTCAGCTTCAGAAGTCTCTAACTTTCCCTTCCAATACCACACACACTCAAAGGTATGCCTATCTGAATCAGGATTGCCATTCAAAATGTCCTTCTACATGCTTGCATAACGATTTTCATGGTGATTCCCACTCTTCAGTTTCCAAGCCCCTAATTTGAGAAACATAATATCTCAGCATGCATATTATGCTAGTTTCCCAAGAGGCATGCAGAATTAAAAAGAATTCTTTAAGAAAAACCTTTGGCCCAATAGTTCTCAAACTTATTTTCAACCTCAAGAGACCTAAATGACAACACTTTCTCAACAAAGATTATACTTAACTAAGACTTGTTCTTAAAAGAAAAAGGAAGAGAGGTATATAGTCCATAGAATAAATCTCATAGTATGAGAAGGGAGTGGGTGACAAAGAAATAGAAGTATGGTCTGTGCACTTGTATTTTAAAGCCCTCACCTTCTTCCAAGTAATCTGAAAAGACAAAAATGAATAATGCTCCCCACCAACCCCCATACACACACAGAGTGAAGCATACTTTCAATTTGATCCCATGCAAAATATGCCAAAGTGTTTGTGTTTTTTTTTTTTTTTGAAATTTTCACAGATTGAAAACTCCTTGTGAAAAGAACAGAAAGAACAGAGACAAAAAAATTATTTCTACACTCTCTAAGTCCCCTATGTGCCCCTTTATAGACTCTTCTTCTACCCCACCAAGGGTAACCACTACACTAACTTCTAATATCATAGATTATTTTTGCTTCTTTTGAACTTTATATAAATGGGATCACAAATATGTAATGTCTGGTATCTTTCTAAGAGTCAAGTGTATTGCTGTGTTTAGTTTTTATTTGTTCATTCTCATTAGAGCAAAGCAACCCACTGGGTAAATATTCCACAATTTATCTACACTACCATTAAGTGACATCTGTCAATGTATGATAAACTACTCCTGTAAACACTCTTCTACATATGTTTTTGGAAGCATATGTACAGGTTATCTCCTGTCACTTCATTTTTACAAAAGACCTACATAATACCTGTTTTTGCTAACTAAAAGAAGTCTCGGGAGGATTTTCATTTCAGGACAAAAGGAAAAACAGTGTTCAGGGTTGGTTTGCAGCAGTCTTTATAGAAACAGCATGCACCCTAAGCAATGAGAGTGGCACCACCAAGCTCCTTCCCCTGGACCTGCTTTATATAAACTTTGCATTTATCACAGCATTCCTACTTTTACTCTATATTAGTGTTATTTTAAGTTGTATGTGTTTTTTTTATACGGTTACTTTTGAGTTCTGAGAATGTTCAAGAGTATTTCCATATAAATGAATGGTATCTGCTTCTTTGCTTTACATCATTTTGGCTTACATAAAGTTTCAGAGGAATGTTTTCCCTTTGGATAGCAGGGAAATCTGCATTCATTTCTGTTGGTTCTATAAATAGTGGTTGATATACTATGTCTCAGGCTGTGCACATGGTCTTCCTTAATAAATACTGCCAAAAAGTTCTTCTAAAGCAGCTGTAGTGGTTAAGTGAATATGCTAATAAAGGCTCTTTTTCTACAACTTTTTCATCAGTATTATAAGTAATATATTATTTTCCAAAATGTAATCTAGAATAATTTACTACTCTATATTAATTGAGTAGGTGTTCTCTTTTATGTGGTGCTTATATGCCAAGGAATATGTAATAAAGGAGGCAAGAATTTGAATAAAAATTAGAATATTACTTTTTATGGTTTCATCTTAAAACATCAGGCAAGTTGAAGAAAACTTTAAGTACTTACCCTTTGTGAAGTACTTTGTTAAGCATTAGAATATTATATACAAATACTTAAAAGTGATGAGATCTTTACAATACTGAAGGCAGGTCACTATCATTCTCAATGCTACACTATATGACCTCTCACTCACTTTCGTTTATTGAGATCTTTGCAAATGGCATAGAATCACTTCTTTCCAGTTCAAACGCTAACATTATCACTGATGATTCTTATACCCTCACCCTCAAAGTTTCTTAAAAGTCTCCATCCCCAATAATGCCCATCCATGTTCAAGCATTTGTAACTCAGGATTTACCATTGAGAAGTACTTCACTTGTGAATTGTCAGATCACATTTGATAGCTTCCTCAAAATCTCTTACTAACTTATTCCAAGGCACTTCTTTGTTTGGTTGTTTAAGATCTCTTTTAAAAACAACAGTTACAAAAGGGGAATAGTTAATGCTGCAAAATAATAATTATAACTTAAAAGAGCAAAGTAGATTAGTATCCATTGCACTGAGACTTCATATACAGTATTCTAAAATATTGGAGCATCTCTTAGAGGTTGAAATAGTTCATACATATACCATATATATAATGCCAGATAATTTTATGCAAGTTCTTAGAGTGGAATTTGGCTACAAATCCACTTATTTGAATTATTCTGCTGGTAGATAAAAGTATATCAAGAGAGCTGGCAATAAAAATAGAATACATATTACTCCCCTTAGCTGGCAAGTAGATATAAATTTTCACTTATGACTTTGGTAAATCTGTGATGAATCAAATGTTTACTCTGACCAATTTAAAACATACAGATGATTCGAACTTTGGAGACATATTTCTTTGTAAAACAATACACTAAATGCTTGAAAACTGATAAAATTTAAGATTTCTTTTTTGCTTATTTGTTTTATTCCCTAAATTTTTATTTCTCTTAATTGTAATATTTTTTATTAGTTAACATTGATTTACAAAAATGCATATGATGAGAGGCATAGTTGAAAGGTATATGTTACTATACCACTCCATCAATCAAGTACCCATAATCCTCCACCACAACTCATTAGACCCCTTTTTCCCAGCTTTCTATCCACCCCCAATTCTTCCACTCTGATAGTGGGGGATGCTGGAGAAATAGGACTGTGTACAAAGGGTAACTATGAGGAAACCTCCTGGACAGGCCAGATCTTATCTAGTCCTTAAAACAAGGTGTAAACTGACTCCTCTGGGGGACTGTATTATGGGGTTCCCTTTCTAGCTCTAACAGGTTAAAATTTTTTTCATCATTTTATTAAAGTTTATATTTCCTCTAATAGGAATTTATTATTTATGTTCCTTGTCCATTTTAATTGATGCACTGCTTTTTTTATAAACCAATTTGAATAATATATGTATATATTTAAAAATACTACATTTTAGCATACATGCTATTATATTTAGCTTTTACTCTATCATTCAATTCAGTTGATAGACATAGCAAAATGTTCACTTATATTTCTTTAGTAGTTTTGTGGCTTTATTTCTTAGTAAATCAGCATATATTTGAAATTTATCTTTTATATGGCATCAGTTTAAGATTTAAATTGATATTTACAAGAAATACAGAATAATCTTTTGTTTTCCTTAATAGTCTCATATTCTTAAATTTCGATATACAGAAGTTTCCATATAGGGTTGAGCATTCTTCTGCATTAGTCTGAATATTCTTGTTATAAAACTATTAATTCCTGTTTTACACATTGAGAAATGAAGGCATGAAAAGTCCCATAACTTTCTCACTTACTTACCTATTTAGAGGGAGAGCACAGGCAAATTTAAGCGGCCTGGCTCTGAGCTGCTGTTCTTTATAAGCAATGATTTGATTGTTGTCACTCATTAGTCATTAGCTATGTAACTACTATGGACTCTGTCACTGTTAGAATACCACTGTCACAATTACTTCTAAGGTGAGAAATATTTGATGGAAACAAGCTTTAACATTTAAGCCATATTTTTAAATGAGTAGCTTCAATTATGACCTGCCAATAGATACTTGGAAATTCTTATACTATTTATTCCCTCTGTCAACATTTGCTGACTATATACATACATATAGTCAACACAAGCACTCAATATTTTTGAAATTATTTAATATATGAATACATACAAGTCAAAATGCTGCCAATGATAAATGGCTGAATCAATTATTTTGTTCCAGCATCCAATATCCTACATAGGTTCTAAATCTAGTTTATCTTTAACCTGCCTTTCCCACCAAAACCTCATAAATAGTCATGTAGTAGTTTATCATGGAACACTGGTGAATCTCAATGAATGAATATGTGGTTAATACGCCTTATTTGCATTAATGATAATCATTGCCTATCTTTTTTCTTTTATTATATATTTTAGGACTTGCTAACGCCCTTTTTAATTTGTGCTAAGATATGAAGATATCCATAGTTTTTTTTTTTTGTTAAAAGATACAAAGAGAGGAGATCAACATGGTGGCAGGTAAACACTGTGGAGTAAGTCCTCCCATTTAAAAAAAAAGGTAATAGGGAAGAAAAGCGGCAGGTCCCTGCAAGAACTGAGACACTAAAGAAAAATGGGCAACTCTGGCAAAATGCCAGAAGAAGAAAGTTGCCACAAAAGAGGATGAGAAGGGAGGAAAGCTCAGAAAACTGCTACCTTCACCCACCCACAAAGTCGGCACTCTCCAAAAAACAGAAATGAGGAAAAAAAAACAACAACAACAAAAACAAACTACACATCAAGCAGGACTGTGAGTGGAAAGGAACTATTTCAGGCACCCCACCCCGTGAACTGTAACTGTGGGAAACCATGCAGGAATCTCTGGGGAGGGGAGCAAACTACTCTGGACACCATTAGAAGAAAACAAAGATTCCCAGAGACCTGCAAATAGCCCAAGGTCAGCCAGTAAGCTTGTGCTGAAAAGTGGCACACTCGAAAAGCTTATGCAGATCGCTGATCACAGTGGCCCAGGTCACTGCACCTGCAACCTAGGCTTGCGGGGGAGACTTCAACACCCCACTCTCACAAATGGACAGATCAACGAGACAAAAATCAACAAAGACACTAGAGCCCTAAATAAAGACATAGAACTCATGGACACTGCACCCCCAAAAATCCGAGTACATATTTTTCTCAAGTGCGCGTGGATCATTCTCCAGAATTGATCATATACTGGGCCACAAGACAAACATCAACAGATACATGAAGATCAAAATCATTCCAACTATCTTCTCCGATCATAAAGGCATCAAGCTAGAAATAAATCATGAAAAGAAAACAAGAAACCTTCCCACTTCATGGACATTGAAACCCACACTACTGGAAGACCACTGGACTAATGAGGAGATCAAAGAAGAAATTAAAAAATACTTTGAGTTGAACGACAAGGAGGACACCACTTTCCAGAATGTATGGGATGCAGCAAAAGCAGTAATAAGAGGAAAATATATAGCAATACAGGCTCACATCAACGAACAAGAACGAACTCAAAGAAACAACCTAATCTCACATCTCAAAGAGCTAGAAAAAGAACAAAAAAAACCCTAAAGCCAGTAGAAGAAAGGAAATAATAAAAATCACAGCAGAAATAAACTAATTGGAAATTAAAAAAACAATCCAAAAGATCAACAAAACCAAAAGTTGGTTTTTTGAAAATACAAACAAAATAGATAAACCTCTAGCCAGGCTCACAAAGAAAAAATACATATAAATAGGATTACAAATGACAGAGGAGAAATCACAACAGACTCAGTAGAAATCAAAATAATAATCAGACATTACCGTGAACACTTAGAGGCAAACAAATTCAATAACCTAGAAGAGATGGACAAATTCCTAGAACGATATAATCTTCCAAAGCTGGACAAAGAAGAAATAGAACATCTAAACAGACCAATTACAAGCAGCGAAATTGAGGCAGTAATCAAAGCACTCCCCAAAAACAAAAGCCCAGTTTCAGAAGGCTTCACAAATGAATTCTACCAAACGTTCAGCAGTGAATTAGTGCCTGTCCTACACAAACTCTTTGGAAAAATTGAAAAAGAAGGAATACTACCATATATGTTCTACAAAGCCAACATTATGCTAATACCAAAATCAAACAAAGACAGCACAAAAAAAGAAAATTACAGGCCAATCTCCCTAATGAACACTGATGCAAAAATCCTCAACAGAATCCTTGCCAACAGAATCCAGCAGTGCATCAAAGGATAGTACACCATGATCGAGTGGGATTCATCCCAGGGGCACAAGGATGGTTCAACATACGAAAATCGATCAGTATAATCCAAGACATCAACAAAAAGAAGAATAAGAACCATATGATCATATCAATAGATGCAGAGAAAGCATTCAACAAAGTCTAAAATCCATTTATGATGAAGGCCCTTGAGAGTCTCTGGATAGAAGGAACATACTTTAACATGATAAAAGCCATATATATCAAACCCTCTGCCAATATTATTTTCAATGGTGAAAAGCTGAAGGCCTTTCCTTTCAGATCAGGAACAAGACAAGGGTGTCCTCTCTCACCACTGCTATTCAATATAATCCTGGAAGACCTAGCCAGAGTAATGAAATAAGAGAAAGACATACAAGCAATCCAAAAAGGGAAAGAGGATGTAAAACTATCACTATTTGCAGACGATATGATAATAAACATAGAGAACCCTAAAAACTCCACAGAAAAGTGGAGTTTAAAATAATCGACCAGTTTAGTAAAGTAGCAGGATTCCTATACACAATCAATCTGAAGAAGAAGAAATCAAGAAAACCATACCTTTTATTATTGAAACAAAAAAAAATCAAATACTTGGGAATAAACCTAACAAAAGAGGTGAAAGACCTATAGAAAGAAAATTATAAAACACTGTTAAAAGAAATAGAAGAAGACACAAAGAAATGGAAAGACATCCCCTGCTCATGGATTGGAAGAATCAGCATTATTAAAATGGCCATCCTTCCAAAAGCAATATACAGATTCAATGCTATTCCAATAAAAATCCCAATGACATTCTTCAAAGAAATAGAACAAATACTGATCAAATTCATATGGAACCACAAAAAACCACGAATAGCCAAAGCCCTACTGATGAAAACAAAGGAGAAAGGAGGTATCACCCTCCCAAACTTCAAGCTATATTGCAAAACCATAATAATTAAAACAGTTTGTTATTGGAACAAAAACAGACACACAGATCAATGGAACCGAATAGAGAGCCCAGAAATAAAGCCACACTTTTATGAACAACTAATCTTTAACAAAGGAGCAAAAAATATGCAGTGGAACATAGACAGTTTGTTCAATAAATGGTGCTGGGAAAACTGGACCTCCACATGCAAAAAAAAAAAAAAAAATGAAACTAGACCACTACCTCTCACTGTGCACAAAAATCATCTCAAAATGGATAAAGAAATGGACATAAGACCTGAAACCATAAAATATATAGAAGAAAATGTAGGTAAAACATTACAAGACATACATCTCAGAAACATCTTTAAAGACTCATCACCCAAAGCAGTGATAGTGAAGACAAAGATAAATGCCTGGGATTACATCAACTGAAAAGCTTCAGTACAGCAAAAGAGACATTAACCAAAACAGAGAGATACCCCACTGACTGGGAAAAAATCTTTGCACTCCATTCAACTGATAAGGGACTGATCACAAAAATATACAAAGAACTCACACGGCTCAACAAAAACAAACAATCCAGTCAAGAAATGGGCAGAAGAACTCAAAAAACATTTCTCCAAAGAGGAAATGCAAATAGCCAACAGGCACTTGAAAAAATGTTCAATATCCCTTATAATCAGGGAAATGGAAATGAAAACCACATTGAGATTTCACCTTACACCAGTAAGAATGGCACGTATCAAAAAAACAAGCAACAACAAATGTTGGCAAGGATGCAGTAAAAAAGGAACTCTTCTACATTGCTGGTGGGAGTGCTAACTGGTCCAACCACTGTGGAAAGCTGTCTGGAGGTTTCTCAGTCTATTAAAAATGGAGCTACCATACGATCTGGCAATTTCACTATTAGAGATCTACCCAAAAGACACAAAAACATTGATTCAAAAGAGCATCTGTACACCTAAGTTTATTGCAGCACTATTTACAATAGAAAAAACCTGGAAACAACCCAAATGCCCAAAAACAGTTGACTAGATCAAGAAGATGTGGTATATATACACAATGGAATATTATTCAGCAATCAAAAAGATAAATTCATGACATTCACAGCAACATTGTGTTGAGCTAGAAGGAATTATGCTCAGGGAAATAAGCCAGAAGGAAAATGAAAATTATCGGATGGTTTCACTTATAACATAAATATAGGGAAACCAAATAAGATATCAGTATAAAAATAATAATAATAACAGTACAAACCACAACAAAACAAAAACAGACAATTATAAACCAGAGACATACTGCAGGGGAGGAGGTGGTAGAGGGATAAGAGGAAGGGATGGAGGAGCACAGGGGACTGTGGTGATGGTGCATGTGTGCCTTTGGGAAGGAAATTCTATGGGGACTCAATCTGAGGGGGTGGGGGGGAAACAAATATTGTCAAAAAATTTTTAGGGCCTCCCCCGGTGGCGCAGCGGTTGAGCGCTGGGTTGCAAAGCTGCCCGCGGCCTCTGCGGCGCCGGTTCGATCCCGGCTGCTCCCCGGCCACCAGAGGAGGGTCCCACATGGCGCGCAGACCTCTCCTGCCGCCCGCTGCTCCCCTCAGCAGTGTACTTCGGTCCTTCTGCCTGCTCTGCTCCCCGCTCTGGCTCTGGTGAATTCTCTCACCCTCCCGCGTTTCTGACTGTACCCAGTGCATGTATAAACAAACAAACAAACAAATAAATAAATAAATTAAATACGTGCCTCTTTAAAAAAAAAAAAATTTTTTAAATAAAAAAGAAGATGCAGATATTGATATAGATTTACACATACATACATACACACACACACACACACACACACACACACAGAGCAGGTATTCAAATAACATCATTTCTTTTAATGTTTTACTGAAGAGAACAAAATAATCCTCAATCTCAGCCTATGTAGAATGAAATGGTGTTATTTGAAGACGTGCTTTCATTATATTTACATTTTACTTAAAGTTAGTTTCCAAGAGTGCTGAGAGAATTTACTGTAAAGATAGATAGATAGATAGATAGATAGATAGATTAGATAGATAGATAGATAGATAGATAGATAGATAGATAGATAGATAGATAGATAGATAGATAGATAGATAGACAGATAAAAAAATTATAACTATTTTGGGAGTAAAATCTACATAGGCAAACATACACACGGTACAAGATCTAAGATGAATCTCACATATAAACTCCATCTATACACATAGTAATATTAAAAGGATTTTCACCAGCTGTCTTTACATTAATAAAAAGACTGGAAACATAATCTTCAATAGCTTTGGGCCTCCCCTGAGTGCACAGCAGTTGAGTGCTGGGCTGCGAAGCTGCCCGCAGCCTTCTGCAGCCCTGGTTCAATCCCGGCCAGCCCGCGAGGGGCCCACATGGCGGGGAGACCTCTCCTGCCGCCCGCTGCTCCCTTCAGCAGTGTATTTCGTCAGTCTGCCTGTTTTGTTCCCCACTCTGGCTCTGGTGAATTCTCTCACCCTCCCGTGCTTCTGACTGTATCCAGTGCTTGTATAAATAAATAAATAAATCTTAATTAAAAAAAAAAAAAAGAATCTTCAATAGCTTCTCATTTCATTCAAAGTGATCATCCTCCCAAGAATCTGTATGACAATGTGATCTAAATGTTCACTTCTCTGAGTTCATCTCCGATTACTCACTCTCACTCTGTTACACTCATACTGATTTCCTTGCTGACCCTCCAACACAAGAAGCAGACTACTGTCACTGGTTCTTTCATCAGCTTTTTACACTGCCTTGAACATTCTAGTCCCAGGCACTCTCATCATTTGCTCCCCTAGTCCTTTCAGATCACTCCATAAATGCCGCTGTATCAGTGAAGTCTTCCTTGACCACCCTATACATTAAAACACAACCCAGCACTTCTTTTCTCCCATCTTGTTTTATATTCTCCAAAAATTTATGACCATGATATATATATATACACACACACACAAATATGTGTGTGTGTGTATATATATATATTTGTATGTATATGTGTGTATACATATATATATATATATATATAATATATTTTTGTTTATTGCTGTCTCCTCAAATTAGTATAAAAGTCCCTGAGGACAGAAAAACTTTTGTGGCATATTTTGTTCACTATTGCATTCCCAGAATTTACAGTGATATCTGACACTCAATATATATTAGTCTGTGGAATGAATAAACAAAAAAAGTAACCATAGGCACTATTACAAGCTGACACTTAAGTTAAAAAAGTCACACAACATTGTATGTTCTATAACTTGTGTAAATAATATAAGATAAATAAAAAATCATGGTGAATGGAGCCAAGTTCCTGATAAAGATATGATCAGTGTAGGCAGGATCCATGGCACAAAGGTTTCATAAACCCCATAGCTAAAAGATAACTCATGCAAGAGGCATTTAATGACAAAATAATCAGAGGGCACAGAAGAGCAAAGAGTATCATGAAAGCGTTACAGAGCAAGAAAAAAAAAAAAAAGAGCAAGAAGCATACAATATATTTATGCTTTTGTTTGTATACAATTCTCCTGGAAGGTTACCTCTAATAAGAAAATTGGGGGACTTAGACCTAGTACATGTACCATCTAATCACTGAAATTAATTAATATTTTGCCTTTATAAATAACTACATTAGATAATAAATCAGAAAAATCTACATCTCATACTTAATACTTCAGATCATAATAATTCAGTGAGTAACTGCTGCTTCATTTACATTTGAATTAAGGTATATTATTAGAAAAAATTGAAATAGATTTTATGTTTTAACATATTTTATAATATACAAAATATGTCTACACATCCTATCTCAATTCAGTCTCATAGAAATTCTGTTTGGCAATGTGGGTATATAATAATTTCCTCCTTTTATGGAAGAGGAAAATGTAGAATAGTTAAGAAAGCTGACCATAGTTACTGCAAAGATTAATTCAGCTTTCCTGATTCTTTTTTTTTTTAAAGATATATATTTTTTTTTAATACAAGAGCTGGGGTACCGGCCAGCAATGCGGGAGGGTGAGAGGATTCACCAGAGGGAGAGCAGGGAAGAGAACAGGCAGACGACAGAAATACAGTGCTGAGGGGAGCAGCGGGCAAGGTCTACAGCACCATGTGAGATTCTTACTGGCCGGGATCAAACCCGCGTTGCAGAGGCTGCAGACAGCTTCAGAGCATGGCGCTCAACCCGCTGTGCCACCGGGGAGGCCCAGTTTTCCTGATTCTTAATCTTTTACCTTCCTCAGTGCATTTGATGAGTAAGCCTGGAATTAACATTTATCTTATGAATAAAGAAAGAAAATGTACCTGATGGTGAAAACAGATAAAACTTCAATGATGTTGACAATATGATGTCTCAATTGATATCAGTCCACTCTAGTGCTTAACTATAAATTGAAAATACATTGAATATTACTGTAAAGTGGATTATTACTGAATCATGACAATTTTTAGTCAACAAATCAGATATCCTATTCATTTAAATGTAATAGAAAAGGATTTTATTGATATTGTTATTCAACTAATCAGCATTTAGTAAGATATGCAGAGAAAATAATTACATGTTGCAAGAAGTTTCTTTTAATTGTGCAATTTCAAAAACATCAAAGTAAAGGCAATTATCTTGCAGAAGAGCTAAGCATATTTTACTCATTATATGGTGTTATAAAATCTAGATATATTTGCCATATAAGGGATATTCTTTAAACAAAAATAACTACTCTGGAATGAAAAGAAGTTCAATTCCTTAATTCAACAGAAATTGATTGAAAGCGTATGTCTTTATAACTAGACTCTTAAAAACAAACATGAAGGGAAATGACTTTTTAAATAAATATAATAGGAAAACCAGTTAATGTTTACTAAGGGATTAGAAATTCTTGTAATTTCATCACTATTCAAGAGCAGCCATCAAAGAGCTAACCCTCCTTTTTGCCATAGAAGTCAAATTCTTCTACCTTGTAAGGCTGAATTGAAGAATAAGGCAAAATACTTGAGTTTACAGATTAAATAATTTGAGATGTCTTCAGAATCATCAGAACATTGAATCTGTCAATAACCCAATTAGATAAGAGAGAACATATCTTCTACTTCAGCATTTCTAAAAGTATATTCTGTTGTACTGTGTTCACTTCAGGACGATCTCTGAAAATGGTCAGGTCAATATTTCCAAAGACACAGCATTCTATATTATATTTCCCCTCTTGAGTACTTGATTAAAACAGTCTAGAAAATCCTTGAGCTAATTCAACTGTTTCTTTAGGCTTAAACCAGCACACTACAAATTATGTAACTCATTTCTCCTTGTAACACTTCAAGGACAGAAATACTCTTAATTTTCTACTATATTACCGGTGACTCCTTCTAAGTCTCTTACTTACAAATTCCTCCCTTTAACTTTAAAGAGCCCCAAGGTTCAGTCCTTGCTCCTTCTTTTTTTCCTTTCCTCTCTCATTTGATGACCACCTACAATCAAATGATTTTCAATATCATCTGATGCCTACAACTCTCACATTTATATCTCCAGTCCAAATCACACTCCTAAAAACAAGACCCAAAACTAAAAATCTACACTGACCTCTTTTTTTGAAAGATAAGTTGAAGTCTTATTCCTCCAAGATCAAAACTTCTCTACAAAAGTAATCTTTCAATGCTCTCAAAATAATTTCCATTCCTCTAGTGCTCCTACTTAAAAACCTAGAGTCACCCTTACCTTTTCAACCTCACATCCCACTTCTATTCCATAGGAAGTCTAATGCACTCAACCTTCAAAATATATCCAGATGGTAAACATACCTTGCTACTTTTCCAGAGCTACCATCCTTACTCAAACTTTTATATTCTATCATCTGAGTTACTACAATAATATTCTTTCATCCTCGCTCCCATAAATATAGTCTCAACATGATGTCACAGTGATCAATTTAAGTGAAAAGCTAAAGCATTCCCATCCTCTTTTATAACCCGCTAACCAACTGCTCCACATTTCACTGAGAAAAATCACAATCCTTAATTGTGTTCTCCAAGTCCATGAAATCTGTTCCCTGTTACAGCTCTAATTTCTTTTTCTTTACTATCACCTTGTCCTCGACTCAGAACTCCTTACTGTATCGAATAGCCAAGACATGATCCTTCCTAACAGTCTATGTAACAGATGCACACTCTGGCTAGAATGCTCTTTCCCCAGAAATTAAGTACCTTACTGGCTCCCTGTTTCAAATCTTTGCTTATGCGTCACATTGTCAATTATGCTTATCCTGAATTGCATTCAAAATTGTGTCCCAACCTCTGCCCCACTAGATCTCCAATCCTTTAACCAGCTCTCTTCCTACTCTCAGATACTTATTATCTTTGGATATAATATATTACTTACTTTTCATTAACTTCCACTCACCAGGGAATGTAAACTCTGAGAAATTTTATTCATTTTATTTACTGATATATCCAAAATATCAGTAAAGAATTATGTTTGACATATATAGGTGATTGATAATATTTTAATGAATAAATGAAACATACTTAACCATAGATAACAGAGAGTATCTATGTAGTTTTTAATATTTATCCCTTCATCTTTGATAGTGGGCCAAAATTAAACCCATATGGAAAATGATAATAGAAGGGTGACTTGTTCTATCAAAGATGATTGTATTATCTGCTTCCACATGTTTCTTATATTCCTATAAATTAATAGATGGATTTTCATTCTCATAGAACTAAAGTAAAAATCTATGCATCTAAGAACCTGACTAAACAACCCTAACCCTGATTAAACATCTGAATCACCTTGGAATTTTCATAAGAATATGCAATCCATGAGCCATCTCAATGTTACAGTTTCTTATGGCATTCTTCCACAAAGTATTCATTACTGAAAAATCAGTGTTTTAATAACAATGCCATTCATTAGAATCACATTTAGAATAGTTAATTATAATTATTATTACAACTGTCTCTCTTACTCCCAAATAATGTTGAAAGGCAAACCTTCACTATTTTACATATTATAATTTCACTTAATTTTTCCAATCTTTCCATATTCAGCTAAATATCCCTTGCTGAAATTTTCACCATTTATAAGTACAGACTTTACAAAGAGGAAATACCAATTGAAGTACTTATGTGAATTTCAGGCTTTCTCATAATGTCATTTATAAAACAATGCTTAAGCAGTTATTTGGAGGAAAATTCAAAACTTTTAATATTTTTACCATTTTTAATAAATTAGACAAGTAATATCATAATTAAAAGATACTGAGTTATGCAAAACCTGATATATGTGGGGAAATTATTAAGTTTTAAGAAATGTGTATTTAAGAATTAAGATATATTTCTACTTATTTTTAAAACATACTGTAAAAGTCTCATAATTGGCAATAATTTGGGGAATTTCCTATTTGATTTATAAAATATTAGTCTATTACTTTAAACTACACCTATTGGTAAATCCCTAAGATTTACTAAAGGTATTGTTTCAAAGAAAAGATAAGTTCAACATAAATAGTATTATTATTATTTAAAATAAATTGGATAACATAAAGTATGTAAAAATTTATAAGGTATGTCCATAATTCAGTTAATAAATATAAGAGAAACTGTAAAAGTGCCAGAAATCTGTTTGATCTCATAAACTACATTATACATTCTGCCTGAAATATTATTCACTCATTGTTGAACAGTTTTTTTGATAATTACAAAAAATAAAGGTCTAAATGATCATGAATTCTCAATAAAATGAGAATTAACTAACTTATATTTTAAATTTAAAAGCCTATTTTTAAAATTATAGTTATCAAATGGGGATATCCTTTCATCAAATGCCTTAAATAATGTTTTATTCTTTCATAATAATAATTTCAATACAAGTCATGCACATAAAGAGTTACTTAAAGTAAGTTAGATTAGACAGTTCTAGCCTATCTGCTGATGAACAAGTTATGAAGTAATTTCCCACCAACATGGAGACAAGAAAATGTAAATCACACTCAGAACAAAAGATTTAATAGCTAATATTTTCAAAAGCTAAGTAAAAGAAAAACAGCATAAATTCCTCTGAAAGAATACATATGCCAGAGAGTTATCAGGAAACACAAAACAAGAAATGGAATGGACAAGAGTTCTTGATTCATTTACTTAGCACCTTTACTTAGGAGGACAGTAATGAGAACAAGTTGTAACTCACAAATCAGAATACAATGTATAGATAGAATGGCTCAATTAATAACAAAAAAAATTAAGTTATATTTGTTTCCCCTCTTATCACATATTTAAAATGCAATTTTCCCCCCTGTGGAGATGTTAAAGAACTACAACAATCAAATTATACTGTTTATAATCATATAAACTAAAAGTTACTAAAAGATAAGCTATAGCATCATTATTCTATCAAAGTTCTATTTATGTAATATATCCAGCTACCCACAGAGGAAACTCAGGAATTTTACCATTGGCACTACTGACACTGTGTTGGATTTTTTTTTGGGGGGTGGGGGGAGGGGGGACTGAAAATGTGAAGGGTAGGAAATATCCGAGGTGAAATATTTAATAGCATCACAGGCCTCTACACTAGATACCAATAGCACCCAAATTTTGTGATAACCAAACATGAACAGAGACTGCCTAGTAGCAAAATCGCTCCTTGGTTAGAACCACCAACATAAGATGAAGGAAGGGAGGGAGGGAAGGATAGAAGAAGAAGGGAGGATGAGAGGAAGAGAGGAAGGAATGGAAAGTATTGATACTAAGCATTCTTAAACAGTTAATGAAATTATATAAAATAAGTTGAATTTTTAGTTGGTATATCTGAATGTGTTTATTGCAGTTTAAAGATCATATTTATAAGGAAAATCTTTTTAGATAAAACCGATGTATTGTTTCATGAAAACAATAAACACATCATCAATCTTAACAAAATAAGATTCTACCGCTCTTCAGAAAAATATTAGTAAGTTGCTTTTTTAATAAATTATTTAATAAAAAATTAATAAATTGCTTTTGTCTATCTTAAGAGAAATATCAATCTTCTTCTTATGAGAAGAACTTTATCATCTGCTGGTAGTTCCCAAAAGTGTTTTCATGTGACCTCAGAGGACTAACAAACCTATTTTGCATTCACAAAAAAATTTAATAGAACCTGCCTATTATTAAGAGTAATTACTTGTTATAACAAACCAGAATTAATCTTTGTATTCATTATTACCTAGATGCTACTCTTTCATGTTTCTCATTTGATTATTCTTTGACTTACCATCGATGTAACTGACCGTGCATCTTCTTCATAATTCACTACTGGAGGTGGCTCTTTTCCATCATTTTCTTGTACTTTTTGCTCTAGTAATTGTTTCTGTGCTGTAAACTTTGCCTCAGTGCATCGTAGCTGCTGTACTGAGTATTTCAACTCTTCAAGTGTCTGTTTTCGGCTTAGTAAAAGCACAATACTAAAAGAGAACACATTAAATGTAAACACATTAAAGGAAAACACATTAAAGGAAAACACATCTTTGTTTTTTCACTTCCTTCTATGAGTCCTTCATAACCATAACACTTTCGATTCTAAGTCTTGAGTCATTCTAATAAAGCTAGTATTAAAAAAATAAAAGGAAATGTTTGGAAGAAAAATCCAAATTCAAGATGCTTTCATTTTATTTTACAGCTTATCTATCTACCACACAGAGTATGGATACTTAGGTACAGAATGTAGGACCTAAAATAAATTAATGTGACAAATTAATTATGAAGCAGAATCATAATGTACTTAAAATCTCAAATGGAATAAAACTATAGTCAGATTTGTGCCTATTTGGGACCAAGTTGTATGTAATATGTGAGGGGTGAATTTATAGATTGGGCAAAAGCTATGCTGACAAAGACTAAGGATTGAGCAGTAACTAAGAAAAAATGAGTATAGTATAGGCCCCCAATCTTCCAATATCACCAATATCATAACAGCAGGTTTCCCCAAACCTTCCTTAGAAAACTACACAGGCCATGTTTCCTCATTGTGTCTGACATTTTATCACTTGCTCTTAGTGAGAATTTCAGATTAATTCACCCACACTAATGTCAATAGAAACAGGTGAATATCCAAGGAGACATTCTCATACATAATAAAAGTCAAATCACTTCAAGATGTTTAGACAGATCTCCCCAAGATATTCAGAATGGTCCTACCCAAGACATATTTTGGCATGTGGATTATTCCAAGTTGAGGTGAATCTATGTTTTGCAAGCTTGCTAGAAGCTATCACCAATCCCTTACAACCAGAAGAATGGAATATGAGGGTACTGCCCAGAATTAAGGGTTTTATGAGATAACCATTTTAGAAAACAAATGTAACTGTATGGTAGAGCAAATATCTAATTACAAAGCATTGTGTCTTCCTACATGAGTCACCCAGTCATTGTCATGTGATTCCCCTTCCTCTTGCTTGGAAGCCCCAGGCCTCAATTCTATTGCGTGGTTCAGAATACAAATCCTCATTTCTCCTCGTGGACATTAGAGTGCATGTCTATGTAGAATCCCATAAGTATGTAATTTTTCCCCCCCACTGATCTCTCTGATGTTCATTTGATTATCTGATCAAGCAAAAAACCCATATGGGTAGGGGAAATTTTTCCCCTCCCTAACAATAGCATATTAAATCCTTAAAGAAGTGTGTGATGCATTACAGAACATAAATTATTAATATGTAAGAGACAATAAATTGCCAATTAGAGAAAGATTCAGAACTAGAGAATAGGTCAGAAAATGTGAACTTCTTAAATTGGAACTTTAAAGGACGGTGAATATAAACTGAATAAATAATCACAGGCAAGAGGAATTCACACTAATTTTGTTTATAAATATATGTTGATCAATATTTTCAAAACTCAATTCCATTCATATTAAGCAGAGTGCAGTGTAAGTAAATGCTAACAAAAAAGTAGAAACAAGGAAATTTAGGGAAATAGAACTATTTATGACTAAGATTATTGGTAAATGACATCTAGAACATTCAAGAGACAACTCTAAACAACAAAGTTAAAAGTAAGGAAGAAAGAAGACTATGAAGGAGACAGAGTAAGTTCCTTACTTTGCTGCTGAGAGTATCACGTAACAGTCAATCACACTACACCCAGAGAGTCCTGTGACTTGGAAGAAACTGGTACACTCCTTGGACATGTTAAGTCAATACACATTTAGACAGAAAAGAGATAGAGGGGCATAGTCAAACTTCATTGAAAAGAAGGTGGGGCAAGAGAAGCACCTGGAGCTGTAGTCAAGAACAGGAGATGTAGACAAAAGGGCTGCCCCCTCTGTCAGAGGCCCTGAAAGTTGAGAGCTAAACATTGTGAAAGCATACACCTGTGATTGATGGGAAATACATGCAGAAGAGAAATAATGCCCTCCATAGGCTGGATCCTCTGTAACAATAGCAGAGAGAGTGTCCTGGACATTATTCTCCCTCCTGACACCTAGAGACTGGTACTGACCTCATGCAGTACATTCAGGGTATACAGAGGCTGGATTCACAGGTATACAACCAGAAAGAAGAAGAATGGCAGTACCACAATCACAAAACATATTCCCCCACCATAGCACTTTCATACAAGTGGATCAACCCACTAGGCCCCACCCCAACTCAGCAAATGCAAAAACAGGTTTCAGTGCCTACAGAAACCATAAAAAACAAAACATCTAGAGCCACCTTCTGGAAACAAGGAAAATCTAAATGAGCAAAATAAACACATGGAAATATAACATATGTCATATTGAGATATCAAGGTACATGACATTACAAGGGCAGAACTCTCCAGAATCCAACCAAACTTCATGGAAAATTCTTATTCTATCTTTTTATCAGAATTCAAAATGGCTATATAAAGGAAGGTAAAGATATAGAAAAAATGCAGAAAAGCAAATCAAAGTGGTAAAAAAGAACCCAACAAACCTAATCAAAGAGATACAAAAAGATTCAGGAAAACTAATGACATGAGGAAAAACCTGATAAACAAAAAACAGAATTTTAAGTTTTAAATACAAAAACAAAGTGACTCAGGATATTCAAAATCTCCATAGTACAAAACTTTATAGAAAAAATTATGGCAGCAAAAGAGATGAAGTGGAGGACAGAATTACTGAACTCAAAGATTGCAATACACAAAGTTCCCAAGTGGAAGAAGAGAAAAATATTAAGTAAAATATAAAGTAGGATATATACAAATAATGTGTTTCTAGGATAAGGAAGATTTGGGTGGTCAGTGGGGAGACACCTGATTGAAACAAATAAAAAAAGGGGAAAACCCTAGGAAGGACGAATTCCATGCACAGAAAATACCACCTAGTTATGAAAATGCAATGAGGGGCCTTCCCTGGTGGCGCAGGTGATTGAGTGCAGCGCTGTGAAGCTGGCCCCAGCCTCTGCAGCACTGGTTTGATCCCGGCCAGCCAGCGAGGGCCCCACATGGCACAGCAGACCTCTCCTGTCACGCCTGCTGCTCCCCTCTGCAATGTATTTCGTCAGTCTGCCTGTTCTGTTCCCTGTTCTGTCTCTGGTGAATCCTCTCACCTCCCGCAAATCTGGCTTGTACCCAGCTCTTGTATAAATAAAATAAATCTTTAAAAAAAAAATAAAGAGAAAGAAAAAAAGAAAATGCAATGAGATTTCCACTAAGAGACACAGTAGTGAAATTATCCAAGCATTCAAGACAAGAATATTGAAGGCTAGAAGAGGAGAAAAGGAGCTAACCTATAAAGGTACTCCTATCAGAGTTATATCCAATGTTTTCAGCAGACATGATTCAGGCATAAACAGTATGTAATGGCATATTCAAAATATTCAAAGATAAAAATTACCTACCAACAATACCATACCAAGCAAGATTCTCTTTCAGATATGAGGGAGAGATAAAGTCCTCCCCAAACAAACAAAAGCTAAAGGACTTTGACAACATTGGATCTCCCCTATAAGAAATAGTGAAGGAGCTCTCAAATCTAAGTTGAAGAAAAGAAATCCACAAAAATTGAACAAAGATACTGACACAGAATCAGAAAACGAAAGATAAAATGGCAGTAGCAAGACCCCATATATACATATCACCCTTAATGTAAATGGAATGAGCTCACCAATCAAAGACTAGGCAGTGGATACTAAAGAAGAAAACAAAACCCAATGTTCTGCTGTCTCCAGGAAACCCATCTAAGCTCCAAAGATAAACATTAACTCAAAGTAAATATATGGAAAACAATCATTCAATAAAATAGTACACTAAAAAAGGCAGAGCCAACCATACTTTTATCTGATAGACTTCCAGCTAAAAAAAAAAGGTAGCAAGAGGCAGGGAAGGCAGGGATGGAAATTATGTAATGGTTAAGGGATAAATACAAAAAAAAAGATATAACACCCATTAAAACAACTGTAAAAAACAATGGGACAGTGCTCGCTTCGGCAGCACATATACTAAAATTGGAACTATACAGAGAAGATGAGCATGGCCCCTGCACAAAGATGACATGCAAATTCGTGAAGCGTTCCATATTTTTATTGTATGGGGAATATAAAAATAAAATTTATAATAAAAAAAACAAAGGGACATGAAAATATATATAGCAACTATTAAGAAAACAGACACAACAGTATAGGAAACTTCAACATCTCACTGAAATCAATGGTTAGATTAACCAGACTGAAAATCAACATGGAAACAATACATCAAAACAAGGAATTAGACAACAGGTGATGAACAACACATTTAAAAAGATGAGTACACATTTTCCTCAAGTATACATGAAATATTTTTGAGGCTAACCCATGAATTGGGTAATAAAACAAGTATCAAATAAATTCATTATGGCTGAAATTATATTAAAGTACTTTCTGTGATCACAATGGTATCAAACTAGATATCAAGCATAAAATGAAACTTGTAAGTTAGTGAGGATATCAAAAAGAAATTAAAAAATACTTGAAGACCAATGAAAATGTCATGAGTTACCAGAATCTATGGGGACCAGTAAGAGCAATACTAAAAGGAAGCATATTGCAATAGAGGCCCACATCAAAAAATTTAAAATAAAGAATTCAAATAAATAATCTAACATTACACCTCACAAGCAGAAAAACATAACAAGTGAAACCAAAAGCCTGTGGAAGGAAAAATATAATAAAATAGTGAGGAAAAAAAGAAATAGAAGTCAACAGGACAGTTCAAAAAAACAATGAAACCAAAAATTTTGAAAAATAAACAAAACAGGCAAAGTTCTCAGAAAAATGGAGCTAAAAGTCTAATAAAGAGAATCAGAAATGAAAGAGAAATTACAATAGACATCTTGGAAATAAATATGATCATAAATGATAACTATGAATACCTTTATGGCTATAAATTGAACATAGAAGAAAAGGGCAAATTTTTCTTTTTTTTCTTTTTTTATTATTTTTTTTTAATTTTTTACATCATTGTTCATTTTTAAACAATATTTGCTTCTCCCCACCCCCTCAGGTGTAGTCCACATAGTTTCCTTCAACAATGCACCTGTGTACCATCACCTCAGTCCCCTGTGCTCCTCCCTCTCCCCATCTGATCCCTCTCCCTCTTCCTCTCCTGCAGCATGTCTCTGATTTAAAATTGTCTATTTTTGCTTTGTTGTGTTTTGTACTGTTATTATTTTTTCACACTGATGTCTTATTTGGTTCCCCTATATTCCTGCTATAAGTGAAACCATCTGATATTTTTCTTTTTCCCTCTGGCTTATTTCACTGAGCATAATTCCTTCTAGCTCCATCCACACTGCTGTCAATGGCATGAGTTGATCTTTTTTGATTACTGAATAATGTTCCATTGTGTGTATATATATATATATATATATGTATATATACCACATCGTTTTGATCCAGTCAGCTATTTTGGGGCATTTGGGTTGTTTCCAGATTTTACCTATTGTAAATAGTGCTGCAATAAACATATGGGTACAGGTAATCTTTTCAAACAATATTTTTGCGTCCTTTGGGTAAATCCCTAGGAGTGGAATTGCTGGGTCATATGGTAGCTCCATTTTTAGTAGACTGAGGAACCACCAGACAGCTTTCCATAGTGGTTGGAAATTGTTTTCCTACATAGAAACAAAAGGAAGAAATCAAGAAAGCAATCTTATTAACAACCATACCAAAAAATATTATATACTTGGAGTAAACCTAACAAAGGAGGTAAAAGGTCTATACAAAGAAAACTCTAAGATAGTGTTTAAAGAAATGTGAGACAAAGAAATGGAAATATAGTCCCTTCTTATGGATTGGAAGAATCAACACTGTCAAAAAGGCAACCCTACCCAAAGCAATATACAGATTGAATGCAATCCAAATAAAAATAATCAATGGCATTCTTCAAAGATGGAGCAAACAATACTGAAATTCATATGAAACCACAAATTTCTCTAAACAGCCAAACTAATCCTGATGAAAAAAAAAGAAAAAAATAGCAGTATTACACTTTCAAAAGACTACTATTAAAGCTATAATAATTAAAATGTCACGGTACTGAACAAAATAGGCAGATCAATGGAAAAGAATTGAGGGCCCTGCAACAAACTATGTGGACAGTTAATCTGAAAAAGGAGTTAAGAGAATACATAGAAAAAGGAAAGTCTGTCTTCAACAAATGGTGTTAGGCAAACCGAACAGCCACATGCAAAAGAATTAAACTAGAACACTATCTTGCACCATATAAAAAAATCAGTCAAATGGAGAAAAGACTTGGATATAAGACCTGAAATCATACAATATCCAGAAGCAAACATAGGCAAAACACTTCACAATATAAGCATCAATAATGTCTTTAGGGATTTGTTTCCAGAAGGAAAGAAAACAAAATAGAATACAATCAACTAGGACATCAAACTAAAAAGCTTCTGTACAAAAAGACACCTTGCTCAATGCGAAAAAATATTTGCACACCATACATCTGATAAGGGACTGATATCTACAAAGCACTCACATGACTCAACAAAATGAAAACCACCCACTCAAAAAATGAGTAGAAAAGCAAATTAGAAACATTTCCAAAGAATACACACAGATGGAACACAGGCACATGAAAAATGTTCATCATCACTTCTTATCAGGGAAATGCAATCAAGACCACAAGGAAACACCACCTCACATATAGGTGAGATAGGCCTATATCAAAAAGACTAGAAACAACAAGTTCTGGTGATGTGCGGAGAAAATGTAACTGTCTTATACTGTTGGTGGGAATGTAGACTGGTCAGTCTCTATGAAAATCAGAATGAAAGTTTCTAAAAAAGCTTAAAAATTGGGACCCCTGGTGGCGCAAGGGGTTAAGCACCGCACTATGAAGCAATCCACAGCCTCTTTAGCACGAGTTTGATCCCCAGCCGGCCAGGGAGCAACCCACATGATAAGGCAGACCTCTCTTGACTCACCCACTGCTCCCCTAAGCAGCGTATTTCGGTCAGTCTGCCTGTTCTGTTCCCCACTCTGTCTCTGGTGAATCCTCTCACCCCCCCCACCCCCTGTGTCCCTGGCCTATACCTCTGCTCTTGTATGCATAAATAAGTAAATCTTTAAAAAAAAAAAAAAAAAAGCTTAAAAATTGACTTGCCATATAACCCAGTAATTCTACTTCTAGGTATCTACCCAAAAATTCAAAAACACTACTTCAAACAAAAACCTGTACTCGCATTTTGATTGCAGTACTATTTACAATAGCCAACCTATGGAAACAACCCAACAGTCCAAAAACAGATGAGAGAATCAAGTAGATGTGGTACATATATACAATGGAATACTATTCCGTGATCACAAAAGATAAACTCTTAACACTTGGAGCAATATCAATGGAGATGAAAAGGGGTTATGTTAAGCCAAATGAGTCAGAAAGATAAAGAAAAATATCAGATGGTTTCACTTACAGGTGGAATATATAGAAACCAAACAAAGGTTTAGATAAAGCAAAAAAGTAAAATCTAACCCTTGAAAATGAGTACAGAATTTAAGCATTCAGAGTGGAAAGGGTTAGGAAAGGGGAAAACCTAGCTGGGAGGGAGCACAATGAAGTGTGGTAATAGAATACAGGTGATTTGATGGTTGTATACTACCATAAATATACATGAAAGGGGTACCCCACACTTCCAAAATTCCAACAATAATATAAGTCAATGTGACCACAGTTCTTAAGTAAGAAAAGGGACCCCAGTGGTGCAGCGGGTTGAGCACAGTACTGTGAAGCTGTCCACAGCCTCTGCAGCAGGGGTTCAATTCTTGACCGGCCAGGGAGATTCCCACATGGCGTGGCAGACCTCTCCTGCTGTGCCCCCTGCTACCCTCAGCAGTGCATTTCAGTCGTCTGCCTGTTATGCTCCCTACTCTGTCTCTGATGAATCCTCTCACCCTCCTGCGCCTCTGGACTGTATCCTGGCTTGTTTTTTTTTTTTTTAAGATTTTTTATTTAGGGCCTCCCCGGTGGCGCAGCGGTTGAGCGCTGGGTTGCGAAGCTGCCCGCAGCCTCTGCAGTGCCGGTTCGATCCCTGGCTGCTCCCCGGCCACCAGAGGAGGGTCCCACATGGCGCGCAGACCTCTCCTGCCGCCCGCTGCTCCCCTCAGCAGTGTACTTCGGTCCTTCTGCCTGCTCTGCTCCCTGCTCTGGCTCTGGTGAATTCTCTCACCCTCCCGCGCTTCTGACTGTACCCAGTGCTTGTATAAACAAAACAAACAAACAAACAAATAAATAAAACATGCCTCTATTAAAAAAAAAAAAAGTTAAAAAAAAAAAAGATTTATTTATTTATACAAGAACTGGGTACAGGACAGATGTGCAGGAGGGTGAGAGGATTCACCAGAGACAGAGCGGGGAGCAGAATAGGCAGACTGACTGAAATAAACTGCTGAGGAGAGCAGCGGGCAAGACAGGAGAGGTTTTATGCGCCATGTGGAATTCTCGCTGGCCAGCCAGGATTGAACTGGCACTGCAGAGGCGGTGGGCAGCTTCACAGTTCAGTGCTCAATCGCCTGCGCCACCAGGGAGGCCCTGTATCCTGATTCTTGTATAAATAAATAAATCTTTTTAAAAAATTTTTTAAAAAATAGATCTACTGTTTGATATAGCAATTATACTCATTTACTCAAAGTACACTGAAATACCAATTCAAAGAGATGTCTGGCTTCATATGTTTATTGCAGCACTATTTACAAAAGCCAAGTTTTGGAAACAACCTAACTGTACAACCATGAGTGGATTAAGGAGATGTGGCATACAGGCACAATGGAATAATATCACCTACAGAAAAGATGAAAACCGGCCATTTGTGACACATGATGGAATTATTCTCAGTGAAATAAATCAAAAGGAAAAATACAAATACTGGATGATTTCACTCAATGTGGAGTAGAAAAAAAAAAAAAAGGAATATACAAAACTAAACCTAAATAAAAAACCCTAGAAATCTAACTGTAAAATTGAGGTTATTAGAGGTAGAACAAGGTTTGAATAGCAACGGAGGTAGAGAATCAATTGACTGTTGTGAAAGATTACTGGTACTTTCATAGTCAGTGCGGTTTTATTACATACACCTGAGGAGTATAAATCTACTCCTTTAAATCATATACAGTGTTGTAAATCAATGCTTCCACAATAGCAAATAATACAATTAAAATCAATAAACATCTGGGCCTCCCCGGTGGTGGAGCGGTTGAGCACTGGGTTGCAAAGCTGCCCGCAGCCTCAGCAGCGCCGGTTTGATCCCTGGCCACCGGGCGAGAGACCCACATGGCTCGCAGACCTCTTCTGCTGCCCGCTGCTCCCCTCAGCAGTGTACTTCGTCAGTCTCCCCTCTGGCTCTGGTTTCTCTTACCCTCCCATGCTTCTGACTGTACCCAGTGCTTGTATAAATAAATAAATCTTTAAAAAAAAATCAATAAACATCTTAAAAATCAGAAGTAATAGAGATGTATATATCATAGTGTCAGAGTTAATTAACTCTTCACAAGTAAAATCATCATGGTATAGTACATACGCAGTAAATATCGTTCAATGAATTCCCAATTTACATACATATTTTCTATAATACACATAATCTAAAAATACAGAGGCAAAAATAAAAGTTCCTTTAATTGCAGACTAGAACAATATTCTATATGCTCACATCTTGCTATAACATTAGCCAACACTCTTAAAACTTATGTGCCTTAGGGGCCTCCCTTGTGGTACAAGGGGTTAAGATGCAACCTATGGGGCTGTCTGTAGCCACTGCAGCACAAGTTCGATCCCCCAGCCAGCCAGGGAGCAACCCACATGGCGCGGCAGACCTCTCCTGACTCGCCCGCTGCTCCCCTCAGCAGTGTATTTCCGTCAGTCTGCCTGTTCTGATCCCCACTCTGTCTCTGGTGGATCCTCTCGCCCCCCATCTCTGGCCTGTACCCCAGCTCTTGTATGCATAAATAAATAAAACTTTTAAAAAAATGTATGTGCCTTAGAAGATACATAATTTGAAAGACAGTAAGTTTGAGTTATGATTTATAACACATAAAGTATTTTTATATATGAGGTGATAATGGTACAAAGCAATGTAAAATTAAAAAATAAATTATTTTTGGAAGTCTCATCAAGCATTAAAACCAATTACAATATTACTAACTCTTATGTGGTTGAGTCTTAAATGACATGATTGGTGTATTTTCCCAAAAGCCATATTCTAAAAAGGCAAAAAGGAGTATAAATAGGATAAAATTGATATTATCACCATTGAATGCATTTTAGAAGTAAAATGTAGATGGAGGTAAACTAAAGTGACTCTTTGTGTTGATTTAAATTTATCCCATTTCAAGTTGGTTTTACTTATTTTAACTTACATTTTTTAATAAAATTCTGCAAAAACATTTCCACTGAGATCTCCATTATTTACATAATTAACACTGTTCATTTGAGTATGAATTGGTAACATAAAAATTATTCTTTGACTATTTAATTCATGTAATTGACTATAGGAATCAGAGCAATCAAGTGATTTCACATTAATTTACTTTTCACTAGTACTATAATATATTTTAGAGATATTTACATTAAATCCAATTTTAAAGGTTTTAATCTTAGTACCTTATCCCATATTGATATAACCAATAATGCTTTTTCCGTTAAGTAAAAATTCTTTCTAATTCCTTTAATTTAAAAATAGGAGAGTAAATTTCCAACTTAGAGTATACTTTCAATATTTGTGAAGATATGTTTATTGTTGTATCACTTTCATATATTTAAACATGTAGCTTTCATGTTTGTATAGGAAATTAACAATGTTGTAGAGTAAAAATAATCATAAATCATTTTTAAACTAAATAAAAATTACTTTTAAATATATCATATTTATATATATCTAAATAATATTTATATATCTAAATAATACATATATTACCCAAACACACACCATACATATAAATACCCACTTACACACACAAAAGGAAATGCTGAGGATATAAGAAATAGCAATGCAAACATTTCCCCTCAATTCCCTTTCAGAAAATTTGTTTAGCAAAATATTAACATTTAATTCAAAGGCAAGTTACAATGTTACCAACATCTGAATTAATAAGATTTCACAATGACTGTTTAGTTATATGAATATATTTAACATTTTCAAGATTATGCCCTAAAGCTAACAATAAAAACTCCATGGGAACAAAGGGATAGTAGAATCTGCACTAAATAGGACTCATTCCATGAATTGCTTGATATCCTTTCTAACTTGTTCTCATAAGAACACTATTAAAAGCTTAAGATTAAGCAAATGCTGTGATCAAAAAGACAAAAACTTCGGAGTTAATTTGTGAAGTTTGTACCATTTACTAGGTATGTGATTGTAATTTATTTAAATTTTCTAAGTCCTAAAGCTAAAATACAGGCAATTATTCAGAAGAAACAGTGAAGATAACATTCAGTGAGTTTGTGTGTGTATGAATGTGCGTGTGCGCGTGCACATGCGTGTTTGTGTGTGTGTGTGTGTATAGAAGCCAAACAATATGAGGAACAGAGTAAGAACTCAAGAAATGGTATTTCCCATATAGTCATCATCCTTTAAGCCCTCTCTCCTTCACTCCCATGCTCATCTCCTGAGAAATATAAATAAGTGGAGGAATGTGAATCACACTTATTATGTAGATAAAGAGAGTAAACGCTCTAAGTCAAATTATCAAAGAACATCACAATTTCTAGAGCAACCCTTAAAGATTGCCTACTCCAACAATATTTAGTCACACATACAGGTGAGATGGTCAGCTATTCTATTCTCTTTGTTTATATACACTAAATTTTAAATCATGAGTCATTTATAATGTGTACATTTAAAAACTATAAAAAAATAGAACTATTTGATCATCTATAAACATGTTAAGGGACTTACAAATAGAGGAAAGCAAAAGACACTTTTTTTTTAAAATTTTATATGTGCAATGGTTGATAAATTTTATTTTTAAAATACAGATGGTATCTTCTATTAAATATTATTTAAAAGTTTCCAATTTATTAAAGGACTACCCAGAATAACTCAGATTTTCCTGTTATTACATTTATAAGATTCATAATTCCAAATATAGTATTTAATAGTAACTTCTAATAAGTGCTTAGTATAAATGGTAGAGGTAGGCTCCTAATATGCTGTTACATAATAAGATAAAAGATTTGCCATTAACAAAGTAAAGAACACTAAGAGAAAAACTAGGTCATATTCAGTCATAGATTTGGGTAATTTAGGGTACTTCTAATATCTTCAAGGAGGTATGTCATAAAGACAATTTATTGCATGACAATAAGAGTAAAATGGAGAAATCTGAGTGAGAATAAATATTGGTTATCTTCAGGAGGTTTTAGGTAAAGCGGATTCATATAGGGCCATGCATTGTGTAAGTCCCAGATAGACAGGTTGAGTGAAAGAGATTGAGTTTAAGCAAGGAGTAGCCAGAAAGAGATGAGTAAGATCTGGCATCCTGAGTCCCAGAGGTCAAGGAAACAGAAAGAATATAAAGTCAACCAACTTAGAGACTAAGGATTTCCATTAAAAGACTTTCTTAATATAGCAATGTAGTGGTCGTTGGTAGCCTTAGAAATAACTTTCAATAGTAAGTTGAAAGCAGATGATGCAGGATCCAGGTCAATGTGGGTGGAGAAAATGTAAGCTGAAGCTGAGTGAGATAATTATTCTTAGAACATGTTTGACTAAGAAAACAGCAGTAGTGGAGGAAAGTACAGAGATTAACTAAGGGTGATCTGGGGTGAGTGGAAAAGTGGAGACTTTTTTTAGGAGTAAAGACCTTAACATATTTAAAAAGTGAACATACTGTATCAAAACTAGCAAGCTGACCATAGATGTGAGGCATACAGCAAAGGATGGGGAGAGAGGGGTGTCAAAACAGGGGAGAGAACAAAACAAGGGAATATGGTGATGGTTCATGAGTGATATGGTTGTGGGAGAACTATGTAAGAAAGATAACTTGAATAATTTTAAAAAAGGAAAAAGAAAAATATCACAAGAAATATCACTGAATAAATCAAAAATGAAAGTTAAAAAACTACAAATTTTCTGGGTAACAGATGAAAGAATATGAAAAAAGGACAAGAAATACACTGAGTCAAGAAAAGTAATAGTTCCAGCATTACTTTGAAAGAGAATGGTTGTCAATTTAGGTGAATTTCAATATCTAGTCAAAGAGTTGTCACATGATGATGACACTAATATTTTTCTGTAATATAGAAAGGGTGCATCTGCTGACTATGATGCAGGAAGATTAAGAAAAGATGAGAAATTTGAGAAAAGAAAATATTTAAAAGTTGTATTGGAAGAAAGACCAATTAAAGACCAGAGAAGTCCAACATCACAATTTCCTTAAGAGTCTAACTTAAGTGGTTACTCCAATAGTAACTGTTATCGGATATGTAAACAATTACCAGAAGAGATTGGAAATATTAATTTTATGTCAAAATTAAAATTTTAAGAGAGTAAAAAGCACAATTAATCAATAAAAACAAGAGTATACCAAAACATGTAAAATCAGGTGATCCAGAAAGATACTATGTACAAATTCATAAATCAGAAGAAAAAGAGTAGTAAGACAAAAGAGCACAGCAAATCTCAGAAGGATTTTTATTGACAACAGACTATGATTTGATAAAAGTAAAGATAGCACTAACAAAATGTTTCAGAAAATACTTCAAACCATTAAAATATTAAAACATGCTCAGTACACATATTGACAAAAACAAAAAATCGTTTTTTAGAGACCTAGAAAGTATCAAAAGTATACAAAATTTTATACTTAAAATGAAAGCTTTAATTTCTAAGAATTTTATATCTATAAAAACCTGTCACTGAAGTATTACTGTAAAATTACAGCAGTTATCTTTCTTCAAATTATTTTTTGTTTTACTTACTCAGACTTCTTTTCATAGATCTTAGATGATTGCTCAATTCTTTTTTCTAACTCCATGACATCCTCCTCCTTGTTTAAAAGCATCTGCTGTGTCTGCATAAGTTCTTCTGCTAAAGTTTTCAACCTAAAATGAACAGTTTCCTCATTATCAAACAACACATTAATTATACTAGCATTACACACACATGTATATTCAAAGTATCAGATTTCTGGGCCTCCCTGATGGCGCAGCAGCCTCTGCAGCGCCAGTTCGATCCCCGGCTGCCGGGCGAGGGTCCCACATGGCGCACAGATCTCTCCTGCCGCCCGCTGCTCCCCTCAGCAGTATATCGTCATTCTGCCTGTTCTGTTCCCCGCTCTGGCTCTGGTGAATTCTCTCACCCTCTTGTGCTTCTGACTGTACCCAGTGCTTGTATAAATAAATAAAATCTTAAAAAAAAAAAAAAAGTATCAGACTTCTAAGGTTGCAATCCCAAACAGTAGGCACATGTAATTTAAGTTAATGTAAATTAAATAAAAGTGAAAATTCTACTTCTCAATTACATGAACTGTATTCCAGGTGCTGAACAGATTCACATAGCGAAGGGTAAACATACTTGACAGCACAGAAAAGAACATTTCAATAATCATTGGTCAGTGATTGTTCTGGGGAGTCTTATTCACTGAAAGGAAAAAGAGAAACAGAAAATAGAAGAGAAATAAAATAAATAAATATCTGTTCTGTTCTAGGAAAAGTATACAGTGAGAAATATGCTTTTGGTTTTCAGACAAATAGGCATTTAAATTCTGACTGTGCCATTATTTACCTGATATCCTAGGCAATTTGCAAACTGGCTCTATTTTCTTTTTTTTTTTCTTTTTTTAAGATTTATTTATTTATACAAGCACTGGGTACAGTCAGAAGCGTGGGAGGGTGAGAGAGTTCACCAGAGCCAGAGTGGGAAACAGAACAGGCAGACTGACGAAGTACACTGCTGAGGGGAGCAGCGGGCAGCAGGAGAGGTCTGCGCGCCATGTGGGACCCTCGCCAGGTGGCCAGAGATAGAACCGGCGCTGCAGAGGCTATGGGCAGCTTCACAGCCCGGAGCTCAACCGCTGCGCCACCAGGGAGGCCCTTGTTCACAGCAATGCCATGATCTAATGTAAAAGCATTTGTATCACACCAAAATGAAACTTGGCTCATTAGCAGTCATCCCCTATCCCTTCAGCTTGAGAAAACCACTAATTTATTTTCTCTTAATGTATAGATTTTTCTACTAAAGGCAGTTCATATAAATAGGACCATATAATATGTAGTCTTTTTTGTCTACTTTCTTTCATTTAGTATTATATCTTTGAAGGTCATTCATGTTGTGGCAGGTATTAGTATTTTATTTCTTTTAATGACTGAATAACATTCTGTTTTATACATATATTTCCTTTTGATTATTCATTTATTATGTGCTAGACATTTGACTGGTTCTCATTTTTTCACTATTATGAATAATGCTGCTATGAACATTGAAGTATAATTGCGTATTTTTTTGCATAGGCATGTTTTTAGTTCTCTTGGCTTTATTTTTTTTATTTAAATTTTATTTTTATATTCCCCATACAATTACAACCCCCTTATTTTGACCCCAATCCCTCCTTTCCCCGACCCCCTCACCCTCATAGAGTGTCTCTGGTTCATAGTTGTTTGTTGATTTTGATATTTTCTTTCTTATAGTTATTCTTTTTCCTGTCCCTTATTTAAGTTTTCTAGATTCCTGCTATGAGTGAGACCATCCGGTACTATTTTCTTATTTGGAATCTAAGTACAGTAAAAACTGCCTCAAAGCATTATTTTGAGGAACAAATAAATTCAAGACTACAAACTTAGTTGGCAATGAGTAAGTGATATCTAATATTATTTTCTTATGTTACAATATAGAATCCTCATGACAACCTATGAGATATGATACTATTGCTATTATTTTAAAGAAAAGAAAGGTTAAAAAATTAAATATAAAAAAAGAAAGTGAGATTCTGTCATGGCAATTTTAGTTGCTATTAAGCTATTTCTATTTTAACATATAGCAATAATGCTTTAGGGATATTTACAAACTAGATACAAAAATAATCAAATACACAAAATTAATATATACTTATGTGTCAGATAATTTATGGTTGCATTAAATGAATTTTATGTTTCTACAACAAAACACACAGTTAACATATCACATTAAAGTTTTTATCTATGGTCTTTTAAAGAAAAATATTAAACTCAAAATATGAAAGAGAAAATATTAAATTGTAGTCTATGAAAATTTTAATGTATGTAAAGTTTAAGAGATGAAGTCAAAGAGAAAGTGAAACTGTGAAAAAATATTTGCAGTGGAATTACAACAAAACCCCTGTTCGTGCAGAAAATCTTAGAAAAAAGATAGCCTCTGGTAAAATTGGACAAAGAACACAACTAGAATTTTATTAACAAAATGCTAAGATAATAAACAAATGTGGAGAACTTTACTACCGGACCCATAATTAAATATCTACAGATTAAATAACAGAAATTTGGTTTACATCTACTAAGACTGACAAGTAGGAAGAAGAGTAATAATATCCAGTATTCTCAGTATTGTTAAAGTAAGTTTAAAAAGGAGAAATATACATACACTGTTGATAAGACAATAAAAGCACCAACTTTTCAGAGGCAAATTTTGAATTTTCTCTCAAATTTCAAATTGGAACACTATTCAACCATCAAAAGGTTTTCTTACCAAAATACAGTCATCACACAAAGAAAATTAAAAAAAAAAACATTTAAATGTCCATCAACAGGATTGAATAAAGTTTATTCCATTAATTATATAGAGTAGCATACAGTTAATAAAAAAAAATGAGGTATACTTATAAAAAGTTCTGTTGAGATACTGTAAATTTCTAAAGATGCAAAATACATTTAGCATGGTAACATTTATATTCAAGGAAGTAAAACTGAATATTATACTAAAATTTATATTAAAATAAAACATGTATATATTTTCCTGTATTCCCTCAAAATTCATATGTTCAGGCCCTAACCACCAACAGGATGGTATAAGTGCCCTTCTAAGAGAGACAACAGAGAGTTTGCTCAAGTTCTCTATCTCTGTCTCATACTGCACATAAAAAGGTCAGGTGAGGACAAAGCAAGAAGGCAGCAATATATAAACCACAAAGAGAGCCTCACCAGAACCAGAATTGGCTTGCACTTTGATCTGAAAATTCTAACCCCCACAACTGTGAGAAATACCTTGTTTAAGCCATCAGACTTATGTTATTTTATCTATAATGACATCTGGAGCAGACTCATTCAATAAATACATATTTATATATGTGCTTGTATGTGAATACAGCAAACATTATAACAAAACAAACTCTACTACTAGAAAGTAGTGTGGGATATGAATGGGGATAATTTAATTCCAAAAATGTATTTCATATTTACTCTTTTTATCTATGTGATTTGAATCTCTTGTAACAAAGGATTTAATTTGTTGATCACTAATTAATGATAGTATAGATGGTAAAGGCAAAGATAAAATGTAAAGAATTCAAAATATAGCAATCCAGATTATTTCATTTTTGTTTTCAGTTAATAACAAAATAAATCTCAGTAACTTTCTGAGGGCATTATACTATCCCAGCAAAACATAATCAATGATGCTTATAATAATGATCCAGCTTATCAGAGAAATATTAATTTTAATCTATAATTTTAAACATATTTCTAAGAGAGTTACATCAAATCTAGTAAAATTATAAACTTGATGGTGATATAAAATTCAATTATCTGGAAAACTGACTTTGATGAGATAGCTATATCCTGCTTACTTGATAAAGAACACATTATTGTATTAAAATCAACCCATTTACTAATGCACAACACAAATTAAATAAACTTAACAAAGCAAGCAAGGGGACTGTACAATGAAAATTATAAGACATTGTTAAAAGAAACAGAAGACAAAGAGGAGAGAGGGCACAATGGACTACGGGTGGACTATGGGTGCTTGAGGGGGTTGGGTGTGGTGTACTAACAACACCTGAAGGAGAGATCCTATACCTCTAAAACACAAACAATGTTGTAAATTAGGTAGGAAGGAAAAGGAGAGGGAGGGAAGGAGGGAGGGAGAGGAAAAAGAGAGAGGCAGAAGAAATCAAAAGATAATCCCATGGACTGCAAGAATGAACATTGCTAAAATGGCCATCTTATCCAAAGCAATATACAGATTCAATGTGATGCCTATCAAAGTTTCAACGTCATTATTCAAAGATGAAAAACAACCACTGCTGAAATTCACATGGAATTACAAAGGGCCCTGAATAGCCAAAACAATTCTGATAAAAAGAATAGAGAATCATAACTGAGGCTTCAAACTATAGCACAAAGTTGTAGTAATCCGAATAGTATGATATTATACTAAAAACAGACACAGCTCAATGGAAGGACTGTGAGCCCAAAAATAAACACATACTTTTATAGTTAGTCAGTCTCTGTCAAAGAAGGCAAGAGTATACAATAAAGAAGTGAAAGTCTCTAACAAAAGGTGCTGGGAATACAGATGCAATAGAATGAAACTATATCACTATTTCACAACATATAACTAAAAATGAATTAAAGATTTGGATGTAAGTCCTGAAACCATAAAACACAACACAGGCAAAACACTCCGCAACATAGGTTTCATGGATGTTTTGGGGGACTTGACTCCAATAGCATGGGAAACCAAAGTATAAATAAATGGGACAACAACTAAAAAGCTTCAGCACTGCAAAAGAAATAATCTTTAAAATGAACAGACACCCTACTGCGTGGCATAGGACATTTGCATATTCAAATATCTGTCAAGTGGCTAATATCCAAAATCTACAAAAAACTCATACAAGTGAACAAGAAGAAAAGAAATAACCCAATCAAAAAATGAGTAGAAGTACAAATTAGAAACTTTCTCCAAAGAGAATGTGAGACAGCAAACAGACACATGAAAAAAAAAAAATCTGCTCATCATCACTTATAGTGAGAGAAATACAAATCAAAACCACAATGAGATACCACCTAACATCTGAGGTAATAGCCCATATCAAAAAGACCAGAAACAAGTACTACTGAGGATGCGGAGAAAAAGAACCCACATACATTGCTGGTGGGAGTACAGATTGGTCCAGTCCTATGGAAAGCAGTATGGAAGTTTCCCCAAAAGATTAAAAATAGATCTATCATAAGAACCAACAATTCCATCTATCCATCTACCTGAAATCTACAAAAACACTAATTCGAAGTCAAACACTAATTCAAAGTTAAACACTAATTCTAAGTTCAATATAGCCCCTATTAAAATAGTAGAGCTATGGGAACAATCTAAGTGCCCAAGAACAGATGATTAAATAAAATGGTGTGCATATGTGTGTGTGCCTGTGTGTGTGTGTGTATATATATATATATACATATATGTATACATATACAGGCACACACACAAAACATACAATGGAATACAAATTATCTACAAAAAAAAAAAAATAAATAAAATGAACTCTTGGGCCTCCCTGGTGGCACAGCGGTTATAGACAGCACTATCAATTTATCTCCAGCCACAATACATACAATACATACAATACACAATACATACAATGGAATACAACTTATCTACAAAAAAAAAAAATAAAATGAACTCTTGGGCCTCCCTGGTGGCACAGCAGTTATAGACAGCACTATCAATTTATCTCCAGCCACTGCAGCATGAGTTCCATCCCCTGCCGGCCAGGAGCAACCCATGTGGCACAGCAGACCTCTCCTGTCTTTCCCTCACCAGTGTATTTCAGATTTCAGTAGATCTGCCTGTTCTGCTCCACACTTTATCTCTGGTGAATCCTCTCACCCCCAGCAACCTCTGGTCTGCACTCCAGTTCTTGTATGCATAAATAAATAAATCTTTTAAAAAATGATGAACTCTTAACATTTGCAACAATATGAATGGAACTAGAGGTGATTATGCTAAGGGAAATAATTCAGGAGAAAGAAAATACCATATAGAAAATAGAGAAATAAAACTAAGGTTTAAACAAAACAAAACCAAAACAAACCCTAGAAATCTGACTGTAAAATTGAGGATGCCAAAGGAGGAATGGAATGGTGGAGATTAAAGTGGGAAGGGGTCCAATAAACTTTACTATGGTGAAGGACTTTGGGTACCTGGGGAGTGGGTGTGGTGTGCTAACATACATATGAGAAGATATGAACCTATACCTCTGAATCATATATAATATTATAGAACATTGTTACCTCAGTGAAAAAAATACAATTTTAGCAGAAAAGAAATAATAAATAGGATTAGAGATCATTCTCAAGAAAACTATATTTCAGCTTCTGGTTTAAGTTATTAAATAATTATAAAGAATTAAGCAAATACACATAAAGCTGTGTTGTTTTAAAACTCTGCTTTATATGTAATCTCCTATAATCCTCTTAAAAGTCTAAAACACAGGACCCTACCTAGAATTTGTTCCAACTACTTTCTGTCACCCCAAACTGGAAGTAACAGAGGAAAGGCCAGTTTCTCACCACTGCCTTGGCATGTTACATTAAAGCTGAATTGATAGTGTTTTTCCCTCAGTTACCTTCCTCTCTTCTGTTCTTTTCCTTTTCTGTCCAAACTGTAAGACGCAGGCACCATGGTAAACTCATCATATTGCTTCCACTTAGCACAGTATCTTGCAGATAGTATGTTCTCAACTCACTTTCCTATGCCCTGTTTTTATCTCACTAGAGTTCCACACATTAAACCTTTTCTACAATTCCTTAATAACTACCAAGACTCCAGATTTTTATCATTCTGAATTATCTCTGAAGTGAAACCAAAGATAAAATTCAATCAGGGAACATATCTTTCATCCATCAAAGAATTCTAGAGTTTAACAGACATATAAAACCATTACTAGAGTGACACAGTGAGGGAAGCATTAGTTCTCTGTATGAGTGTTGAATTCAGGACTAACTCCTATCATAAAGCTAAGCACTATACCTTACCATCGAAGAGTAAAAGAAGTATTTGTGTTTACAAGTTTATAGTTCTACTGTATTTCATGGAGTCTGTTATTCTATTATAACAAAAAACAGTTCTAGAGCCAGACATCCAATAGTTATTTTTCTTAACTTCCATTACCTCCTCTAATAAATGTAAATAAATTTAACACTTAAGAGTGTTAAAGAATTCCTGTGACTATGATGCATATATTTAAAGTTCTTAGTACATATTTGAAAGCATAGCATGTTTGCTTTAAATATAACATGATAGGACCTCCCTGGTGGCGCAGGCGGTTGAGCTCCGCACTATGAAGCTGTCCACAGCCTCTGCAGCACAGGTTCTATTCCGGCAGGCCAGCGAGCATCCCACATGGCGAAGTAGACCTCTCCTGTCTCACACACTGCTCCCCTCAGCAGTGTACTTCTGTAGTCTGCCTGTTCTGTTCCCCGCTCTGTCTCTGGTGAATCCTCTCACCCTCCCTCGCATCTGGCCTGTACTCCGGTTCTTGTATAAAAATAAATAAATAAATCTTTAAAAATAAATAAATAAATATAACATGATAATATTAACCACTTTTATTAGTTTCATGAGAAATGTTATTCTGAAAAGTAACTTTAAATTTCATCTTTTACTTTTTTTTTTTTTATAGAGGCATGCTTTATTTATTTGTTTGCTGGTTTGTTTGTTTGTTTTGTTTATACATGCACTGGGTACAGTCAGAAGCGCGGGAGGGTGAGAGAATTCACCAGAGTCAGAGCGGGGAGCAGAGCAGGCAGAAGGACCGAAGTACACTGCTGAGGGGAGCAGCGGGCGGCAGGAGAGGTCTGCGCGCCAAGTGGGACCCTCCTCCAGTGGCCGGGGAGCAGCCGGGGATCGAACCGGCGCCGCAGAGGCCGCGGGCAGCTTCGCAACCCAGCGCTCAACCGCTGCGCCACCGGGGAGGCCCCATCTTTTACTTTTTTATAAGTAATATTTTTTTTTAAATAGAGGCATATTTTATTTATTTGTTTGTTTGTTTGTTTGTTTGTTTTGTTTGTTTATACATGCACTGGGTACAGTCAGAAGCACGGGAGGGTGAGAGAATTCACCAGAGCCAGCAGGGAGCAGAGCAGGCAGAAGGACCAAAGTACACTGCTGAGGGGAGCAGCGGGTGGCAGGAGAGGTCTGCGCGCCATGTGGGACCCTCCTCTGGTGGCCGGGGAGCAGCCGGGGATCGAACAGGCGCCGCAGAGGCCGCGGGCAGCTTCGCAACCCAGAGCTCAACCGCTGCGCCACCGGGGAGGTCCTATAAGTAATATTTTATTTATAATTTGATTCAAAAAATAATGTTTCTCCCAAGGCAGACGTAGGCCTGAATATATTTTAAATAAAACTCAAGAACAGATTATATTTCTATCTATACATTATTCCCAATTAAGGAAAAAAATAAAGGAATTTTGTAATCATATTAAATTAAAAAGAGAATTTACTCTATAATAAAATATTTTTCCTTTCACAATAATAGCAATTCCAAGAACTTTAACATTTTGGCAATATGAAGTATCTTAGTGCCATGAAAAATGATCATCTGCTTGTATTTCTTTGTTACCAATGGAGTACATTGTTACTACTTAACAAAAATTAACTGTAAATGCTCACTTGTTAATGCAGATATACAATGGCATTTTATGTATTTCATCCTTAAAAATGCCCTCAAATAGATGAGTGCTGTCAAATAATATTTCCACTAGCCTATGATTTTGAGTATATTTATTATTTAGCAGGCATTTATAAAATTATATTGCATACTTTTTAGCATGTCATTACATTGCAGACTCATTCTAATTGGAAGGAACGTAGGAACTATTCAATTGACAAATGGATTTTGAAATGTAGAAACATTTGCATCAAGGTCAAAAACACTGTTGGAAATATATTTTCAGCTCAGAAAATGCATCAGCTACAAATTTGGTGGGAATGGTCTTCATATTTTAGCACTTGAAAACAAAGGAAGTATATATAATACAGCCTGACATTACCTGAGATTCAAATACATTAGATGTCATCAAAATTAGTGTAATGCAATATAAGCTCTGAGTATTAGCACTATATTATATCAAGTCTTCAGAAGATAATTTTCAAAAAGCTTTTGGAATTCGGAGGTTGAAAGAAATTGTGATTATTATGAAAAATGTCAATCCTGACTCTGAGCACAAAAAAATAAATAAATAAACAAAATGAAAGTTTACCACTTCCAAATCACCAATGCCTTATATGAAAGGCAAATCAGGATATTCAATTTCAATTCCTTACAAAAATTCATGGAATCAGTGACGGTCAAGTTTACAAGAGCAAAAAAAAGTTCTCTCTTTACATCATTAGTACAATCACATGTAATTAGATTTAAATATTCTCCACAAAATACCTGCTGATGAATACAGTGAATAACCATAGGTTTAGACACCTAACATTTTCACAAATTTTGTAAATTTATCCAGGTAAGGCTTTTCTTGATCCACAAATATTTTGAACATTATCAGCTATAACACATTTTATCAGATTCCACTTCAGTTTATCTTGGATTAGAGATTTCTCAGCTGCTTTGGAAACATTCTTATATGTGGTTGTTCTATACAGGCTATTTGTAAAGAGTAATTCTACAGTCACCTTAAACTCAATATTGACCCCTTAAATAAACAATTGAGCAGTTTTGATAACACCTGCAACTCATGAAGAGCCAGGACAACTTACTGAAATCATTTGTTTTATTATTATTTTTAATTAACTAATGACATAGTTCCTAATGTCCACAACTTCTCAAACAAATGTTCTCACTGAAAGACTGTCGTAAGACTAATTCTCTGGACATATTTCTTCAAATACTGCAATACAAAACTAATTAATTCATCACTGATAACTGGCTTTCCTTGATTTGCTAACAAATGAGTCAGCCAGAAACTCATTCTAGTTGTATCCTCATTTGCATTTCTTATTTTTCTGAAAAATTTCAGCTATGTTAAGGCATTTCATTTTAAATTTTCTGATTTTTCTAATTAGTGTTCTTCCATAAGTTGATAATAATGGGAAGTGTGTTCCCTCTGGTCAACATATATTGTTTTAACAGAGTGACAGTGGGATTGCATAATAACACAATGCTTTGCCATCAAATTTGATAATAAAATAATCCACACTCTGTGGTGCCTTAACACTGCAACATTGCAAAATCCCACTTCTATTCTCATTTTGAAATGATAGAAATGGATAATAATAAAACACTAAATATAATGCTGTAGTACAGTAATATGTGTGACACTCAAAATGCTTTTGCTCTATCGCTGTGTTGCAGTGATCTACAGTAAGCAAATAGCAGTGTGACATGATGACAATGCCACAGATGATCTGTCACAAATGCTCAACTCTACCATTGTACAGGAAAGCAACCAATAACAACAGGTAAAGGAATGAAAGTGGCTATGTTCAAATAAAACTTTATGTATTCATATATGTACACTTGAATTTTATATAATTTCCATGCATCAAAAATAAAATTCTCTTTCATTTTTTTTTTTGACCATTAAAAAATGCGAACTTCTTGGCTTAAAGACTGCACAAAAATGATGACAAGCTAGACTATGGCCATAGGCTGTAGCTTGCTAACTCATGCCCTATGAAAATACAAAAGAGTCACTTTTCTACATAGACAATTACTATTCTTCGATTAGTGTGGGTCTGCTAGACTTAAATGGCTTCCTTGGCTGCCATTTTGTTATGTGTAGTTCTGCATTCCAATACAAGGTCAGAACAGCCTGGCTGATCAGTTATCAGACCTAAAAGACAGTAGCATGCCAGACCCTACAAGGTTCCTTTTAAGTTAAACAAGAGCAGGATTCTTGATTGCCCTGGGGTGATGGGTATACATCAGGAGGTATGACTGAAAACAACTCAGGCACTATTGACTGATGTGTGACTTTTTACCCTAAGACTGATCAGTGGGACAGGGCACTTTGTTGATAGGACTGGAACCAGGGGTGGAGGTCTAGGGTATGGTTTCCATTACAATACCGGGTCATTGATCAGATAAAAAATACCTGGTCAGCAGACTCACCACCCCTGAAGCCCTAGATGGCATAAGCACATTTTCAGTTTTCACCAATTCCGTCTCTTTGTTCTCCTACCCCAGATAATTGATGCTGTATGATTATTCTATCAAGAAAAAGGCCAGTATTTTGCTCATTGGGCAGCATCCTGCAATGAACAGTCTGCTCCACAACTCCTGTTTCTTTGACATTGTGGTGTTGCTGATGCAACAAATAGGAGATCCTATTTATACTCCATTCTGAAAACTAAGCACATTCTCACTAAGTTTTTTTTAATGTACAAGGAAACATGAGGGCTGAGGTTGGGTTTTTTTAAGAATACAAGAATAGGTATTTTATAGTCTCTCAAATTCAAATGCATTTCCTATTGATAGGCAGAAATAACTTATAAATACACATAACTTGAACTGAGAAAACTGAGTAAACAAAAGAGCTAAACAGGACCTCAATTCTTTACGATTTTATCAGATTTAACCAAAATTCCTCTTTTGGCAGACATGTCAATGTTCACTTTATTTGGGGATTACCTGCTATCATCTGTAAGTTGCCTCACTGAAACTACTAATGTAGTGATTCAGAACTCCATTTAACCTTTTTTAAGTTTGCAATAGGTTACAAATGGAAGCCTCAGTTATCCAAAATGCCAAAACTCATATAACAATACTAATGTTTGAAATTTAATGATTTGACTTTTTCAAAACATTTTGATGAACAAAAATTACTGAGTCCCAAATAGTGATTACATGAAAAGTATTTGCATGTGTATTTTTAATAAACTGATATTTAAAGATCAATAAAGCATTTCTTCCAGCATTTGGCAAAGAAGAAAGTTAAGAAAAATAAATAAGGGAAGGCTACTAGAGGGGCAAGAGAGAGGAAGTATATAATAGACAAATGAAACAACTCATATTCAAATCAAAAGGTAATGCCAACTAAATAGAGACGTGGCAGGAAGTGCACAATCTCAGGTGTTCAGTGCTAGACATTATCAGAGATTGAGAAATAGCACTTTACCACATCATGATCTATCACATAACAGAATTTTCTATAAATAGGAAATAATCCTACAAATGAGTTAACTTTTCTCTACAGAAATGCCTTTATAAATATACTTAGTTGATAAATAATGAGAATGATAAAAAAAACTGTGTTGTGTCACATATTTAGATGAGTAAATGCAATACTTTCTCATTTATTATGTATCATTGGATTTCCATCAAGCCTGAAAAGTGGTGAGGCAGCTGCAAAGTATAATCTAGTTTGGCATATATAAATATGAGTTGTGTAATAATCTCATTACTTCTTACATTTTAGAAAACTCTACATAATACAATAAACAGAAACCAAGAATATAAATTATTTGGTTTACAAGCTTTTACTAATGAAAAGGACACTTTTATGTTACATATAAAAAGTTATCTTTTTTTCAGTGCTCTGAAAATGTTCATGGGCCCTCCTCCTAGAAATTAACATACATGTATTTATAAAAAATTTAGGTGGACTATAACTGAGCTTTTCAATATCATGTGCACTTTAAAATGATCTACAAAGTTATCAAATATTCCAGTGCCTTGATAGTACTCTTAGAAAGTCTGATGTAATTGTTTTGGGGTGGGTCCTAGAAATCAGCATTTTTAAAGCTCCCTAAGTAATGCCTAACATGAAAGTGGGGATGAGAGCTGCTGTTCAGAAAGTCCCTAAAATATCTACATAAAACTATCTTCATTAACCCACTCATTTAACAAAGACATTAATTAATTATTTGCAACATACCAAGCCAGGAATTTTCAAAAGTCAAAGAAGAATGCAGTCTAGTTTTCTCTTTGTTTCTTAGTCACTACTAATCAGCTTTCTGGCAGATTGCCAGCATGACTCCTATTTAGAGGAGTTAAAAATGAATGAATCTCATTTCCAAACTGGTGTAATCTTTCACAAGGGATATTGTTGCAGATCATTTAAACAAACAAATAATTGCAAAAGAAATAGAAATATATTCCTCAAGTTGTCCTTAATACCATTAAGTAAAGCATTAGATCTCTTAGATGGGTTAAGGAAAAATATAGAGGGCAGGCCATAAAAAAATAATCATTTTCAAATAGACTTACTGAGAATATTCTATTTTGAAACCATATAAAGCAATGTGATTTGGGAACAAACATTTAGCGAAAGCATGAGGAAATGATGCAATGGAGGAGAAATAAATATCTTGGAGCAAGTCAAGCTAACAATAGAACTGAAAAGAGGTGATAAGTAAAACCACATTTATTTAACATTATTATAAATATTGGTCCTGTTTACCCCACCCATTCATCCAGATTCCAAGATGTGACACACATACACACATACACTGTTTCTATTAATAGACTCAATCAATTAATATCATTGTTTAACTTGATTTTCTCTTTATCATACACTTCCATGGAGACATTTCAATGCAAGCATATACATAATTATTTTCCTAACACCTTCTCCTGTCCAAACCATGGAAAAATTGTGGATATAGTGTGGAAATACTGTATTTCACTTAACCAACCCTTTAGTGATAAATATTTAGAGTGTTTCCATTGTTAGCCAAAACAAAGGGAAAGTTCTGAGACTTTTACAGATGTTGGTCTCTATCCAATTAAAATATATATATAATTTCTCAAATACTCATTAATATGCAGATATTAAAGGAAATTAAATCCACAAATTGTCTTAAAATCTGAAAAATTTTTGACTATACTGAATTTTGTGTGTGCGAATTTAACAATTAATGAAAGTGGCATGATATTTTACCCTGTAACTTAATTTTCTTTTCCTACTTTGGAAATAACAAAATTTTTCAAATCTCAATTATTTCCACAGACAACTGAGAATCCTAAGCATCACACTTAGCATCCTTAGTGAATAAAAACTCCCCAAGCAATAACAAGAAAATAACAACAAAAACCAATATATAGAACTTAATATTTGTGAGGGACAATGCTAAGTAATCTATATTTAGTTACATATGCAATCTTCACAATGACTATGAGGTAGGTGCCATTGTTCTTACCATTTCATATTTGAGAAAAACGAGGCATAAAACAAATAATGTGTCTAGTTTCTCAGAGGTAATAAACAGCATTGTGAGGATTCAGGCACAGAGAACAAACCATATAATACTTGTATATATATCTCCACACACTTGTAGGTTAAGGTCCTAGATGTAGAGTTATATGTCAAGGTTATGTGCAAGGTCAATTTTTTTTTCTTAAAGATTTATTTATTGATTCATTCACTCATTCATTCATTCATTCATTCATTCCTTTATTTATGCAAGCACTCGGTACAGTCAGAAGCACGGGAGGGTGGGAGAATTCACCAGAGTCAGAGCAGGGAGCAGAACAGGCAGAAGGACCGAAGTACACTGCTGAGGGGAGCAGTGGACGGGAGGAGAGGTCTGCGAGCCATGTGGGACCCTCCTCCGGTGGCCGGGGAGCAGCCAGGGATCGAACTGGCGCAAGAGAGGCTACGGGCAGCTTCGCAACCCAGCGCTCAACTGCTGCACCACCGGGGAGGCCCTGCAAGGTCAATTTTAATAAACTTTGTCAAACCGTACTCCAAAAGTTACTCCAATTGATGTTTTACATTTTTAATCAAGTTTTATTGATTTACCACTCATTTACATAATATATAATTTGGGGAGTACAGCTTCACATCTTAACATGTGCACATGCTGCAATCTTAAGTTTCTTATAAGCCTCTTAGAGCCGCTTATTTCTCCATACTGTATGCAACACTGAGTACTGTCAAATTATTTAATCTTTGCAATACTAGTAGGTAAAATAGCTTCCTTTTTCTAAAATTTGTATCTGTTGAATTGTTTCAGGTTTATTGATCATTATATTCATTTTTACAAGAATGATCTGCTCAATGTCTTTTTTTTTTTTAAGAGGCATGTTTTATTTATTTATTTATGTGTTTGTTTTGTTTATACATGCACTGGGTACAGTCAGAAGCGCGCAGGAGGGTGAGAGAATTCACCAGAGCCAGAGTGGGGAGCAGAGTAGGCAGAAGGACCGAAGTACACTGCTGAGGGGAGCAGCAGGCGGCAGGAGAGGTCTGCGCGCCATGTGGGACCCTCCTCCGGTGGCCGGGGAGCAGCCAGGGATCGAACCGGCACTGCAGAGGCTGCGGGCAGCTTCGCAACCTAGTGCTCAACCGCTGCACCACCGGGGAGGCCCTGCTCAATGTCTTAATCACATCTATTGAACATAGTATTTCAATAAAATTAACAATACATGATTAATGCTTCAGGGTAGAAAAAGATGTTTAACTATAAAGCACTAATTATGGTAAAGACAGTAAATTTCTTCTTGCATTACATAAAAATATATATAGGTTTTAATGAAGTTACCTAATCGTAACAGCACCAACAGACACATTGAATAACTCATTCTTGAAATACATTTCTTAAGGAACACCCACACTTAAACTCACATTTTAAATACAAACACTGATCAGTAAATGTAGTTAACGTTTTGCCTCAGTAAGAGGTAAGCAATTAAATTTCCTATCATATTATCAAAGATTTATTCTTTTATTTATTACATTCTTGTTCATTGCTTCACCACCTGAATTAAGAAATAATGATTTGTGAGCATAACTTGTTTTGCTCTCATTACACCCTAAAAAAGCAATGTAACAAATTCTTTGATCACAAAACTCTCCTGCTTTCCATTACATATAACAGGTATAGCTATTTTCAATTTAACCATATTATATTCCAATATCTATATGCTCATTCATTCTTGGTGCATATTAAAATTACCTGATTAATTTTAGTGTAAATTCCCTGAAGCTATTTTTTTTAAAGATTTATTTATTTATACAACTGGGGTACAGGCCAGATGCGTGGGAGGGTGAAAGGATTCACCAGAGACAGAGCCGGGGAATAGAACAGGCAGACTGATGAAATACACTGCTGAGGGGAGCAGCGGGTGAGACAGAATGGTTCTACCACACCATGTGGGACCCTCGCCAGCCAACTGGGATGGAACCAGCACTGCAGAGCCTTTGGACAGCTTCACAGCACTGTGCTCAACCACCTGTGCCACCAGGGGAGGCCCTCCCTGAAGCTATTAACCCTTGCAACCTTAAATACAGCAAATATATTTGAATGAATAAATTATTTGGGAGCAAATGATAGCAAAAACTCAATCTTTATAGTATTTCTTCACTAAGCAGCACAAGAATCAAGAAATAGTATTTGTCACTGAGTAAGTGATACACCCTTTTGATATTTTCTTCTCTTTCTTATAGATGACTGTCCTGTATACTGTAGGATATTTAGCAGTATTCATGTCCTCTGCTTACAGGAAATCAGTAAGCACCTTCCAAAATGATCGCAAAAATGTTCTCCAAACATTGCCAATTGTCCCTTAGAGATAAAAAAAAAATCTAGAGCGAGAATCGATGGCAGAAGCTAGCTGACAGTGTAGCATTATAAGTAAAGACAAAAAGATTGCTGTGGAGGTTTCAAAATCTTGGGGGCAGCCTTAATAATCTTAACATGGCTTCGAGGAAAAACTCACTAATGCTGGGCACTCCCATGCCTCAAATTCTCATCAATATTCAATGTAACATGATTGAGTTCCTTCAATACTCAATGTAACATGATTGAGATCCTTCATCTGAATAGGCGATTCAACAAATAATTTTTTATTTCCTTCAATCCCATGTGGATATCTTTAAAGATACTAAACTGCTTTCAAGAGCCAGTCCAGGATCTTATTATTTAGATATGTGTGACACTACAATGTTATCAAACAATACAAAACATTGTTTAATTATATTAGAAAAGTACTTTTGGATAAATGATTTGAGGTACATTTCCAAAAGGTCAGATGATAAAACATATACAATACTCAAGAAAAATTATTTCTAAATACTTACATTACTTGTAAACCTTCTGCTGTTAAGTTATTCCACATGATTTCATTTGCCTGAAGATTTTCATTTTCTTCTAGTAAGGAACAATCAAACTCAATTTCTTGCTCTTTAACAGCTGTTGTTCTAGTAAAGTATGACAAATAATTTTGATCAATATGAACATACTATTATTATGCATCATAGTACACACCAAAGTGAGAATATTTTTTGTATCCAAAATTACATTAACAAAGTAAACACAAATAGAATAAATCAAGCTCCAAGCAACAAAAATCTACTCATGTAGCTTAAGCCTTAGTTTCCTCATTTGTAGAATGTTGATATTAGCAATTTTTCTCCTGTCACAATTGTAATAAAATAAGATGATGCATGTATAAAAAAGTAATTGGTATATCACACAACATTTAATATACTTGTAAAGTTATAGTATTATTATTATTATATAAATGTTAAAAAGAAGATATCATTCCATGGCTTAAATATGGACTTAAACAACAAAATAGCAACTAAACAATCTTTCAAGATCATACACAATTTAAACAGCTATCATCTTTGAAAATAATTAAAAGCAAACAAACAAATTTGAAATATCCTATGTCCTAACAAGCTCTTAAATATTTCTCATTTTAATTTGGCTAAATACTAAATGGCAAGAAAAAAACTCATACTGTCATAAAGTGGAGAATAAAAATATTATACATACCTGTGAACATCTATGAAATTACTATATTCTGTGCTAGGGTCTATCTGTTCAACCGACATTTGAATTTCTTTATGGACATTCACTATTTCCTCTGTAACAAGACTGGTTATCTGGCTGTATTCCTCAAATATACCTTTTCTGAAAATAAACAAAAAAATATTACAACATATTTAAGGCATACCAAGAGAAGTAGGCATAAAAAGGATTCATAAGCCACCTTATTTCATGTACCTGGATAGTCAAGTGAAGGTATTATACAAATGTACAGGTTAACAATTTACATTTGACAGCACCACCATGGAGACCTCAACAATTTACATTTAATATAATAATTAAAAAAATAGCTAGAATAAGGCATTCCCTTTTCAAATGTATATTTGACATGTATGAAATGTGAGGTCAATACTGATCCCTTTGTATTTTTAAACAGTATGACAGAAATTTTTGGATTCCATAACACAGCTTCTTGTCCAGAGTCTACCACTTCCTCAAATTCCCAATCTCTTGGTCTAATTTAAGAATGCTATGGAATTCTGTAAAAACCTAACATTACTCATTAGTGGCCTCAATGAGTGTGTACAGACAAGCTTAACCCTGCATATGCCCAAAATAATATAAGACATGGGTTTGTTTTTCATTTCTAAATCACTCAAAAATAAGCAACATTACAAAATCTCCTGTATTACAAAGCATCCTTCAATGACTTTATTTTAAATAGCAAAATACTGTTTGGGTAACAATAAATAGGTTTATACTGCTCAGGCAATACTGACTTTGTAGTAAATTTTAATAGAATAATTTGGAATGATTACAGAAATCACCTGACAGATACAATTTAAGGAAAAGGGGAAGGCAGTATAATTCAATAAAGTTTAGTAAATATTTCTAAGTTTATATGTCATAAGTGAAAGCACTGAATGACACTAATGTAAATGGGTCTAGCTAGATAGCCATCATAAAGACACAATGTACATATTTACCTTTAAGACAAATGAAGAGAGGAATCTCCTAATGTTACATGAAGAACTACTTGCAACATAGGATCCAATTTCAATGATCTCTCATGCCTGCATTTTTTTAATGTTAGATATAAAATAACTAATTATAAAGATCCTTATGCTAACTTAATAATGCAGCTTGTGAAATATAACTTTTATGTAAAAGTTTAAGTAGTCAAAATAGTATTAAAGTCATTTTATAAAGGGGTTTATGTCCAACAGGAAATATATCTTACAGTGCATTGATCATTTCTTCTTGCATCTTCTGCAGGGAGTCCAAAAGCAAGGGAAGTGTGGAATCATAATACTGATTCTGATGAAGTTGTGCCCCTTTCAATGCCAACACATACTGATTATGCAACATATGTAGTTTCGTCGTGGCTTTATCATAACGTTCCTTGGCCTTTTCTGTTTCTTTTCCTGAAGAAAACATAGAGGAAAATTAACAAACAGATCATTAGAAAATATTTTCTTCAGTATGTGACAACTGGGTGACCAATGTTTTATGTTGTTTCACACATTTTATCAAAGCTTATTAAACAAACATCTTCTGAATTCTACACAAAGTATTGTATGATTTATGTCAGCAGTCTGCACAGAGGCTGCTATGAAGGTAACTGCTTGGTCAATAAAGAAAAATGTACAATTTTCTATAAAATAATAGAGATACATGATCCTTCATGTCATCAAGGAGCGTATACCAAACTGAAACAATATACTTGAAACTGTATAACCAAGAAAAAAAGGAAGTTCGTAAATTTTAAATTTTGAACTCTTTCTTTGAGAAATCAATAAAAATAATGACAGCAGAAATTTTAATGAGGAGACCTTAAAAGAGATAGCATGTCCAAAAATGTGTAAGAAAGAGGACAAAATTTCTCCATCTCATCTACACTTTCTGCCTTTCATCCTTTCATTCAATAAATATCATTAACTGATCACCAGTTAATAATATTAACTGGTGCATTAAACATTGGAAATTCAATATTTGACAAAACAGAGTACTTTATATAGAGTTCATGGTTTAGTGAAGTAGAATATTAAGGAAAATCATGGAAAGAATAAGCAAAGAGTTATGTTTCATAAGAAAGAAATAAGGCAAAGAAAGAAATAAGCTCAAAGAGCAAGTTTTAAGGAAGTGAAGGAAATGCATATATTGGTAGGGAAATTTTAGGTTGTAAATCACTCAAAAATTTAGAAAAAGTAGAAAAATTTAGATTTGATGTGGGATAAATCCAGGATATAATGATGTCATGAATTAAAAGTTTTTGATTACTAAAATCATTTTAAAAATATTTACAGATATCATAAATGATTGGCATGTAACATTTCTTGTTAATTATTTAGACAGAGGGAATAAACCGTTCAATTTCTTTTTAATGTTATCCATTCCAAGAAGTGTTATCCAAATGAATCTTCTCCCAGAAGTAGATCTCCTCTGCTGCCACTCTATTTTAGCCTCAGCACCTATTCCCTACAGATCACAGTCAGAAAAGTATTTGCTGTTAGAGAACCCCTCTAACCCACAGTCAAAAGTAGAGAAAATATCAATTTTTGCAGAGAGGAGACCATGCCCAGGCAGAGCAAGAGAATGTCTTTCTCATCACCACTCAAATCCTGAGGCACAGGATCTACATCTAGCTGGTGAAAAAGGAAACAACCGCTGCCAGCTCACAGATACACCTCAACTACCAACAAATTCTAGTGTTTCCAAGGACAGTAGAACCTTAAACAATACAGGCTTGCACAGCATGGGTCTGCTTACAGATGGGTTTCCTTGTAAACATATAATTAAATACAGTAGTGCAGTACTATAAATATATTTTTCTTTTGATTTTTCTCAATAACATTTTCTTTCCTCTAACTGATTTTATTGTAAGAAAATATTACGTAATACATATAACAATACGTGTTTATCAACTATTTATGTCATCAGTAAAGCTTCTGGTTAATAGCAGGCTACTAGTTAAGTTTTAGAGAAGTCAAAAGTTATAGGAGGACTTTTGATGCACAGTGGTCAATATTCCTAGTCCCCAAACTGTTCATGGTTTCAGTAACCAATGACTTTTCTTACAGAGCGCACAAAATTATTTTAGAGAGTATAAATCTCAAGTCATAGACCATTAGCCTGCTCCTGCATATAGAGAGATTAATAATTGTTCAAGTTATTAAAAAATGTTGCTCTATGGGCCTCCCCGGTGGCGCAGCGGTAGAGCGCTGGGTTGCGAGGCTGCCCACGGCCTCTGCGGCGCCGGTTCAATCCCCGGCTGCTCCCCGGTCACCGGAGGAGGGTCCCACATGGCGCGCAGACCTCTCCTGCTGCCCGCTGCTCCCCTCAGCAGTGTACTTCGTTCCTTCTGCCTGTTCTGCTCCCTGCTATGGCTCTGGTGAATTCTTTCACCCTCCTGCACTTCTGACTGTACCCAGTGCGTGTATAAACAAAACAAACAAACAAACAAATAAATAAATAAATAAATAAATAAATAATGCCTCTATTAAAAAAAAAAAATGTTGCTCTAGATAACCTATTTCACTTTATAACATAATGAACTCAGGGAGGAAATAATTTACTCACCACATTATCTTTCTTCACCCCTCCCATGGCTGATTGGACACAGATTCTAATGCTAATTTAGTTCTGATCAGAAGGAATTAGAAAGCAGTAACATAAGCTACTAAAGAAGCCTATTTTCTCACTTTTTTTAAGTACAAATAATAGGATAATATATTTTATGTCATAAATCAGTAAACAATCATCCAAATTTTTAAATCAACAACTAAAATGAATTTATGAAATAATTCTCCCCTTTAGTGTAAAGAAAGCCATGGTATTTTTTAACTTGTAGTATATTTTTATTTTGAATATTTTTAAATGTTCACTCAGAACCCAATAATTTTTTTTTGCCTCAATAAATGTAAATCTTTATAGAAGATTTAACTCATTCTGTACGGCACTAGGTAGAAACAAAGGTTCAGCAATAATACTAATCAAAAATGATTAACATTCTCAGGAACACTTCTCTAATGTGTTCAGTTACTATACTAGTTTTTCATAGAATAATGTATTTATTTAGTGGGCCTCCCCTGGTGGCACAACGGTTGAGTGCTGGGCTGCAAGGCTGCCCGGAGCCTCTGCAGCGCCGGTTCGTTTCCGGCCGCCAGCAAGGGTCCCACCAAAAAAAAAAAAAAAAGAATAATGTATGTATTTAGCTATAAATATTTCTATTTAGCATCCCTACAGAAACACATTACAAAAAAAGCCCCAAACTGGCCACACAATTAACCTATCTATGGCCAACCCCTAATCTTCCTTAAAAAATTCCTTTTACTCATCACCCACAGAAGTCAAGACACTAATATGAAGCTGACACCCAAGATTCAAGGTACACACCTGACCAAAAAGGAAGCAATCATTTAGCTGAATGCTTTCACATTAATGCCTGCAGCAGGGTACCAGAGTAGCCCTTTCTAAGGCCCTTTGTTTTTTTGTTTATTTTGCTTTATTTCACCTTATTTAAGCTACTTTGAGTTTTATTACTTGATGTTCAACAAAATCCAAAAAACTCCTTAATCATATCAGTTTTTATAAATATATTACATTTACATGAAATTTATTATTCCTAATTAATTAGATGATTTTTTAGTATAAATTTAGAAATCAAGCTCTCCACACAAACATTTTCAAGGAGACATTTAAATTATTTAAACCATCCATCTGTCCGCCATTTGTACAGATTTTTTTTTTTTAAAGATTTATCTATTTATCTATACAAGCACCGGGCACAGTCAGAAGCACAGGAGGGTGAGAGAATACACCAGAGCCAGAGCAGAGAGCAGAACAGTCAGAGTGATGAAACACACTGGTGAGGGGGGCAGCGGGCGGCAGGAGAGGTCTGCTGTGCCATGTGGGATTCTCGCTGGCCAGCCAGGATTGAACCGGCGCTGCAGAGGCTGTGGGCAGCTTCACAGCCCAGGGCTCAAGCGCTGCGCAACCGGGGAGGCCCTATTTGTATAAATTTTTAAACTGCACACTACCCGTCTGTTAGCTGCTGCAGAATGATTCACTAAATACAAAATACTTAGATTCACCAAGATTTTGTAATCCAAAATAATATCAGAAAGTTAAGAATTTCAAAAACTGGAGCCTCCCTGGTGGCGCAAGGTCTTAAGACACAGCAGTATGAAGCTATCTACAGCTACTGCAGCACCAGTTCGATCCCCAGCCAGGTAGGTGACCCACATGGCACAGCAGACCCCTCCTGACCTGCCAGATGCTACCCCTCAGTAGTGTATTTCAGTCAGTCCTCCTGTTCTGCTCCCCACTCTGTCTCTGGTGACTCTTCTCACTCCCCCAAACACGCCCGCCCGCCCACATCTGGTCTGTAGCCCAGGTTTTGTATGCATAAATAAACAAATCTTTAAAAAAAAAGAATTTTCAAAACTTTTTTTCTTTATGAAATATAATGTTTAACAGCCTGAGAAAACTATTACAGACAAAATCAAATTATCATCAGTGGCTCTCAGCATAATTTAAAAAACAAGTGAATGCTTTTTGAAACATCCAAGGCAAAATCCATTACATTAAAATAATAACAATATTAATAGTGGCAATAATAATAATAAATTCTTTAAAAAACTGAGTTTAAATTTGCATTTGCAGGTATGTTTTAATGTTTTTTTGGATTTTTTTGTACTCTACAACTCATATATACTTGTGAATTTGGCTACAAGGTATACTTACACATGCATATTGACCTATTGATTGATCTATCTCTATTTCCCTTCTAACCTCCCTGCATTAGAAATATAAGAGATTCAGGGCCTCCCTGGTGGCGCAGCGGTTGAGTACTGGGTTGTGAAGCTGCCCGCAGCCTCTGCAGCGCCAGTTTGATCCCAAGCCGCCAGGCGAGGGTCCCACATGGCGCAGACCTCTCCTGCCGCCCGCTGCTCCCCTCAGCACCGTACACTTCGGTCCTTCTGCCTGCTCTGCTCCCTGCTCTGGCTCTGATGAAATCTCTCACCCTCCCGACTTCTGACTGTACCCAGTGCTTGTATAAATAAATAAATCTTTAAAAAAAAAATAGAAATATAAGAGATTCAGAAGCATGCTCACTTGTCATGACTTGAGAGGGATGCTATTATACTTTTTCCTGATTTATTTCAAATAAATATTTTAGCATCCCCTAGAGACTATACAATTAATGCAAGAAAAATACTACTACTGCAGGAAAATAAAGTTGCAAAATAATTTTATCCTATTCAATTATATATATTATAAGCACTACTTAGTATAATTCTTGCCACAGAGGAATCAAAGAAGTAATTTTGGTTCCGAATATAACACATCACAACTTTAGTATTTTTTAAATTACTATATTTGAGTTTAATATAGTTTGAAGTATACAAAGTGTATAAATTCTTCCTGATAGTTATAAAATTATACCTCTATCTTTATATGCTTTTTGTTTTTTAATGATGAGAGGAACTAAAGCAGAGCATGGAGCTATTTTACATGTCAATTAACTAGGAGGAAAGCATCCAATTTTTTCTACTTCGCATAATGAAGTTCACAAAGAAGCTGAATTATAATTCTTTTGCCACCACTTGTTGACAAATCTGTTTAATGTTTATAATAACAGTGCACAAACATGTCATGCCATAAACAATATTATGAACTTAGCGACCCTCAATTATATACTTTTGACATTTACAAGACAGGCTAGACTACTCATCAATTAGTCTAAAAAGTCAAGTATGTCTTATTGTAACTTCAGTGTTCACCATTTGATAAATATCATGATGGAAAGCCTCCTGATAATCGATAAGTGATTGTTTTGCAAAAATAAAATACCTGTACATAGATTCTTTTAATTTAGCTAACTATTCTAGTAGCCAATATTTTTCCTTTCTTTCAAAACATTCCTGTTAATCTATACAATTTTTAACTATTATTACAAATTAGAAAAAGATAAATTGGAATTCATCTTAATTTATAAATTGTTTGGACCAAAAGTCCACATAAACTTTTTCAGATAAAAGTTAAAATTCAAGTATGACAAGTGGGAACAATGAATGATCTGCCTTTTTCAATCAGTGGTTTTCTTCTGACAACAGAAAAGCTAGGTCAGATGTCATCTCAGTTGTTTTGATTAAATTGTAATTTCTAATTTTCAATCCTAGAAATTAAATTATCTTCTTTTCTCAATTTATTGGGTTGTGATGGTGATCAAATACCAGAAAATTATTAAAATGAACAACGGCAAAGTCTAAAGAAGGCAGAACTTTGGTAGCTGAAAAAAAAAATCTTTCTGATGATATGCCCCTATAAAATATTAAAAATTACACTAGGTATATCCATACTGTGCTAACTTTAATAAAGTCCCTGGTATACAAAATTATGATATATAAATCAAGTAATATTTATATACACGTATAATGGGTTTTAAACTGTTCATGATATTTTATTTAAAATCTCAACATAAAATGCCTTAGAGAAAAAGCTCTATAACTCTATGTAGTATCATCTCCTTGCATATAGAGATTTATAGATTCAAATGACCCACAGACTTTTCTTAACTTCTAAATTGAATGATATACCATGTTCAAAGGTATACTTGTAATGTAACCTATGTTTAAATGGGAAGGTTCCAAGTAGCTGGGGTAGGGACAGCAACATAATGATGAATGTTGCACGTCATCTAAAAATATGAAAAAGAACAAAAAACAGAACAAAGTCTATACCCTCACCATAACTGTCAAAAATATCCAAATATGAAATTGCCTGTGAGTAGAAAAATGCACACCAAGTCTCTACAAATGAACTCTTGCTCTTCCATAGCAAGTCTTAATGCACATGAGAACTATTAAAATAAAATTCATTCAACAGGGAGAAAAAGAGGCAGCAGCATACTACTCCAAAGCCACCATCAGAAAAATAAAATCCACTCTACTTGTGAAAGTACTGAAAAATCATAATGGTGGATAACAGAAATCACTACAGAAAAGGAACTTAAAAGTGCATGTGAAAGGCCAGGGAAGCAGTCTTAGGTAACACTTCAGAGTGAAAAATGGCTAAAATGAAGGAACTTTGGAAACTGCAAAGAGGAAAAAAAAGAGGAAAGCAAAATCTTGGAGAAACATGAAAGACATGAGATTTACCCTACTTGTTAGCTAACAAGTTAATGTGCCTCATTTTCAACTAAGCTGGCAGAAGACACAAGATTCCAGTGACAAACACCAAAGACAAATTCTCACAATAATATCAGTACAGTGTTCTCACTCATGGAAATAAACAAAAACAAAAAACAATCAAATGACAACAGAAAAACTAGTAGAAAATATCTACACCCTGTAAATAACAGACAAAAGGCTATTAATTGTAACATACAAAAAATTCTTAAAATTTGAAGGAAAAGAGACCAAAACACTAACCTCCCCCCAAAATGGGCAAAAGGCAATTAACAAGACAATTAACAAATATTTTAAAATGATCTTTAAATATATAAAATGGGCTCTCCCCCAGTGGCACAGGCGGTGAGCGCAGCGCTATGAAGCTATCCACAACCTCCTGCAGTGCAGGTTCGATCCCAGCCAGCCAGCTAGAATCCCACCTGGCGCGGCTGACCTCTCTTGTCTCGCCCGCTGTTCCCCTCAGCAGTGTATTTCAGTCAGTCTGCCTGTTCTGTTCCCCACTCTGCCTCTGGTGAATTTTCTCACCCTCCTGTGCATCTGGCCTGTACTCCAGTTCTTATATGCATGAATAAATAAATCCTTAAAAAATAAATTAAATAAATAAATAAAATGATGACCAACCTCACTTTCTCACTCAAAATAAGAGAAATGCAAATTAAAATTACATCTATCAAAATGGTGAGAATGCAGAAAAACAGGTATTTTTATATTTCTGGTGGGAAGGCAAATTGATATTATCCTTACAGAAGGAAAACTGGTAATATCTAAGAAAATGAAATACGTGTTTATCTTTTAACCCTGCAGTCACACTGCTAGAAATTTATGGTTGAGATAATTATACAACAATAAAAATAAAACATATGTGCAAGGTTATTAACAGTAACTATGTAATTGAAAAAATCTGAAATAAACTAATTGTCCAGAAAATACTTGAGTAAACATAATGAAGTGCTATGAAGCAATATGAAAGAATGAGAAAGAAATCTACAAGTTGAGATACTGTGATTTTCAGTATACAATCTCAAGTAGAAAAGCATGAAAAAGATCATTGTATTGTAGTTTTCTATAAAAAGGGGGACATAATTAAAGATGATATAGTTCTTTAACAACATAGCTTTGTACAGTTCAGGCTTTTAAAGTCATTAGCATTTCACAAGGAAATAAACAAAATCAACAAGGATACAAGAGTAAAAATAATTTAAAATGGGATGTAGAAACAAAGAGACCAAACTTTATTTTCAGCATATAATGTAATCATACTAAAAGGAGTGAGGAAAAGAAGAATTTATGTAACTTTGTAAAACAACATTTGAGCAAAGACAAAAAGAGCTCTAAATAAATAGTAAGTTTCATTTTCAAAGGCATGGGTTATCAATTATAAAATTATTTTCTGTTATTTTAGGATTGAGCAAATAAGTAAATAAAATGCAAATAAAAGAAGCCAGGTTTCTCACTGTCAGAAATAAGTTGCAATACATAAATAGGAAACAATAGAATGAACTCTGATCTGATGTGATAAACTGGAATATCAATTTTTTAATACAGAGATACTTACAGCAGTAAACACATATGTACATGAGTATTTGCGTGTGTGTTTGTATATTAGCTTATTTCCTGTCTATTAATATAGCCATTGAGAGGAATCAGAATGAAGATATCCCAGTAGCATGAGCATACACTGCACCCATTAGTTTCTAAATGTTATTTAGGAAATATGGTTTCTTGGGAAAATATAGGAGGACTTGGAGGAGGAAAAGTATAAAATTAGCCAAAATAAGTGTTCAGTGAATGACAGGAACATGATAAAAGGATAGAGGAGCCAATTTAAAATGGCTCCCATTGTCCAAATCTGAGCCTGACAATATATAATGATAATAATGGATTCTAATAAAATAAGATTCATGCATTCCCATTAATGAATCAATATAAAAATAATTGGAGTTAACATTAAAAGCAAGTTAATAAATGTACAAAAGAATAAAATTAAAAAATCTTCATTTGGCAATTTCAAAAACAAATCAGGCATGAATCATCAATACATGTGCAAAATGACAGATAAAATTTGAGGAATAACACCACATTGACATAGTGTCAAAGTTTTTCCCCATAACTTACTAATTGAAAAGAAAAATAAACTCATAACTATACAGTGAAGTAAGCAGATACCATCTTAACAAAATGATCAAAATAACACCCAGTGATAGTATAAACTTTTATCACATATCTAACAATATAATGCACTTAGAATACTAGAATGTCATTCCTATGGTATTTCTTTGAAAAAAAAAAAAAACAACTAAATCTCATGCTTCAAAAAATCCAAACCAAGGACTATTCCACAAAATAACTGTCCATAACTATTCAAAAAAGGTGAATAGTCAAATCATTAAAAAGAATGTTGACCATTATAGTGAAAGGAGACGAGAAAAGTATGATAACTATAAAAACATACTTGAATACACACACAAAGGCACACATATTCACACACCACATACAGAGAGAGAAAAAGATAAAGCAAACGTGGCAAATATTAGGATTTGGGGAACAAGGATGAGAGTATATGGGAATTCTTTGGATTAGTCTTTATATATATCCATAGGTCTAAAAGAATGACAAAGTAAAAAGTTTAAAAAAGAAAACTATAAAGATCTGGTTAAAATTCAAAAGTAGGTGAATAGTCATCAAATCTAAAAAACTGGAGTTTGTCTACAGACAAAAAGTCTCAATGATTTGTTCTTTAAATATCAAAATACTGACTTCCCAGGATAGAAAAGAAAACTTGATTTTATTATGTATGTTGGAAAGCAGGTACATTCCAACAAAAAGAGAGCCAGACTGTGAGGGCAAAAATTGTCATTCCTCTTTACAAGACTAGTGAAGTATGCAGAAGACTAACATTTCTACCACATAAAGGACATTCATCTTTTAAATCTATCCAGATTCCATGGAGTCTTATGTCTGTGGTAGACACATAGTCAGTCTTTTCCTAACAGCTGCTTGACAAGAAAATTAAAATGAAGGTTCACAAAACAGTTGTCATCATCATGTTAGAATACAATTGGTAAAGAGGAAATACAGAGATCACCATTACTTAGGATGGATAACAAATGAGTCACTGACCTCACATTTCCAGTAAAGTACTATAATAAATAAGATTATATGTTGCACATTAACAAGTTGATGAATATTCTTAATTTACTGGCTTTAACTACAGGGTAGCCATAGAATATATCTAAAAGAAACAGATAATTAATATTGGTTGCATGTGGAGGGGAAAAAATAGGTAATGGGTAGGAAAAAACTTTTTATGTATAATTAGTTTGTACCTTAAAATTTTGAATTTGTACTTGTGTGAGAGGGAACCAATGAACCCCATTAAGAAAACAAAAATCTCCAGAGAACTTCAATTTAGATATACCTCCAGGATATACCACCTCTTACTTACATAAGTTGCTATACTCAGCCTTCTAGCTTAGACTATTACTGTGAATAAACTCTCCTTGTGCTTAATCAGTTTACTTAAATACTAGATTTGTTATGGCAAAGAGTCTAGTTTCTAAATGAAGCACCCAAAGTTACCCGTCCCCTCGTGGGTAAAAGTCCATCCATATGGGATCGGCCCAGAGCAAGGCCCCAAAGCCTGCCACAAGTCTAAAGCATCTTCCGGTGGGGACCCACAGAAAAGGGTCACAAACAACCGGACAAGCCCGGAAGGAAAAGAGCAAAATCAACATCAAGATAAAAGCTGCCATTGTCACCTCCCCACAGGTCTCACCCACATCTGTGTCACCCAGTCCACGACCAAAAGACAAGTGCAGTTTCTTTACGTGTCTCTAGGCTCCATGCGCCTCCTCCAGGTCTCCTGGCTCCATCCTGCTTCCTTCCTTAGTCTCTCCTTCAGCTTCTCCCCTTCCTGCTCTGCTCCACCCTCCCTTGGGTGGGGCAGGGAACCTCCCCCTTTCCTGGGGACCACCCTGTTGCAGATTCACCTCTCAAATACTCAAAAACATTGATTCAGCATTCTCCATTTTGCTCTCTGATAAGTGTTTCTTATTCTATGATAGTATTTTCATAAGCAACAAGTTGTAGTATTCCTAATCACATAAAAATATATCTCCTTGACTACTTTTTAAAAGTTACTTCCCTATTTCCTCTGAGCCTTTATTTCTAGACTCCTGAAAAGATTTGTCTCCACTAGTTATCAACAGTTTCTTTCCTCTCATTATCCCTTAAACCCATCCACTAGTTATCAACAGTTTCTTTCCTCTCATTATCCCTTAAACCCATCCATTTAGGCTTTCCCTCTACATTGACATTAAAACAGTTCTTGTCAAAGTCATCAATAACCGACTTTTTACTGAATTCTAATCTCAGTTCTTATTTTAAATCTTAGCAGTTTTCAAGCTAGTTGATAATTTTTCTTTCCTTAAAATCCATCCCCCCATATTTGCTTCCAGAACAATAAATTCTTCTGGTTTTCCTTTCACCTGGGTCTACTTTACAATTTCTTCTTCATTTCCTCAGCTTCTTAAAGTTGGGCCCAGACCTAGGATTTTCCTTTTCTGTCTCAACATCCTTGACAAACTTATCAAATCACAAGGCTTTTAAATACCAACTAAAATTAAGATTTCTGGTTCTATCCCAGAAATCACCCAAGAACTCAAGAACTAGAGATCCAAGTGCAAACTTGACACCTCCAAGTTAGATGTCTAATAAGAATTTCAAAACCAAACTCCTGATTTCTACCTCCAGTTGTGCTCCTCCAACATTTTTCTTCATCTCAGTTAATAACAGTCACATTCTTCCTGTTGTTCATGCCAAAAAACCTTGGAATCATCTGATCAATTTCTCTCATGTATTATATGCTATTCACCAGCAAATCCTCTAGATATTATTATCAATATATAATCGACCCTCAATATGGATGGATTCCATATTTCCAAATTTACTGACAGCCTAAAATGTATTTGCAATCTCAAAATCAATACACACAGTGCTTTCTAGCTCAGTTGTAAATGTGCGCATGTGTAGAAGTGGTAAAAGCTTTGCCTGGTGCACAAATTCCCAGCCAAGGTCAAATAAGGCTGCCTTCCATTTCAGCTTTCATTATGTAAATAACAGTTCTTTTTGAAGTACATTTAGTTCCATACTCGCTGAATTTTTATGCTTTTTGCTGGTCATTTTGCTGTTTAAAAAGACCTCAAACATAATGCTGAGTGCTATCTTGTATTGTATGCTCATGACAGCTGTGATATGCTTTAAAGAGAAAATATGTGTGCTAGATAGCTTTGTTTAGTCATGAGTAATGGCACCGTTATCTGTGAGTTAGATGTCAATGAATTAACAATATATATTAAAATTGTCTTTAAACAGAAATCACACATAAAACAAGGTGATGCACTGATCACCTGTCAAAAGTTTTATGACCTTATTTATAGAAATCTAACTCCTTATGTTCAGTAGGGGAATGATTCAGTACTTTGCTAATGTTAATTTGTGTTCCCAGTGATTTTGTAGAACATAAGTCCCAAAAATAACAAGAATCAATTGCATAATCAGAATTCTACCACTTTTCCTCACATTTGTTGCAAGCACCTAGGCCCTTGCCAGTAAGAGCCCTTACCTTCCAAAAGACTAGAAAAAACTGGTCTCTTAGCTCAATCCTTCCTGGCACTTCTTAGAGTATTCCCAACATGGCTACTAGATTGTCCTTTCAAAATGTATGTTAATTCATGTCATTCCTCTGTTCAAAACCCATTTAAATGAGCTTCACCTTACAGTCTGGGAACCAGTAGACTGCATTCCTAATCCTGCTTATGCCTGAAACTTGGCTTGCAATGTTACCTTAATTGAATCACGTAATTCTCTTTGGAACTTAGCTCCCAACCCTCTCTGTGATTGCAAAGTGCTTAACAGATATATAATGAGGTGCTATGTTTGCAAAAATATAATTCAAAACCACTATTAATGGTGAATATCAGATTCCACTGTAGAAGTAAGTCCCTTAGGATAATTTTCTTTTAATTGTGGATCATTTTCTGATTTTCATTGTTGGGAATTCTTAAATCTTAGTGTTACCAGTAAATATCATCAATACAATTGTCAAGAGTACATTTATACTTTAAAGTGGGAGCAATTTTCTGTTCAAATAGATGAAATAATCAAAGATAAAGCTTTGAGTCTAAGGGAAAACTACCAGTTATTAGTCTACCGTAGTTTATGAGTCACAGGTGTCTTCCCCCAGTGTTAATCAAAGTAATTAAACTGTAACATGACTATTTTGTTAAACATGATTTTCTGGTTAAAAGTTTTGACTGCTATAAAAATGTTATATTTTGAATATTATGAACCATAAACAAATATTTTGTATTTCTTTCCACCTCATTGGACTGGTTTTCATGTTTCCACAAAATAGGATAATTGTAAATTTAAAGTATTAAGCATTTATTGGTGAGTAATGCATGCATTTTCCCATTCCAAAAAATAAGTGATTAAAGTTGAAATCGTTTTTAAAGCTATAAACAAAACCACCACCAATAGCTTCCAATCTTATTCAGAATAAAAGCTAAAGTATTTAAAATAACAACAAATATCCTATATAATCTGTGCTTCCCTTGCCATCCACCTTTACTCTTCATTTCTTTCTTTTTTTAATAGACTTTTTTTAATTAATTAATTAATTTATACAAGCACTGGGTACAGTCAGAAGCACCGGAGGGTGAGAGAATTCACCAGAGCCAGAGCGGGGAGCAGAGCAGGCAGAGTGACGAAGTACACTGCTGAGGGGAGCAGCGGGCGGCATAAGAGGTCTGCACGCCATGTGGGACCCTCCGCCGGTGGCCGGGGAGCAGCCAGGGATGGAACCGGCGCTGCAGAGGCTGCGGGCAGCTTCGCAACCCAGCGCTCAACCACTGCACCACTGGGGAGGCCCTACTCTTCATTTCTAATCTCATCTCATATCATGCTTTATCAATCCTTTAGTCCAGTGAACCCAGAATCTGTAGTGCTCTTTAAAGATGCCAAACATAATCCAATCTCAATTACTGTTTTGGCTGCTGAAATACTTTGGCCTCTACCTGAAATATTCTTTAATCCCTGATAATCACATGGTTCATGCCCTCACTTTTTTCTTCTCCATGAGACCTAATTTGATTTCCCCAATAATCTATACACCTATAGAGTTTCATTTCTCTCCATGATACTTATCACAATCTAACATACTCTATGCTTCCCTTATTTACTTTACTGAGTATTGTCTACTCAAAATATAAACTTGATAGAGACAATAAATTTTGTGTTGTTAGGGTCTCCCCGGTGGCGAAGCGGTTCAGCCCTGGGTTGCAAAGCTGCCCGCAGTCTCTGCAGCACCGGTTCCATCCCCGGCTGCCGGGCGAGGGTCCCACATGGCGCACAGACCTCTCCTGCCTCCCGCTGCTCCCCTCAGCAGTGTACTTCGGTCCTTCTGCCTGTTCTCCTCCCCGCTCTGGCTCTGGTGAATTCTCTTACCCTCCCACGCTTCTGACTGTACCCAGTGCTTGTATTAATAAATAAATAAAATCTTAAAAAAAAAAATTGTGTTGTTATTTACAATATCCCTAGTGTAAATAATAGTACCTGGCACATAACACGAAAATATATAAATAAATATAGTTATTATTTGTTAAAAAATTTAAATTTAAATAAATATTAAAAGTTAAAATTTATAGAAAGATTCCAATTTTGCTTTCTTTATCTGTTTATATTATCTGTCTAGTAATCAAGTCCAAAACTAATATTGTTAAGGAGGTTACTTATAAAATAAAAAGGAAAATCAGCAAAAAGATATAACTTCCCATAGTCTCATTGTATAGGAAAATTAGCAATCATTACTGAAAATCATTACTGAATAAAACTTAGAAAAGCAGGAAAAAATCAAATTATTGTGATTTCAATTTATTCTTAGGAAGCTATCTGCAGAATATGAGTCAAGTAGCATATTCCATACCACATTACATTTCAGCATCTAATAACGATATCATAAAGCTGACTTCAATTTCTGCAGCTCTAACACAGTAGCAAATTAGATTAATTGCTGAGTGCTTTACTCTTATGACCTTATAAATAGCCTATCATATTAAGCTCTATGTAATGAAAAGCATTCATATAGTAATTTACCTTATTAATATTTGATATATTAATAAGCTAAATTACTATTAATATATACCCACTTATATATTATGTATATAATATATACCTACTTATATTAATAAGCGGGTATAAAATAGCTAAAGCCTCCCTCACTTTCAGATCATTTTAATGGACTTGATCAACAGGCATACCTTTTACTCTACTATGGTCTTTCGTTAAGTTCTGTTCCCAAATGCATTTCTTTCAAGGCAGACCGATGAAATACACTGCTGAGGGGAGCAGTGCTTATATAAATTACTTAATTAATTTAAAAAAAACAATGTTGGGCCTCCCTGGTGGCGCAGCAGTTGAGTGCTGGGTTGAGAAGCTGCCCGCAGCCTCTGCAGCGCTGGTTTGATCCCTGGCCACCAGGCGAGGGTCCCACATGGCGTGCAGACTTCTCCAGTCGGCCAGCTGCTCCCCTCAGCAGTGTACTTCGGTCCTTCTGCCTGTTCTGCTCCCCGCTCTGGCTCTGGTGAATTCTCTCACCCTCTCGCGCTTCTGACTGTACCCAGTGCTTGTATCAATGAATAAATAAATCTTTAAATAAATAAATAAAAATTAAAAAACAATGTTTTCAAATAAATTTTATACCTCTTTGCATAAATATTTAGTATAAAGATAATTTTTATTATAAGAAACTTACATATTTCTCATGAGTAGAGCACAATTACACAAGCACTTATTTTTTAAACCTATATTTTATAACCTGTATTTTATAGGTTATAAGCTGATTTAATGGAAGAAATCAAATTTTTGAAAATAATGTCACTAACACATTTAGAAAGACAAATGCAAATGGGCTATCTTAACAACAGAGATTCAGTCAAATTACAAGCCTTTTAAATGTCAAATCTGTGGTACTTAACATGAAGTATTACATACAATTGAATTGGTAAATACAGAGCAATACAATTGCTCTGGTAAATTTATATATGGCTATTTATAATATTGGGCACCAATTTAATAATGCTAGTCAGGCATAAAATAATGAAATTTATAAAATCAATTACTTTGATAGATTGAATAGTAATGCCTAATGTACAAAACTATTATTAACCTATTCTTGATAGTTTAAAAAGGATTTCCTGAAGCCTCCCTGGTAGTACAAAGGGTTAAGACAAAGCAATTTGAAGCTATCCACAGCCACAGCAGCCCGAGTTCGATCCCCAGCCAGGGAGCTGACCCACATGGCACAGCAGACCTCTCCTGTCTCACCCATTGCTCCCTTCAGCTGCGTATTTCAGCCTGCTCTGTTCCCCACCCTGTCTCTGGTGAATCTTCTCACCTCCCCCCCAACTTCTGGCCAATAGCCCAGTTCTTGTATGCATAAATAAATCTTAAAAAAAAAAAAAAAAGAAAAAAGAAATTCCTTATGTAAAGTAAATTTTTGAAAGAGAATAGGACTTGGAATTCCCAATTTGGAACATCAACTAAAAAATGGGTAAGCATCACCAATATGGAAGAAATAATATTTTAATCTCAATCACTTAAAGACTACTGTTCTTGGTAACTATTTCTTGATTACCTAAAACACTCTTTAAAATAACAACAGACTAATTATGAGGTAAATGAAGTTTGAAAATCTATGGAAGAATCATCCAATATTAGCACTTATATTGGAAATCATCTGACTCAAAGTCTATGAACTTTCAGCCACATCATTGTTTTTCTTTAATTCTCTAAAATAACTTAGATAATTATATTACAAAAATATTTAAAAATATAAGTATATTAATGAAGACACGATCTCAAAATATTGGTGGAACTGCAGGAAAATTAGGTAAAAATTAGAAACTAAACATGGATTCATATTCCAAAAAACAGCAATAGAAACATGCAAAGAAGCAGAAACATGAAGTAAATGTCAGAGCAGTGAGGACAGGGAGAAAAGGAGACATAAAGTAAATACTAGAAGGGGGAGAAGAGGGAAAGAAATAGGGGGAAAAAGGGGAAGGGAGAAAGGGAAGGAAGCAGGAAGGAGCAAAAGAAGCGGGTGAAGAAAGGAAGGGGGGTAGAAAGAACTGCACTTAAAACTATATCACTTCTATTTTATTGGGAGAAACACAGTATCTTCACTGTGCAAGATACATCCAAATAATAGGAGTTGCTTATTTCATTTACTTCCACAAAATAACAAAATAGTTCACAAGTAAAGGGCAAGAGGAAAACACATTAATAAACAGAAAGGTGAATTAAAGAACAAAAAATTCTTATAATAATATAGTATTTATAGCAATAAATTTTTAACTGTAACTTTTATATAATTAAAAAAGTCCAACTATGAAGGCCATTTAAAAATTAGTATGTTTCTCTTTCCATTCACATGCAAGTCTTCTTATGATAACATTTGGATATATAAACATAAAATCAAGTTATGAAGGCAAAATAATGCTATAATCATCTTGTAATTTTAACAGTTTTATACATCACAGGTAAAAAGGAATTTTAAAAGACTTCCAAACAAATGCAATCATACCTTTATTACTTAATACTCAGTAATTAAATAAGTAAATATGATGTTTAAAAGTAAATTTTTGAATTCCTTGCATTCAATCACAAGTGCATATTGCTTAATATGGTCTATAAAAAAATCTGCATCATTAAAAAAACAGACACCATACAGTCACTTTAGATTTTTTAAAATGTGAATTGACCCAAGTGGAGAGATTCTAATACGTAAACACAACTTTTAATGATAAGAATAAAAATCAATAAAATAGACATTTTTTTTTCATAATTGTGCCATACCTTTAGCTAAAGCTTCTTTATATTTCTCTTTGGCAGAATTCATTTCTTTTATTAATTGCCTATAGTTGGATTTTAATTTCTCTAATTCTGTCTTTGTAACCTGTCAAAAAAGAAATGCAAAAAAATAATTTTAATGACTAAATTTACATTGGTCAACAACTTATATTCCAAAATACTGGTTTTTATTTTACAAACTTTTTATTTTACTGCTTATACATAAGAGTTGTTCCTTAAAATAAAATTATATACAATAAACAAAAAGTTTAAAAAACAGGAAATATTTAACAACTTACAAAAATAAATATTCTCAAAAAAAAACAAAAACAAAACAACCAGCAATCAAGGAAGACCACAACGGAGTAAGAAGAGGTTCCTTCTTCACTCCCTAAAGTAGAATCTGTAAGTTAACCAGACCAAAACTACACTTTGAGGGTTCCAAGATATAGGGGAAACTGGAACAACTTTCAAATCGTACACCAGCTGCAGTGTGAACTGGGACACAGAGGAGATTCACGGTTCATTAAACAAGAGGAGGGTAGAGAAAAATGATGGGAAATTGTGATCCTAGGAAGGAGGCTACCATACAAACCACTGCACTGACAGTTGGCCAGTAACCTTAGGAAGAGGAGACATGAACAATGTGGAAGTACTCACCCTTGAGGGAACATAAGCACAGAGAAGTTGGGGTGCTCCCAGAGTGCGTGATCACCAGTGAAAAGAACAAGGACAGTGCCTGGCTGCACACTTCCTTCCCAACAACCCAGGGTTGATACTGATTTTGTGAACACACTGAAAGCACACAAACTACAGAGTCGGGTGTGGACCCCTAAGAGGAAGGATATTAACAGATCCACAAATATGAGCCCACTGTCCCTCCCACAAACAACTGTATCCCTAGAGCCTCTCCCCCACCTCCAGGTTCAGGAGATGCAAGATGTGGTCTCTAGGCTTAATGAAGCTGGGAAAAGTGAAAAATCTGCTGCCTGCTGGAAATAGGTACTTCAAAATTCTACGTTACTGCCCCAGATAACCGACCAAAAAAAAAAGGGAAATGCAAAACAAGCAGACATAAAAATACAACTCATGGGACACTGAGAACTCAAGTGAATATAATGTTCACCAGGAGAAGACAAGTTTCCAAAATGTAACAAAAAGACATGGAAAAGTTTTCTTCTTATCAGATACTGAGTTCAAAATTGCCATGATAACAAAATGCAAAGGAAAAAAAATCAGAAAAGTTGATCAAAGATAATAAGAAAACTAAACTAAAAAAAAGAAATGCATGACCTAAGAAATAAAATTAATGAACACAAAACAGAAATTGAAGATTTAAATAAGAAAACAATGGAGATGAGGGATGTAAAAAGTTCAATACAGGAGATAAAAAGTACTTGGGAAAACTATGGAAAAGAGAGAATGGAGTGACCTATTCAAAATATTAGAAGATAAAATTACCACCTGAGAATACTATCTATCTGTCTGTCTATCTATCTATATCCTTCATGACTTTCAATCAGACATGAGGAGAAAGAAAGGTGATCTCAAATAAAAGATAAGAGTTTGCAAACAGTACACCCCCTCTAAAAGAAATGTTGAAAGAATCTCTATTATCTAGACTGACAAGAAGAAATCCACCAAAAAAAAAAAAAAATTGAACAAAGCAGCACATAGAATCAAAAATAAAGACAAAATAGCAGTAGCAAACACTCATATGTCAACAATCATCCTAAAATGGAATGGAATGAATTCACAAATCAAAAAGTATACCATAAATACATGAAGCATAAAGCAAAACCAAACTTTCTGCAATCTCCAGAAAGCCTATCTGAGCTATAGAAAATAAATATAGGCTCAGAGTAAATGGCTGGAAAACAGTCATACAAGCAAATAGGGCCCAAAATAAAAAGGGAAAATGAAACAGCAACAGTTAAAAAGATGAAACAAACTTCTACCTAAAAAAGATAACAAAAGACAAGGATGCATAACACATAATGATTAAAAAAACAATAAATCAAGAGGACATAATACTCATAGATATAAATGACTCAAATGAAGAACATCAAAATATATTAAGGTAACTATTGGCAAATCTGGAAAAAAAAAAAAAAAAAAACATTAGGAGCAACAAAAGAAAGGACTTCAACATCCCACTTCAATTCACGGACAGATCAACCAGAGAAAATATCTAGGACAATAGCAATAAATATGGAACTATGCAACACTGGCTTAACAGACATTTTACAGGAGGGGGTGGATACCAAAAAAGCTGATTACACATTCTTCTCAAGTGCACATAAACATATTCAAGGATAGGTGACATACTGAATCACAAAATGTCAACTAATTCATAAAGATTGAAAACATATCAAATACCTCCTCTGGTAACAACTTAATCAAGCTGAAAAGAAAAAAAAAGGGTAAAAAGCACCTACTATGTGGAGATGTAACAACACACTACCAAATTGGACTAATGAGGAAATCAAAGAAGAAATAAAAATACCTGGAAAACAATAAAAATGAAGACACAGGCTACCAGAATCTATAGGATGCAGCAAAAGCACTGCTAATATAGAAGTACATAGCAAAACAAGAGTTTAAATAACCCAACTGCACACCAAAAGGAACAAGAAAAAGAGGAACAAATATAACTATAAAAGGAAAGAATAATAAAAATTAGAGCAAAATGAATGAAAAAGAAATCAAAAAGACCATTCAAAATATTAATAAACTGAAAAGATGGTAACTTGAAAAAAATAAGCAAAATAGACAACTGAAGCTAGATTCACTAAGAAAAATAAGGAGAAAAGTCCAATAAACAGACTCTAATAAAAATGAAAGAAGAAAAGTTATAACAGACATCTCAAGAAAAACTGAGGATGAAGACTGTTATGAACACCTGTTATGAAAAAAAATGAATAACCGAGAAAAAACTGACAAATCCTTAGAAGCATGCAACCTTCCAATACTGCACCTAGAAAATCTGATACAGACCAACTAAAAGCAGAGTACTGAAACAGAAAATGAAGTTTCTCACCCCAAAAAAGCCTAGTACCAAAGTATTCACTGCTGAGGACTAATTCTTGCAAAAAAATTGAGGAAGAATACCAAACCCAGAAAACAATTCACAAAAAAAAAGAGATACAAAGCAATAACACTGATAAAAATACGCCAAAAAATCAACAAAATTTTATAAAAACATTTTCAACATTATATTAAAGGGATTATATATCAATACCAAGTTAGACTGATTCCAGTTGTACAATGATAGTTCAACATTCAAAAATAAACATGTATTTTACCAAACCGAAAAAAGAAAATGTAATCATATGATCACTGGTGCAGAGAAAGAATTTCACAAGATTCAACTTCAATTTATAATCAAAATCTCAACAAAATGAGGATAGAATTAACTTATCTACATATTAGGTTGTCAGAAAAGTTGTGACACATTTTTTTCTGTGTCATGACTTTCCAACAACCCAATATAACAAATGTCATATATGATAACATCATAGCTAGCATCATACTCAATGCTGAAAAACTGATTTTCCCCTATAATCACATACAAGACAAGGATGCTCACTTTCACCATATTATTCACAAGAGTATTAAAAGTCTTATCAACAGCAATAAGGCAAGAGAAAAAAATAAAGGGAATATACAAATTGTGAAGAAGTGAAAGTATCGCTATTTTCAGATGACAGCTAGTACACCTAGAAAACTTAACTAAGCCATTAAAAAACTATTAGGGACCAATGGTGCGGCAGACCTCTCCTGTCTCGCCCACTGCTCCCCTCAACAGTCAATCTGTTTCCCACTCTGTCTCTGGTGGATCCTCGCACCCCCTGAATCTCTGGCTTGTACCCCAGCTCTTGTATGCATAAATAAATAAATCTTTAAAAATAACTATTAGGGAAAATAATAAAGTGGCAAATTACAAAAATCAATTTACTAAAATCATGAATTCCCCTTCATGCAAACTATGTACTAGAAAAGAAAGAAATCAAGAAAGCAATCTTCATTGCTGTCATATAAAAATGTATTACATACCTAAAAATAAACTTAACAAGGAGTTGAAGGACTTGTACATAAAAGCAATAAGACAGCATTTAAAGAAACAGAAGACACAGAAATTGAAAGATAATCCCTGTTTATGGATTTGAAGAATTAACCTTGTTAAAATGAGCATTTTACCCAAAGCAATATATAGATTCAGTATAATCCCTATCATGGCTCCAATGGCAATTTCAAAGAAATAGAATAAACACTGCTGAAATTCATAAGGAACCAGAAAAGTACCTGAATTAGCAATGCAATCTTGATTCAAAATAAGGGAGAACAGAGGTTATGAGATGCCTAGATTTCTAACTATACCACTAAGTAATCAAAACAGGATAGCATTGCAAGAAAAATAAACACAAACAAATGCAATAGAATTGAGAGCCCAGAAACAAACCCCTAGTATCTGGACAGTTACTCTACAACAAAGTAGCCAAAATTATAACAATGCAAAAAGGACAGTCTCTTCAACAAATGTGTTGAAAAACTAGACAGTTCCATCTGAAAGAAAGAAACTACACCACTCACATGTGAAAAAAAAATTAACACCACTATCTCACACATAAAAAAAAAATTAACACCTCTATATCACACATTAAAAAAAATTAACACCATTATATCACACATATAAAAAATTAACACAAAAGCATTTAAAGACTTGAATTTAAGACCTGGAACCATGAAATACATGCAAATAAATAAATAAATAAATAAAAAGCTAAGCAAAATATTCCATGGCATTAGTTTCAGGGCTATCTTTGGGGATTCAACTCCAATGGCAAGTAAAACAAAAGCAAAAAAATAAACAAATTGGACTCCAGCAAACTAAAAAGCTCCTTGATAGCAAAAGAAACCAATTAAAATGAAAAGGCATCCCACTGAATGAGAAAAAATATTTACACATCATACATCTGACAGAGTGCTAATATCTAAGATTTACAATGAACTCATAAAACTAAATTTAAAAAATGGGCAGAAGACCTAAATACACATTTCTCCAAAGAGGGCCAACAGACATTTGAAAAAAATGTGCTTCTTCACTATAATAAGGGAAATGCAAATCAAAACCACAATCAGATACTGCCTGACAGCCGTGACAATGGCCCATATCAAAAGAACAGCAATAGTAAGCGTTAGCTTGTTGTGGTAGATACAGAAAAAAAAAAAAAGCCCTCACCCACAGTTAGTAGGAATATAGACTGGCCCAGCACCAATATAAAACATTGTGGAAGTTCTGTAAATAGAAAAATTATTCTACCATTTTTACTGCAATAGTCAACAATTCCACTCCTAGATTCCAGCCAAAGAATACAAAAGCACTAATTTGAAGGGATATATATGTGCACTCCTATGTTCACTGCAGTACTACTTACAAGAGCCACATTATGGAAACAAGCTAAGTGTCCAAGATGAGATAAGTGAATAAAAATATGTATACATATATTGAGATACACATACACACATACACAATAAGATAGTACTTATCTGTGTAAATAAAAAGATAAACTTTCACCATATGTTACAATATGGATGGAACAGGAGGGGCTATTACTACGAGAAACAAGCCAAAGAAGAAAGACAAATACTGGACGGTGTCACTCACATATGGAATATAGAAAAATGAAATAAGGGTCAGACAAAACCATACCCAAAACAAATCCTAGAAAGATGACTGTAAAATTCAGGCTACCAGAGGTAAAAGAAAAGATGGAGAGCAAAGTGTGGAAGGTATCCAACAGACCATGGAGGATGCAGGACTGTAGGTGCTGTGGGGGTGAGTGTGTTGTGTTAATACAGGCTTAACACATCGAACCTATCTTCTGAATCATAAATGGTGTGGTAAAAACATGTTATGTTTACTTCAATAAAAATTTTAAAAAATAAGATAAAATCACCATAGGAGTTTTCCCTGGGCACTAGTCTGAGAACCACTACTGTTTCGTTTTTTTTTTTTTTTTTTTTTTCACTCCAAAATGAAAGATCAAGTTTACAGTGCTGTAATTATATAAAATTTAAAGATCAATAAAGCCACTATTTACAAAATATTTTCTGCTATTAATAAGCTAGTTTAAATATTCATTTTAATTTTACAGAGTGACTCTGAATTGACTTAACTCATCACTTGTAACATGAAATTTTGACACTGTAACATTTCTGAAAAGAAGCTATATCTATCAATCAATGTTGGAAGGTAGGCATCATGAAGATGGTCACTGCATGCATGCAGTAAACTTGGTATTTCTACAGAAATACTAGACAAATTCAAGTTTTTGGCTCAATAGTCAAAATACCACTTAAATAATATTTAGCAAAGAATAAGACTACTAGCTGGTGTCTAAAAACTTCTAATAAACCCTCTAAGAAGACTAAGAAATTAGCAAAATTGAAACCATATCCCATATTTAACTTTTTGGTGCTTCTGGTTTCTTAGACATCTAAGTCATCATCACACCCAGGGTCATTCAGGTTTTTTCCTATGTTATGCTCTAGAAGCTTTTATAGTTTTACATTTCACATTTAGGATTGTGATGCATTTTGAGTTACTTTTTGTAAGTTTGTGTCTAGGGTTTAAAGTCAAATTATTATTTGCGCATACTTTTACAGTTGATTCTGCACCATTTTGTTGAAAATACTATCTTCTCTCTTCTTTTTGACTCTGTAAATTTGTAAAAGACCAGTTGACTATATTTATGTGGGTCTATTTCACATATCATTTCCAAGAGTTGTTTAGTTGATTCTCTTGGATTTTCCTGTATAGACAATCATATTATCTATAACAAAGACAGTTTTATTTCATTTCCAGTCTGTATATGTTTTGTTTATTTTTCTTGTCTTTCCACATTAACTAAGACTCCTGGTATAATATTAAAAAGTAGTGGTAAGCAGAACACCCTTGCTTTTCTCCTGATATCGGTCTCAATTTTAAGTATGGTGCTAATGATAGCTTTTTGTAGATTTTCTTTATCAAGTTAAGGAAATTTCTCCACTAATTTATTAGCAACTTTAATCAGGAAGAAGTGTTTGATTTTTCGTCAAATGCTTTGTCTATACCTATTCATAAGATTATGTGGATTTTTTTCATCTATTGATGTGATGGATTACATTAATTAATTTTTTCAAATGTTGAACCACCATTCATATCTGAAATACATACCACTTGATCATGTTACATCTTTTTTTAATATGCTGTTGGGTTTGATTACTTAATAATTTGATAAGGATTTTTGTATCTATGTCACTGAAATACATTGGTCTGTTGTTTTCTTCTAATATGCCTTTGTTTTTAGTTCTAAGGTAATGCCGGCCTCATAAAATGAGTTAAGAAGTACTTCTGCTGATTCTGTCTTCTGAAGGTGCTTGTAGAAAATTGGTAAAATTTAAATGTTTGACAAAATTTACCCATGAAGCAATCTGAGACTGGAACTTTCTGCCTTGAAATGATAATTAATCTTTGATTCAATTTCTGTAATAGATATATGCCTATTCAAACAATCTATTTCATCTAATGTGACTACACTTGTAGTAGGTTGTGCCCTCTGAAGAACTGGTCCATTTATCCTAGGTTACGAAATTTGTAGGCATTGAATTAGTACATAGTATTCCTTCACCATTCTTTTAACATTAATGTAATAGGTAGTGATATCCCCTTTTTCACTTCTGAGTTATGTAATGTGTTACCATATTGCTAGTACAGTTGAAGGCTTATTGACTTTATTCAACTTTCTAAGGAAGCATGTTTGGATTTTGTTAATTTTCCTCTAATTCCTGTTTTCAATTTGATTTCTGCTCTATTTTATATTATTCCTTTCCCTATGCTTAGTTTGGATTCAGTTTTTTTCTCTTTTTTTGTGTGTCCTAAAATAGAAATCTACACAATTCATATTAGATCTTTCTTCCTCTCTAATATATTCATTCAATGCTATATTTTTTTCCTCAAAGCAATGCTTTTGCTACATACCACATTTTTGATGCTTTAAATATTTTATATTTTCATTTAGTTCAAAATATTTCTTTAGTTTCCCTTGAGATTTCCTCTTTGATCCAACGGTTATTTAGAAGTGTGGTGTTTACTCTTTAAGTAATTTGGAATTTTCCAGATGTCTGATTTCTAGTTTTATTCCACTGTGCTCCAAGATCAACACTACGTGATTTTTATTCTTTTAAATATGTTAGGGTATTGTCTGTGACCTAGCATGTGGTCTATCTTATTGAATCTTCTAAGTAAGCTTGTAAAAATACAAATTCTGCTGGTGTCTGATGAAGTGGTATAAATATTTTCATTATATCTACTTGACTGATGGTATTGTGAGGTTCTACTAGAACCTGACTGATTTTTTGTCTGTTTTTTTTAATTAAAGGAAGGGTGATGCTTAAGTTTCAAACTGTAATATTCACCTACTTTGTACAATTCTATCAATTTTTTAAAGTTCAGTATGTTGTCACTATACTGTTAGACAAATACACAATAAGGATTAAGTCATCTTGGACACCTGACCTCCTTATCACTATGAATTCCCCTATTTACCCCTAACAAAATTCCTTACTTTGATATCTTCTCTGGATGAAATTTATATAGCTCCACCTGCTTTCTTTTCATTAGTGTTAGCATGGCATCTCTTTCTCCATTCATTTACTATTAAGTAATATTGCCTTAATATTTTAAATGGGTTTCCTGAAAACAATGAATAGATGGGTTTTGCTTTTATCCATCACAATCTCTTATCAATTGGTTCACTTAGAACATCAGCCTTCAAACTATTAACATATTTCAATTAATAGTTACCTTATTTCCACATTTCCTATTTGTTAGCCTGATAGCTAATTGATCCTATTCTTCTCTTCCAGTCTTTGTTCTGTCTTTTGTTGTTTGAATTAAGCATTTTATATGAATCCACTCTCTTATTTCTTAACAGTGTACTTTATTTGTTTTAGTAGTTGTGTTAGTGTTTACAAAATACATTTATAACTATCTTAGTTCATGTTCACATAACTATATATGACTTCACGATAGTCAATACCTTGCAATAACAAAATAACCCTAATTGCTTTTTACTATCCTGAGCATCATTGTCATAATTCATTTTACTTTTATATAAGCATGCATAAGAATACAAAGACATACACAATATATTCATGATCACATATAATCAAATACATTTTTGTTACTACTATTGTCAATAAACTGTTTTCTGTTAGATAAGAAATTTTTAAAAGTTTTTAATTTTAATATTGTTCATTCTTTCTCTAAGACTCTTCCTTTCTTTATCTTGACCCAAGCATCTAACATACATCATTTTCATTTTCAATCTGCTGGCCAAAAAATTCCCTCAATTTTTGTTTGCCTGAGATAGTCTTTATTCTCCTGTTCTCCTTCACTTTTTAAGAATAATTTTACAGGGTGCAAATTTTAGGCCAGTAGGTTTTCTCTCTCAACATTTTAAATACTTCGCTCCATTCTCCCTTGCCTGATTTCTGAGAACGCAGATATAATTTTTATATTTATCATCTATATGTAAGATGATTTTAACTCAAGCTTCACTCAGAATTTTTTCTGTATCTTTCATTTTCTGTAGTTTGAAATCAGTATGCCCAGGTGTATGGTTTTTTCTGATTTATTATGCCTGATGTTTTCTGAGTTTCTTGGATCTATTGTTTGGTGTCTTACATTAATCTGGGGGAAATCATCATACATTATTGTCTTTAATATTTCTTCTGTTCTTTTCTCTCTTTCTTCTCATTCTAGTATTCCTAATATATACAAAAAGGTATATATGATAACTTTTGTAGTTGTCTCACAGTTCTTGAATATGTTGTTCATTTTTAATCAGCCACTGTTCTCTTTGCTTTTTAATTTTGGAGATATTTATTGATATAACCTCATTTAGAGACTGTTTCCTCAGCTGTGAGCAGTCTCCTTTCTATTACAATGTTTCTGATCTCTAGCTTCTCTTTTTGTTTGATCTTAAGACTTTCATTCCTGATTACATTCTTGTAAATTAGAATTTATTCCTAGATACTGTATACTGCATCCATTAGAGCCCTTAGCATATTATTTATAGTTGTTTTAAATTCTCAAACTAGTAATTCCAATATCCCTGACATGTCTTCTTCTTATGCTTGTTCTTGCACTACCAACAGTTTTACCTTTTGGTGTGCTTTGTTACTGACTTAATTGCCAAGTATGATATCCTAGATAAAAGAGACCAAGGAAAATGAACCTTTACTATTGTGGTGCTTAGTTGTCAAGGAAGGGTAAGTATTTTATAGTTTTATAATGAGGCCTCAGTCTTTTACTGAACTTGGGCCTCTGGACTGTAAATTGCACACATACTTTTCAGTACCCACTTCCCCTCTGTGACAGGATAGATACTATGGTTCAAAGTTAGGTATTTTCCTTTCCTTAGGTGCATTAGGCTCTGTTAAACATTTTTTCCTTAAGACTGACCTTGTTAAGAAAAACAAAGTACTCTGGTATGTGTAAAAGTAGGACCTGTCCCCTTCTAGAAGCATGGGAATTTGCTCTGATATTCATTGTGAGAGTCTAGTAGAGATCTGGGAAGTAAAATTCACTAAAACATGGGGACACACTGAATGACCTGGTGCTCCTAGAGTTTATAACTCTCAGAAATTTCCACCTTGAGTTTCCAGAATTTGTCAGTTAGAGTTCAAATTTTCCTACAATCAGTACAAGTTCACAAGGAAACTTGCTCAGATAAGTTGTGATTCACGGTATAATTACTCATTTCCACATGGGCAGCTGCCATTTGCCCCGAGACCTCACTTTTCTTCTAGAATTAAGAAAAAGAACTGTTAGAATGGATTAGCAACTTCCAAACTTCTTTTATGCTGGAAGAGAACTAGAAGCCTTGAATTTGGATATTACCTTAAATTTTGATGTTACGAATTCATTATTCTGCAAGCTGGCAGATTAATTACAAGAACTTTGCTATACGAACTATACTTCAGGAAAAACTCTTGTTGAAATATTCTAGCTAACCATTACATTAGGAATAATAACAAAAAGATACTGCCATTTTACAATTCCAACTGAAATAATGGATCTAAACACTAAACATCAATTGCTTCTAAAACTATTCCGTAAAAGGCCAAAGGAAAACTTTTCAAATAGATATATCAGTCTGGCAAAACTGGACACTATTACTCACACTTAAAATCACAAAAAGATAAACAATATATAAAACAATGGGAAGTCTATACCAGTATCTATGATGTATTCATAAATAAAATTAACAGCCAGATAATTATAAACCTTCTCCATATAATTTCCAGACTACAGAAAAACTGAATCATGAAAGCAAATGTGAAATCACGTCATAAGATGCTAACCAAAAAATCCAAAATGAAGGAAATCTAATGTTTTTCTTTCAATTATTTTTAAAGAAGTAAAACTGATTTACAATGTAGTTTGTGATTTAGAAGTATAGAATCTGTCACTTTGGGTATTGTCACCACACAACACCCATACCAAAAAACTAAAGTTCTCTACCATAGTCCATTGTGCTGTATCCACACATTTTTCTGTACCCACCCCCATCTCTACCTCACTGGTAGTCTCAAATCTATAGTCAGATTTCTAAGGTTTATTATTGGTTTGGTTCTATCCGACCCTTTGTTTTGTGACTCTATTTTCAACATGTAAGTGAGACTATCTGATATTTATCTAACTCCTGAAATTTTGCTTAGCATAATGCCTTAAATATCCATCCATATTGTCACAAATAACGAGAAATGGTATTTTTTATAGGTGAGTTATATTCCATTGTGTATATATGGAATGTATATATGTATATATCCTGATCCACTCATCTTTTCCTAGACACATAGGTTGTTTCCATAGCTTGAATACTATAAATAGTACTACAAAGAATATCTGAGTTCATATGTCCCTTCAAATTAGTGTTTTTGCAGTATTCAAATAAATATCTAGGAACAGAGTTGCCAGACCAAGTAGTAAGTACATTTTTAATATTTTGAGAAACCTCCATTATTTTCCATAGGAGATAGACTAGTATACATTCTCACCAACAGAATACAGGGTTTGCTTTCATCCACATCCCTCAATACTTAGTGTTTCTGGTCTTTTTTTTTTAAAAAAAGATTTATTTCATTTATACAACAGCCAGGATACAGACTCTTATTTATACAGATGCATGGGATACAGGCTCTTATTTATACAGATGCAAGTGAAGGTGAGAGGACTCACCAGAGACAGAGCAGGGAACAGAACAGGCAGACTGACGAAATACACTGTGGAGGGGAGCAACGGGAGAGACAGGAGAGGTCCACTAGCCACATGGGTTGCTCCAAGGCCAGCAGGGATCAAACTGGCACTGCAGAGGCTGCAGACAGCTTCACAGCTGTGCGCTCAACCGCCTGCACCACCAGGGAGGCCCTCGGGTCTTTTTGATATGCGATATTTTCACAGGTTTAAGGTGGTATCTCACTGTGGTTTTGATTTGCATTTACCAGACAATAAGTGATGATGAGCATTTTTTCATGTGGCCATCTCTATGTCTTCTTAGGAGAAGTGTCAATTTAGCCTCTTCTGTCCATTTTTTTTGATTGACTTTTCTTTTTGTTGAGTCCTATGAGTTTCCTTGCAGATCTTGGAAATCAATCCCTTGTGAGACGTATGGTCTGCAAATATTTTCTCCCATTTGACAGGGTGTCTTCTGTTTTGATAGGGTGATAATATTGTTCACTGTGCACAAGCTTTTTAGTTTGTGGTCCCAATAGTTAATATTCACTTTGCTTTCATTGCCATTCAAGCTATGGAAACAATCTATGTGCCTAGGGATAGATGAGTTGATCAGGAAGATGTGGCACAAATCCAAATAGAAATCTTTAAAGCCTATGTCGTAAGATGGTTTGCTTGTATTTACTTCCACACATTTTATGGTTTCAAGTTTTATATCCAAGTGTTTCATACATTTTCAGTTTATATTCCTGTGTAATTTGAGATAGTGGTCTAACTTCATTCTTTTGCATGTGGTTCTCCAGTTTTCCCAACACCATTTATTGAAGAGGCTTTCCTCATTCCAACAAATGTCATCAGCTCCCTTGTCTGAGATTAAGTGTCCATATAAGTGTGAGCTTACTGCATTGTCTGTATGACTATTTTTGTTACAGCACCATACTGTTCTGATTATTACAGCTTTTTAGTGTTTTTTGAAGTCTGGGATATTCCTGTTTTGTCCTTGTTAGCTATTCTGTGGGTCTGTTGTAGTACCATATGAATTTCAGTACAGTGTGTTCTGTATCTTTGAAGAATGGCATTCAATCCCTTAGAACTAAATATTGAATTTCTTGGCCCTCCCCTGGTGGCGCAGGTGGTTAAGTGTGAAGCTGTGAAGCACTGTGAAGCTGTCTCCAGCTTCTGCAGTACCTGTTCGATCCCGGCCGGCTGGTGAGGGTCCCACATGGTGTGGCAGACCTCTCCTGTTACACCCACTGCTCTCCTCAGCAGTGTATTTCATCAGTCTGCCTGTTCTGTTCCCCGTTCGTCTCTGGCGAATCCTCTCACCCTCCCGTGAATCTGGCCTGTGCCCCAGTTCTTGTATAAATAAATAAATCTTTTTAAAATAAATAAATAAATATTGAATTTCTTTAACAAATGACATTTTAAAAAGAATGGACAATGTGGACAATGTTTCAATCATAATTCAAATAAATTAACTATAAGAAAACATTTAAACATCAACAAGTTGAGCACAGCCAAGATATTTAATAACATTAAGGAATTACTGTTTTGTTTTTGGTGGGATAATGTTAATACACCTTATTTAAGAGCACTAATATTAGCAACATATATTAAAAATGCCATGGTTAAATAAATGTTACTTAAAATTCTCATTGAACTGATCAAGTGTAGGAAAAAATGTGAAAGAGGAAACAAATAACTTTTTTAATTGACTATATAATTGAGTGAATAGATGTGAGTTCATTTTACTGTTCTTTCTCCCTTTATGCATATGAACATTTCACAATAAAAAATGTAAAAGTTGGGCCTTCCCCTGGCGGCGCAGCGGTTGAGCGCTGGACTGCGAGGCTGCCCGCAACCTCTGCAGCTGGTTCAATCCCCGGCCGCCAACGAGGGTCCCACATGGCATGACAGACCTCTCCTGCCACACCCGCTGCTCCCCTCAGCAGTGTTTTTCATGTCAGTCTGCCTGCTCTGTTCCCCGTTCTGGCTCTGGTGAATTCTCTCACCCTCCCGCGCTTCTGACTGTACCCCATGCTTGCACAAATAAATAAATAAATCATTTTTTAAAATATGTCAAAAGTTTAGCAGACAGCTCTTAATGTAAGAAAATTTAAAAATATAGTAAATTTACTTGCCTATATATGTATTATATGTATATTACATTATACAAATATTAAATGCCTAAATGAGATATTTCAGTGAAAAATTAAAAACTGTGATAGGGAAGCATTATATCATAATTTAATTTGCAGCATATTTTTCTTTTTTTTTAAAGATTGATTTATTTATTCAAGTACTGGGTATCAGAAGTGGGGGAGGGTGAGAGAATCTACCAGAGCCAGAGTGGGGAGCAGAACAGGCAGAATGACGAAATACACTGCTGAGGGGAGCAGCGGGCACGGCAGGAGAGTTCTGTGCGCCATGTGGGACCCTCGCCGGCGGCCGGGGATTGAACTGGCACTGCAGAGGCTACAGACAGCTTCGCAGCCCAGCGCTCAACTGCTGCGCCACCAGGGAGGCCAATTTGCAGTATATTTTTCATTTCATTGGAGTACATATACTAACAGTGTATCTTATAATCAATAATTTCTTCTATTCAATAAAAATCAGATATTATATATGAGAAACATCAAAACCTTTTTTTCATAAAACAATGATTAAACAATTTTTAAAAGCAAACAATAAAATATTTCACTGAATTTAAAAATCTAATTAAAATCAGAATTCCAAAATGGAAAGACAAACCTTGATCATCTCAGCCTCTATCTGCTGATGAACACCTATGTAACTTTTCTTCACCTGCTGCTTGTCTTTGATCATCATGGTAAGCCTGTGTAAGGGTCCAGAATTTAGGTCTTCTGCATGTGTCTTCATTATCCTACTAAGCTGTTCCGTCTGCTGAATCATAAGCAGCCAAGACTTTAAAAAATAATAATAATAAAATTAAATTAATTCTTGTATTAGATGTTTCTGTTTAGCTGTGCTTTAAGTGTTTAAGAACTTAAAATATATATTAAGTTTCACACAAATTATTACAATTATTAAAATGAAAGTTTTCTGGTAATTATGCAATGAGGAATGAATGATTTATAATTAGCATCTTCAAGTATTTAAAAATTCAGTAATCAGAGATTCTATAGAATACTAGCAAAGTGATTAAGAGTCTACTTTTGCATTATTTGTTTTATATAGTATGTTTTTCAACACACTTAATATATTGTTTCTGCATACCACACTCTAATGCTTCTCTGAGGTTACTATTTCCTAATGGTCAAATGCAACAGAAATTCACCCATCTTCATTCTTAACCTGTCTCTGTGTGACACCTGGTCCTGCTGACTCATTTCTTCTTGAAATATTCACTATATACGTGACTTCTGATCTTCCAACATAACTGACTTGTCATCACCCCTTCTTAACAAATATTTTTCAATTGTTCTTCCTTTGCTGCTTATATCTTAAATGCTATTGTTATCTGGAATTCCATCTACCCTCTTTTCTTACTGAATACCAGAAGTCCTCAATGGTTTTTCCAACACAATACATTGTTTCAACAATGTAGACACACAGTGGTAAGTTTAACAGTGCTGGGAGAAAAAGTTATCTGGTATTTAGTCTTCATAACATACTGAAAAATGTAACATAGGAATATTCGGCATAGACTACTTTAAAAACTCTATTCAAAAACAATCATTAGAGACTAAACAGGGTCAGGGAGGATCCATGTTTAAGAGATACAGCCACACAAACAAACAAACACACACACACACACACACACACACCACACAATCCATAAAGAGAGAGAAAGATGGTATCAAAAGAGGTTTTCTGCTTCACTCTTGGTAGAATAAAGTATCCCAGAAGGGGTTTTGAGTCAGAGGATGCTATAACTTGGGGCAAAACAAGGGCACCTCCAGGACATCACAGAACAAAGATGACAACCCACAACAGACAGTACCTTCAAAAATGATGTAATAGCACTCCTGCTCAAATATGCAAAATACAGAGTGAATACTTCCAAATATGTTTTATTAAAGCCAATATCACACTGATAATAAAGCCATAAAAAGATACCTCAAAAAAAAAAAAAAAAAAACCTACCAGCCAATGTATCTGATGAGCACACATGCAAAAATCCTCAACAATATCTTAGCAAACACATTCAACAATGAATTAGAAGGATCATATATTATGACCAAAGGGAAATCCATTCCACAGGCACAGGTATAGTTAAACAGCTGATAAATATTGAAAGTAATTAATCACATCAATAAGGGAAAACAAAAAAAATCGTACGTTCTTCTCAATAGGTTCCAAGAAAACAACTAACAAGATGGCAAGGATGTGGAAAAAAACAAGCCCTCATAAACAGTTGGTGGAAATGTAGACTGAGCCAATTCCTATGGAAAATGGTATAGCTGTCTCCCAAAATATTGAAATTGGATCTGCAATGTAACCCAGCAATTCCACTCCTACTTATCTAGCAGAGGAATACAAAAACACTAATTTGAAGGAACACATGCTCTCTCATGTTCAGTGTAGCAGTATTTACTATATTCAAGCTCTGGAAACAACCAATGTGCCCAAATACACAAATGGGTCAGGAAGATGTGGTATATTTGCATAATGGAATACTATTCAGCTATCAAAAAGATAAAGTCTTGCCATATGCAGCCAGACGGATAGAGTTGGAGGGGTTATACTAAGTGGAATAATTCAAGGATAGAAACAATACCCAATGGTGTCATTTATAAGAGAAATAAAGAAAAACCAAACAATCATATAAAGCTGAATTAGTAACTAACTCTAGAAAGTGGAGTATAAAAGTTAAGGTGTCAAGGAGAGGGAGCTAAATGTACTGCACTGGTATACTATGAGTATTTTGGTAGTGAGTGCAGTGTGGTAACAACAGAAGGGGGTGATCCTATACTTTTAAAAAACAAAAAAATGATATAAACAAATGTTACCTCAATAAAACTTTAAAAAAAAAAAAAAGATCCTGTTACCAAAAGCAATGTACAGATTCAATGCAGTCCCTATCAAAGTTTTAATGACATTCTTCAATGATATAGAAAAAACATTACTGAAAATTATATGGAACGATAAATCATCCCCAATGGTCTATAAAAAGCTTGACCAAAAAAAGAGAAGAATCATGGTACCACACTCCCAGACTTCAAACAATAATACACAGCTATAATAATCAAAACACTATGGTACTGGAACACAAACAGTCATACAGACAATTGAAATAGAATTGGGAGCCAAGAAATAAATACCCATCAATGTGAATAGTTAATCTTCAACAAAAGGGTGGCCTACAAATAAACATTGGTGATAGGAAAGCCTCTTCAATATACGATTGGGAAAACTAGACAGCCACATGCAAAATAATGAAAGTAGACCACTACCTTAAACATACACAAATACCAATTCAAGATAAGAGACTTGGATTTAAAATGCGAAAACACAAAATACATAGAAGAAAACAAAGGCAAAACATTTCACGTCTAAATTTCAGTGAATGTAATTAGAGATTCATCACCAATAGCAAGGAAAACAAAAGAGAACATAAACATTTAAGACATCGTAGTAAAAAGTTTCTGCAGAGCAAAAGAAATCAACTAACATGAAGGAACCCTCTTATACTGCTGGTAGCAATGTAAACTGCTCCAATCACAATGGAAAGCTATGGAGAGGTTCCTCAAAACAGGGAACATGAATCTACCATATGATCCAGCCATTCCGCTCCTAGGAATCTACCCAAAGAATACAAAAACACTAATTCAAAAGGAAATCTGCACTCCTATTTTATTGCAGCGCTTTTCACAATAGCTAAAATATGGAAATAACCTAAACGCTCCAAACGGCCGAATGGATCAAAAAGTTATGGTATACATATATATATATATATATATATATATATACACACACAATGGAATACTACTCAGAAATCAAAACAATAAACTCATGCTATTTGCAGCAACAAAGATGAACTTAAAGGGATTATGGTAAGCACAATATAGTCAGAAGGAAAAAGATAAATATCAGATGGTTTCACCTTTATGTGGAATATAGAGAAAACAAACAAAAGACAGAAAAAAAAAATAAAGCTTGCAAGCTGACCATAGAGCTGAGGAAGACAGCAAGGGAAGGTGAAGGAGAGAGATAAAAATAGGGGAATGAAGAGCATAAAGGACTGCAATGATGGTTCACGGTTAATATAGTTGTGGGAAAACTATGGGGGCTACACCTTAGAGGAAAAACCAAATACTGTACAAAGATGAACAATGATGTAAAAAAAGAAAAAGAAAAAAAAAAAAAAAAACAAAAAACGTGGGCAGAAGAATTAAACAGACACTTCGCCAAAGAAGACATACTGAAAGACCAGAAACACATTGGAAAGACCAGAAACATGAAGTACTGATGAGTTTGCAGAGAAAAGGGAAGCCTCCTATCTTAGTGGGAATGCAGACTGATCCAGCCCCTATATAAAGCAGGATGGAGGTGTCTCAAAACATTATAAATGGATCTGTCATTTTAACCAGTGATTCCATTCATAAGCATCTACCAAAAAATTCAAAAACACTAATTTGAAAGGAAAATTGCACTCCCATGTAGACTGCAGTACTATTTATCATACCTAAATTATAGACACAATCTAAGTGCCCAAATGCTATACACAAAGGAGTAATACTCAGTGATCATAAAAGATAAACTCATGCCATTTGCGGCAAGATGGATAGAGTTGGAGGGGATAATGCTATGTGAAATAAGTTAGGAGGAGGAAGATAAGTACTGGATGGTGTCACTAATATGTTGAATTTAAAGTAACTAGATTAAGAGCCAGATAAAGAGAAGCTTAAAAACTAGCCTTTGAAAGTTGACAACAGAACTGAAGCATCAAGAAGTGGGTGGGGAAGGGGTAAGAACAAAGAGGAAAGGAAGCACAATGGACAATGTTAATGGAAATGGTGATTTGGTGGTGGGTGCACTATGGTGTCAACACCTGATGGAAGTATCCAAATATTACCTGAATTAAAAATTAAGAAAAACATCTATTTTTGGGCATTTGGGTTGTTTCCAAAGCTTAGCTATTATAAACAGTGCTGCTATAAACATAGGGGTGCAGGTGCTCTTTGGAATTGATGTTTCTGTGTCCTTTGGGTAAATACCTAGGAGTGGAATTGCTGGATCATATGGGAGCTCTATGTTTAGTAGGTCAAGAAATCTCCACACAGCTCTCCATAGTGGTTGGACCAGTTTGCACTCCCACCAACAGTGCAGGAGAGTTTCTTTTTCTCCACACCCTCGCCAACATTTGTTGTTGCTAGTTTTTTTAATATGTGCCATTCTCACTGGTGTAAGATGGTATCTCATGGTAGTTTTGATTTGCATTTCCCTGATGACAAGTGATGTTGAACATTTTTTCATATGCCTGTTGGCCATTAGCATTTCCTCTTCAGAGAAGTTTCTTTTTCGCTCTTCTGCCCATTTTTTGACTGGATTATTTTCTTTGTTGTTGTTGAGTCTCATCAGCTCTTTGCAGATTTTTGTGATCAGTTCTTTATCATTAATGTTGTGTGCAAAAATGTTCTCCCAGTTGGTGGGGTTTCTCTTTGTTTTTGTTATTGTCCCTTTTGCTGTGCAGAAGCTCTTTAATTTGATGTAGGCCCAGCTGTTTATCTTTGCCTTCACTATCACTGCTTTGGGTGATGTGTCTGTACAGATGTCTTTGATGTGAATATCACGTAGTGGATCAAGAAGATGTGGTACATATACACCATGGAATATTACTTAGCATTCAAAAAAGATAAACACATGCAATTTGCAGCAACATGGATGGCGCTGGAAGGGATCATGCTCAGCGAAATAAGCCAGAAAGAAAAAGAAAAATACCGGATGGTCTCACTCATAGCAGGAATCTAGAAAACTTAAGGGACCAGGAAAATGAATAACTATAAGAAAGTGAAAATCAAAATCAACAAAAAACTATGAACCAGAGACATTCTATGGGGGGTAGGGGGCGGGAGGGGAGGGATTGGGGTCAAAATAAGGGGGTTGCAATTGTATGGGGAATATAAAAATAAAATTTATTATAAAAAAAATAAATAAATAAAAATTCATAAAAAAAAATTAAGAAAAACAGGGCCTCCCCTGGTGGCGCAGGTGGTTGAGCAGTATGCTGTGAAGCTGTCCTAAGCTTCTGCAGCGCCAGTTCGATCCTGGCCGGCAGGCCAGTGAGGGTCCCACATGGTACGGCAGACCTCTCCTGTCGCACCTGTTGCTCCCGTCAGCAGTGTACTTCACCAGTCTGCCTGTTCTGCTCCCCACTCTGTCTCTGGTGAGTCCTCTCACCTTCCCGCGAATCTGGCCTGTACCCCATTCTTATATAAATAAATCTTAAAAAAAAATTAAGAAAAACAAAAACAAAATAAACCAGTATTTTTCAAATTGGAAATAAAGAAAATGAATGAAAACAAATACTGGCTTATTTTACTCATGTGAACATGAAAAACAAAGTAAAGGAACAGACAAAACAAACCTTTGAAATTTGACTGAAGAATTGAAATATGAGGGACTAGAGAAGGTCAGAGGGGTTGAATGGAATATGATGGAAAATTATGGGTGCTTTGTCGGCTGATACAGCGTTATATTTATAGAAGTGTGAACCTATACCCCTAAAACATACAGTGCTGTAAATGAACCTTACTTCAATAAACATATATTTTAAAAATTTAAGAATTATAAAAGTAGATAGTTGCATGGCAACTGTGTCATTTAACAGTATTTCTGAAATCCATCTAATCACTTTACACTATGAGTAAAAATATTTTAAATGTAGAAACTTGCCCTTTCTAATAAATACAAATGAACACTGCATTTTTTCACAAGCCAAAACTGTATCTACAGTAAAATAATACAGAACAACATGAAATAGTTTTTAAACATTACTTCATCATGAAAAAATATAAAATATCTGCTCAGTAATAGTGAAAATATTAGCAGCTCATCCATGAAAATGGTAAAAATCACTAATTTAATTTAATTTGGGGGAATAAAGTCTAAATAATAAAAATTTCAAATGTTAGACTATTTTATTCTATTGAGGTATAAACAGTAGCAAACAGTTATGAAACATGGACTGCTTATATTTCTCCATAGTAGCAATTTTTTATCAACAAATTGTGCATATTAACATAGTCAGAAATAAACTGAAGAACAGAAGAAATCACTGACCATAATTGCTTTGTGCTATGAACAATGCTAGAAAAGGGAGATAAAATCATTAATAACTCAAGTAAGAGATTTCTTGTCATGACAGAGTAACTGTAATCAAACTCATCCTTCCACTGAAAATAACTAGAAAACTGGACATAATGTATGAAGATTCTAGTTTCAAACTAGATAACCACAGCACAGGAGATTAATCTCAAAGTCTTAAAATGATCCCAGATATTTGCCTGGAGGTACTTTCCTAAGAGAAATGCAGGAAAGAAATCCAAGGTATAAGTTCAGAATGAAAATCAGATTTAAAAGTAAGACTAAAAAGTCTGATTTTACCCTAATTACAGCATCAAATTAGAGAATTTTAGGAAGGGGCATAATTAAAAGATCAAAAAAAAAACTCTCTTGGCACTGCACAGCTTATGTTTACTTTTTACTATTTAATAATAATGCAAAGTCTCACCCCATCTGAATTATGTTGAATTCTAAATCAAGAGTCTGAATCATAAATGCCAATTATACCTTACCAAAAGAGAAATAAAATGCTAAAAGGGAAATCTTTAAAAATGAAATCAGCCAAGATAGAGTAACAGGGATCAAAATCATCCTTCTCTCTGAAACAACTAAAATATGTACAAAATATATTAAAACAACAGCTTTCAAACTGAATACAAGCCTTTGAAGGACAGAGATCACTGAGAGAAAGAAAATAAACAGTATGACTCCTACAATTGCCTAGACTAACTGACTAGAGAGGCTGCAACACAAGAAGGCAAAACTGAAGCTGACCACAGCAGAATCCCTGGGCTGAGACAGGACAAAGAGTCTGAGCAAATAAGGCTGTTAGAATTAATTGGACAGAAAAGTGAGGAGGACAGGAGGACAGAGAGAGAACCTGGAAATTACAAAAAGACACCCCCCCCCTTAAGTATTCAGCAAGAAGTTGACCATTTGAGCATGTCTGTAGGGAAACTGTTTACTTGAAGAAGGAAGAGAACCAAGTAAAGAGATCAGAGGAAACTCTACCTGTTGTTCACATGTGGCTGGGAATAACGCCCATTCCTACCAACCACGCAGGAAAACTAATAATATGTAGGGTTTGGAGTGCTCAAAAATTACCTTGGTGGTGGGGAGTAATTAGCCATAGAGTTAACACTATTCTGGTAATGACTAACAAATCTTAAATTCAAGATCCAAAGGCTCAACACTTTTCAGACAACTGTGCCTTCACAACAAAATTCAAGAACATACAACAATATAAACTATTGAAAATGAGAGAAAAAAAAATTGAAATGTGAAGAGACACCACTTAGCTGTAGCACATTTTCTAGAGTTATATTAATCTCTTATGAAAACCTTAAGGAGACAGAGGGGGAGACAGGAAAAGTACTTAAAGAAATAAAGACTGAAAATAAAAACTTGATGAAAACTTTAAAACCCACATATTGAAGACGCTCAGTGACCTCAAGTACAAGAAACAAGAGGGAAAAACCCACAGTATCAGGATAGCTACGCTTTGCTCTCCACACTTCCCTCTTCCCCTCTAATCAGATCAATTCTATAATCAGATTTCTAGGAAGTTTTGATTTGAAGCTTTTTAAAGAGTCAAATAAAGATGGATGATCTGAATCAAAAATGTGTTTCAGTGTCAGTGGAATTTCACCTTCTCTATTTAGTTAAGGGCTTTCTGACAATAGTATGGTTGAAATTTTTAAGCCACTGTTATTTCAAGTACTACAAATTGGTAGATTAGCAAACACTAACAGAACCAAAAGTATTCTTACTAAAAATACTAAGCAGACAAAAATTAAATAAATATTTTTTAAATAAATATAATCAACATAATGAAGCCAACACTGACTTTCTAAAAACTGACACCAAATATGCTGAGATGCATTAACTAGGTTATTGTCCAGTCTAAGAAGTAAGAGTGTCATTTCTGGAAACCACGTAACTACCAGTATATTGCTATTAAAAAGTTTAAGTCTAAATATCTGAACACAGATCAGGCCAGAAAGGAAACTAAATTACCTTTTTTTCCCCCAACACTGTTCCTTCCCATTTTCTTAGACTAAGCACCTCTCAACTGCTTTTGTTCTTCTTGAACTTAAAAGGCATTCTTCTCTTTCTTCTCAGAATAAATCTGGCTAGAATCACCTTTTATCCTTCAGAAGCAAATCAAATAACCTCAGCAGTTTCTACTACCAAAAGTTAGGGGATGAATTAAAAACCTTCACACCCTGTGTTTTTTTTTTTTCCTACTTTTCTGTCATCCTCATAAACTCCTTGAAGATACCTTTGATAGACAGAGCTCTAGGAGATCTCCATTAAGACAGCACTGGCCTAACTGGAAATTGTAAAGAAAATAAGAAATTACAGATGGGCTTCTAAAATGTTTGCCAACTTCCTGCTAACCTCTCTACTTCTGCACTACATCCTACTAACATCCCATTCCATTCCCCATCCATGTCCTAAAAAAGTTGTTCCATCTGCTATTCCCTAAGTCCTATATCCCCCAAATCTCCTTGATTAGCTCTTTCAACTCACTATTTATTTAAAACACAAACTACTTTCTTCCTCTCCCATCCAACTAACTATTCCAACTACTCTACTAAATAAATTCCCTAAAATAGACAACTTGAAAAAAAAGTTAAAACCCCATATTTGCTTCCATAAGATATGAAGTAAACTGTATACTGAGAGCACTCCCAAATAAATGTTGTCTTTTAAGTTTACATCCTATATAACAGAGGGGCTGAAGTCCTCCATTACTTCTCCCCAATTCCACCCCTACTAAAGCTAACCTTATCTAGAAAACCCTCTGCTCCATCTTCATGACATTATCTTCCTCCTGTACACACATAGGTTTTCTTGTATATCTCGTATGTCAACACTCTGAGGCAAATATCTATCTTATAAATAGTAGAAGAGAAAATATTTAATCTGTACAAGATCACAGAGCTAACAAATATAAGAGCATAGATACACACCTCTTGGTGTGCTAGATTGACAACCTAGGCTGCTCAGAGGGTACAAAAAAATGGGAACCTAAAAAAACCCTTACATCTAAAAAATAATTTGAGAATCACTATTAATCTAAACTGATGGTTACTTTATAAACTAGTTGCAAATTACACAATAATCTTTACTCAGTACATTGTATTGAGTACTTTATTTAGTAATAATCTATATTTAGCATTTAATCATTAAATTGGAGGCAAAGAACCATAGTAAAAAGCTTTCTACCTCCTTTAAGTTGCTTACTTTATAACATGAGTAACATCTAAAGTCAAGAAGTTCATTTACTCAAAGATTAGTGAGTTATTCTTGATATGATAGGCTGTTAGAAGAAATGAAGATGAAAATGAAAGTGGTCTCTCACTATGCTTGGTTTCTAAAATAATACCCACACTTCAAATCTCCCTAAACAGAACAATCAAGAAATATGTCATTTTCTTTTTATCTAATAGATCACTATACATACTGGATAATTAAGAAATAGAACCACTTCAAATAATAGATAGTAATACAGCAAGTATATATTTATTTCCCTATAGCCAGGGAAACAAAATTACAGGTATGAGATTTGTAACTTATAGAACATTTTTCAGAATGCTAATATATATATTTAAAAACAATACATAAAATTATTAATTATATATAATGCTATTTTTACCTCAGATATATCAATTCAAAAAAATTTCTGAATTTCTAAATGTCATTTGGTGCCATTTACAACCAAAACACTTCCTTGAAGTAAATGCACCTCTTATTTCACAACAAAAAGAGGGAATAATGATACCACTTACAGAAATTTTATTCTTTTATATCTTCTCCCCCCACCCCAAAAAAAAGAGATCAGTGGCATACACCAAATAGCATCACAAGGTTCTAACATACTTAACATAGGCCTCCCCAGTCGTGCAGCGGGTTGAGCACAGCGATGTGGAGCTGTCTGCAGCCTCAGTGGGAGATTCTCACATGGTGTGGCAGATGCCTCACCTGCCTCGCCCACTGCTCCCCCCTCAGCAGTGTATCTGGGTTGTCTTCCTGTTCTGCTCCCCATTCCGTCTCTGGTGAATCCTCTTACCCTCCCATGCCTCTGGCCTGTACTCAGCTCTTGTATAAAAAAAAATAAGCCAAAAAGAAAAAGAAAAATACCGGATGGTCTCACTCATAGCAGGAATCTAGAAAACTTAAATAAGGGACCAGGAAAATGAATATAAGAAAGTGAAAATCAAAATCAACAAAAAACTATGAACCAGAGACACTTTTTGGGGGGTGGGGGGCGGGAGGGGAAGGATTGGGGTCAGAATGGGGCATTTGCAATTGTATGGGGGAATATAAAAATAAAATTTATTATTTAAAAAAAAATAAATGGTTGTGTCATGAGGGCATAAAAGGAAAAAAAAATAAAAAAATAAATAAATCTTCAAAAAAATAACTAAAATAAAATAATCAACATAAATCCTAAACTGTCAAAACTATATGGGTGCTTTGTGTCACTTATATATGAGGAGGTGTGAACCTACTCCCCTAAGTCATAGACAGTGGTTATAAAAACCAAAGTTACCTCAAAGGAAAAAAAAAAAAATGCTAAACTTCCTATTCTTAAGCTAGTGGAGGTAGATTCATTCAGTTAATCTGTGGTGAAAACAGTGTATAAAAAAAAGTAAACACTGTACTCAGTTTTGAAAAAAGAAAATTACATATGATGAAAAACTGTATGTCTTAGAAAAGCACATCAAGCTTTCTACCTTTGAACTAACAGATGTGTGGTGAGGTAAATCATTACTCCGTAAACAGGTAGTAATTTAAGTATTCTGAGTTCATTATACCTGAAGTATATATTTTGGGTCACTGAGTTAAAGAACAAACTACTACCAGAACTATAATTACACTAAAGCATTGAAAACAAAAAACAAGATGACGCAATTTGAAAAATGCCTAAATAATAGTTTTCATAAATAGGTTTTCTCTGTGAAGTGTATCCTCCAGCTACTTACTTTCTTCCTTCTTGCTTAAGAATTTTTTAAATACAACACAAAAATTCCATGAAGAACTCATAGTTTATGTACCACACAAAAACTCAAAGTAAAGCATTCTTTGAAAAAGAATTTCATTCAGTTTGCCTATTACATTAGAAAAACATTTTTCAAATTGCTCAGTTCTTATGAGATACATCAAACATCAAATTGCAATTGAAAATAAACCATAGGAAATTCTCTTTCAGAAGAGCTTGCTTTTTTCATTTTTTTTTTTTTCAAAGATTTCTTCTGGCTCCCGAGGTTTAAAACTCTGAGATCCTTTTTAAAATACCAATTCTTGAACTCCACAATCAGACATTCTGATTTTACAATTTTTGGATAAAGTCCAGGTATAGTATTTTAAAATTCCCCAAGTAATTCTAAATATAAGCTCTTGCATAATGAAATAATTAAGTTATTAATAATCACTAGGTTGTGCAAAATCACAAAATAAAAATCAGAATTTATTAAAAAAATGTTTAGAGGCACAACACTCAAAAATTTTCTCAAAGACATAATAAAAAAGACAGTAACATAAAAAATTTTCTCCATCTTATATGCATTAAATGCTTAAGAAATGCTGCAACAGGGCTTCCCTGGTGGCGCAAGGGGTTAAGCACTGCACTATGAAGCAATTTGCAGCCTCTGCAGCACAAGTTTGATCCCCAGCCGGCCAGGGAGCAACCCACATGTCACAGCAGACCTCTCCTGATTCACCCGCTGCTCCCCAAGCAGTGTACTTCGGTCATTCTGCCTGTTCTCTTCCCCACTCTGTCTCTGGTGAATTCTCTCACCCCACTCCCCACACCTCTGGCCTGTACCCAGCTCTTGTATGCATAAATAAATAAATCTTTTTTAAAAAGGGGGGGGGGCCTCCCTGGTGACGTAAGGGGTTAAGCACCGCACTATGAAGCAATCCGCAGCCTCTGCAGCACCAGTTCAATACCCAGCTGGCCAAGGAGCAACCCACATGGCGCAGCAGACCTCTCCTGACTCGCCTGCTGCTCCCCTCAGCAGTGTATTTCACTCAATCTGCCTGTTCTGCTCCCCGCTCTGTCTCTGGTGAAACCTCTCACCCCGTGCATCTCTGGCCTGTACCCCAGCTCTTGCATGCATAAATAAATAAATATTTAACAAAAAAAGAAATGTTGCAATAAATAAAAGCACTTTAAGTTGGCTTGTCAAAATAAGTATCAAAAACTTGTGAGTTATAAAGTTATAGAGTTATCTGAACTTGGAAAGAAATTTACAATATCACAAATAGATGGGGTAGACAGAGGTATGCAGTAAATGATGAAACCTAATATTCCAAGTAACCCATTCAGCTAGGTAGTTTTCTGCATTCACCTAATGTTGCTTATGGGTTCATGCATAAGCAAACACAAGATCACATCATGATCAAATTATTCCCTAATGTGTCAATTGCATTGGAACAAATTTCTAGTTTTAAGCCAAGAATTAATAGCAGAACTGATATTATAATCTGCCTAAAGAATCACTGCATTATTATTAATATGGTAGCAGATAGTCTAAGTCCTCCAACTTGCTCTTTTTCAAAACCATTCTTACATGAGTCTAGATCCTTAACATATCCATATAAATTTAGAATTAGTCTGTTGATTTCTACAACAAACCTAGCTGACATTTGTAACTGGTATTGCATTAGAGCTATTGAATAATCTGAGAAGAACTGAAGTCTTGATAGTATCTGCCAATTCATGAAAACAGTATATTTCTCCATTTATTTAAATATTTATTATTTGTTAAGTAATTATAATTATTATTGTATCTGTAGGTTTTTCACACCTAGGCTTCATCAGGTTGAAGAAGTATCCTCCTACTACTAATTTGTAGAGTTTTTAAACAGATGTTGAAATCTGTCAAATATTTTTTCCACAGCTATTGAGATGATCATGTGTATCTCCTTTTTTATTCTGTTGATATAAAGAAGTACACAGATTTTTTTAAATGTTCAATCAACCTTGCAGTACAAATTATGAGTCCCACTTAGTCATGATTGGCTACACTATTTGGCTTTGATTTGCTAAAATTTAAGAATTTCTATAGGTATGTTCACCAGGTGCATTGGTCTATAGATAATTTTTTTGTCATTGTTACATATTTATCAGGTTTTAATAAAAGGGTTAGCCTCACAGACTGAGTTGGGATGTGTTTCCTTCTCTTCTCTTTCTAAAA